>NC_134406.1:30733241-31043241 GCF_038048845.1 Mixophyes fleayi
TCTGGTCAAAAATGTTTTCCTTGTTTATTGTTGCCATTAAAAACACAGGATTGCTTCGAAAAGCCACTACTTTGTATGGTGTAAAATATGGCAGATGATTGCTGCAATCCGCCAACAGAATATCTATGGATTTCAAAGAAATCAATTGAAAAAAATCTTTGAAAGCCGCTAATTGAGACATTTTTTCACAATTCCATCAGGTATTGAAGCTTAATTCTGCACAATGAGTATAGTTAAAAATATACCACAAACAATTTTTTAGTGTTGTGAAAAGGGAAGCAAGGTGAAGATGTGTTCAGAGAAGGGGAATGCAATAAAGGAGAGTCTTGTTTGCATAGAATCTAAAAATCAAGTTTTGGCATTATCTGATAGAAAGAAGAAAGTTTCCTGACATTGGTCTAGTGTCACACTTATAATTCATCCCCTGGTTTTCAGTCCCCACAGTTCTGCGGAACCTTTCCAATGATATATATTTGATTATTTCCTATCCAGGATGGATTAAATAGATTTTTAAAAATAATTCAATAGATCAATGTACATATTTTACATTAAAAGGTTTGCAGTGCAAGTGTTTCATTAAACAGTCAATCCGTCTTGCAGTAACAAGATAAATGCTTTAGAATACTTTTGATTTATTGATAGAGCAACCACATCACCTCCTTTTTCTGCAAATTGCAACACAACCGTTAAAAACACAAATATGGCAAACTGTTTCTAAATTAAAGTAGGAGTTTCTCTACAACATAGCCGATAACTAAAAGATTTACCACACAGTAAGTACGTTGTCATCCTTGAAGAAAAAATGTTTATTCAGTTTTTAAGGCCCTTCCTTGCCCTGATATTTATCAGATGTGGTATTTTAAGTAGTAATTTGACCATCGCTAACCATTAAAAATCGACCATCCATTTGACTTGCAACCTATTATTGAAACTCTGCAGTTCACTCACTTCAGTCATTCAAATGACTTCACCTTTGAGATAATTAGACTGCAGTTTTACTGAGGCCCTACAGCAATTTGTGAATAGTCTTCGGAGGATAACACAGAATGTGCTCAGATGAAATTAATCTTCATTTTTCAAATTGCCTCTTTACACACGAATGTCACGGCGCTGAGTAACTCCAAATTCATGGTGGGTTGTTTCAATTCATCAGTAACTACAAAGACTGGAAAATGACACAATAAGATTGTGAAATATAATATCTCAGCAACTGTTTGCTTTTAGTTCATTAACTTTTTTTTTTTTTTTTTGTCAAAACAATGAAATCTGAGACAGATTTTCTCAATTACCAAAAACTGAAGAAACTTAATGTCTGTCCAAATACGCTTGCCTGTATTAATGTAAACATTATTTGCATGTGCTGTTTACAACATAAGATGTATTCCACATTTTCATCCACAACAAATACTCATACTTCTGCATTTTTTTAAAGTCTACTTAAGCTGGATATACAAGTCAACACATCTTTGGCAGTAATTTTTTTTAAGTTAGAAAGAGTAACAATATTTTTTGCCTTTATTTGCAGAGCTGATATTTAATTGAAAATGTTGGTTAAAATATAATCAATTGAATATTTCCCATCTTTGCTTTTAAGAGACATTTGCACAAATCTGTAATAATCAATCCGACATATAAAAGCTAATTGGTTGCTATGGTTTGGTGCAAATTTGCAGCTAATGGTGATGCTAATAAGTAACATTCAAAATAACCTGCCAAAATAGTTATATTGTATTCTAAAAAAAACAATATAGTTGTATATAACCAGCACCACAGTGTGTGTGTATGTGTGTGTAATTTTATGTGTGCGTGTGTATATATGTATATATATATATATGTGTATATATATATATATATATATATATATGTGTGTATGTATATATGTATATATATATATATATATATATATATATATATATATATATATTGTAATATATGTATGTTTAATGTTTTGTGTTTATACATTCCACCCTGTGTAAAACCTTAGTTATTACAACTATTTTATAAACCGAACACATTAAAATTAGATTCAAATATTCAAGTGAAAACTATATTAGCCATGTAACATCATAAGTCTGTAATAAATAGTTTGTTTACCTATTTAATATATGCGTAAGTGGAAACAACACAGTATATTAAATTAAAGTTTGTACTCCTGCGTGCAAGTTACATATGTTTTGTAGCATAATTTGTTTAGCATTTAAGCTTTTGTATAGCTGGAGCTATCTTCAATATGTGGACAATATCATTCTGGCATTGTTATAGCATATAACAGACCAACGCTAATTTTTGTTTGCTAAAATGGTCTGTCTTTGTATTCTCTAGCTATCCATGCATATAATGGCAGCCTATGGTGAGCGGGGAGCAGTCTGGGCTTAAACAGCTGACATCTGCTTACTTTCCCCCCCAATAGAATAACAAGCTATTGCAGCCTAATCTACCTCAAATGCGGACATGTAAAAGAGGTCTAACTATTGACCGGTGTTCCTTTCAGCCAGAGATTGGTCCACATGGCTTCAGGAACTGGGAGGGCTGATTTGAAATGCAGATATCCAGACAGCAAAGTCCAGCCTGCCCTCTCTCCTTTGGTGTGTCTGTCATAGTGAAAAATGGCTTGCACAAGGGTCAGTCACCCGTACTTACTTAATTACCTCTTGTTGGACCTCCAGAACTGTCACAGGCTGTGGTGGATGCAGGAGCTGTTCCCCTCCTAGTGCTGTGCATCCAGGAGCCAGAAATCGCTTTGAAAAGGATTGCTGCTTCAGCCCTGAGTGATCTATCAAAGCATTCTCCGGAGCTAGCTCAGACAGTGGTGGACGCGGGGGCAATTGCACACTTAGCCCAGATGATTCTCAATCCAGATGCTAAACTAAAGGTACTTTATTCTATTTGTTTTGTTTTCTATTTTTTCCTTATGCACATACCTTTTGGAGTAAAAAAAACAACAAAAGGAAAAATTTATTGTGTGTACAATTGTTTATGTAGATCTCATGGAAATTCAGGATGTTCTCAAGATGCTTCTGTGTATTGTATATGTTTTATGTAGAGAGTGAATTAAACATGTCCCCACACAGTATGTGTGTGTGTATATATATATATATGTTTATATGGTGAATTATGTACTGTTACATCATTTAGGAAAGCTGGGCATTGCGTGCAGCTTTAGCTCTGTAATTAGGACTGAGTGTGTAAAGCTCACTAGCGTTATGTAATTGTAGCTCTTTCTGGCAGGACCTGGATAAGGAGAGAATGTTCCCCGGTTACTTGAATATTCCTCTGTTTCTCACTCATGCCATCGGTTTGCCCACAGAAGTAACTGCTTTTCTCATTTGTCATGAATTGTTTACCTTGGACAGTTGCTTTTCTCCGATATGCAGCAAATAGCACAAAGGAATTCAGTCTCCCATTCCCTTTGGCTGTATATACTTTGCAATCATTTGTCCCTCATTTAGCTTGTAAATAATGTATTCAGTTTATGATACAAAAAAAATCTATATTTCCCCTGTATGTTGTGACCTGCTGCTAGTTCGATTTATTATTTTATAACCCAGTAGTAGATAAGATGTGCTTTAGTTGGTGCTGTGGAATTACAGTTCCCCCACATGCTGCATCTTGTAGTTCCACAACAGCTAACAAGCAACAGCTTGCCTTGACCTGCTTTAAGCTCTGCCTATTAAAATACAAATTGCTGCACAATTTCTGTTCTTTTGATTCTGTCACATCAATATAAATGTGGAGGGGGCAAAAACAGGTGTTGCCTTAATAAATATGGGCATATAAAATGACATTGATGCACCGCTTGTATCCCTCCCAGGTAGGTTTTGTGCTATGATTGAAGTTGAAGAATAAGGATTTGCTGCAGCATGCTCTGCTAGGAATGGATCACCACTTTGTGTATTATGTCACTATTGTCAGACAGGTTTATAGAAATGTACTGAAAACGATCAATCATACTGACAGGCTATTTGTGAAATACGATAATATAAGGAATATAAAATTTGGAACAATATGCTAAGAAAAGTGGTCTGAGAAATTGGAAATCCTGTTCAGGCCCAAATCACTATTGTGGTACATGCTGTTTGCGGTGTCAGTAGACTGACAGGTAACACTTGGGGCTAGATTTACTAAGCTGTGGGGTTTGAAAAAGTGGGAATGTTGCCTATAGCAACCAATCAGATTCTAGCTTTCATTTATTTAGTACCTTCTACAAAATGACAGTTAGAATCTGATTGGTTGCTATAGGCAACATCCCCACTTTTTCAAACCCCCAGCTTAGTAAATCTAGCCCTTGGTCTTTTTTACTGACTGTCAGCAAATTCACAGTTGCTAGCTAGGGCTAGGACAAGTGAAATACCATTGTATGCATTGTCACTATAGATTACTAATATGCATTAAAGTGTACCTGTCGCCTTCTCTCTGATTCACTAGGAAATGATGAGGTCACTAGTGACATCACTAAGGCGTGGGGCTTTCTGAGCGTCAGGTCTCAATGACATTTTTGGTTAATAGTCACTGGGCAAAATAAGAAGTGACAAATAGACTGCCTCCACTGTATGCAGACGACATGTACAGTAAAATGCTTTGTCGTCCGTAGCCTAGCCTAATAAAATAAGTTTTGTGCACTGCATGATGCAAGCCACATAATGCTTAGAAAGTGTGTAATAGTAAAAGTGTGTTCTATGTTGTATGTCTCTATGTAAGGAAAAGTAACATGACTCATAGAATTTTCTTTATTTATGTAACAGCGGCAGGTGCTGTCTGCGTTAAGTCAGATTGCAAAGCATTCGGTGGATTTAGCAGAAATGGTGGTAGAAGCTGAAATCTTCCCCGTCGTCCTGACTTGCCTGAAAGACCCCGACGAATACGTCAAGAAAAATTCAGCCACTCTAATCCGTGAAATTGCTAGACACACACCCGAGGTGATGTTTTCAAAATAGCAACGTGCAGTGTTAATATGTGATTTAGAGCGGATTAATAGCAGCACTCCAAGCTAGATTGGTGGGTTGAGGGAGCAAACTACAATTTTAAATGATACTTTTAATCCTCTTGTATGTGAGTCATCGTCAGATGAATTAGCATGTGGCATATTTAAATCCTTTTCTTTGTTGATGGTCACAGTAATGTGACTCAGCATGACTTCTGTGGGTTGCGGTGGAACGACCTGTTGCCCTCAAGGTTTGCTGCTAAACTGGTATCAGCAATATTAAAACACCAAGTAATGTGGGTATCCAAAATAAATTGCCACTGTAAGGCAAGAAGTCTGTTTATTTTATGTGCTCACAATTCTAGATCTGTTGCTTTTCCCAAATTGATACAAAGACGTAGGATGAGGAGCAGATCTGAGAGATGTTGCAACCGTTTAAAACACCCTTTTTTTTCTTCATTCTTTCTCCCCATTCTTTTCAGGGATTCCACACCAACTGGCATCAAACAGCGTGTCATATGTTGTCATAAAGCATTAATGCTGTAGGGAACCAGCTGAAATCCAATTGTGACATCTTGCAGATGCATAAAAATCTGTCCTGTTAGATTGATCTTATCGTATGCCAGTAAAGGCATATGTTGTTCATATTTTAAAAAGGAATCTAAGGGACAGTTCCCATAGCTGACACTGCATTCAGTTTGCAAAGAAATATTATTCACTTACGCACCATTTTTATGTTTCTTTAGTGTAAAAAAATCTTGATACTTATTTGAGCATGATTACTACATAAAAGTGCATTGATGTTCTGTTCTAGCTAATGATTTTGAGAAATTTTTAAAATAGTAGTTATGTGCTAGTAGAAAGTAATGTTAATACTTTGTTACACACATTTGAAAGCGTTGTTTTTATGATGTCTGGAGCAAGAAATAAAACAGTCGCCTCCCTAGCCCTCAATTTTAATCAAATTAACCTGAAATATACATAAACTGTGCACCCCTGAAGCATTGCGCCCTGGGCGGTCGCCCCTCTCGCACAGCCCTAGGTACGGCCTTGTATGTAACCAAAGAGTAAATGGAACAGAATTGAAATTAAATATTTACACCTGTGTTCCTAAGCCTTTAACCTAGTGTCAGAAGCATTTTAAAGTGACCTATAATAATTATATAAGTCTCCAAAAATGTCCGGGAGCGTCCCGAATTTTGGGTAGTTCTCTCGGACCCTCAGGAGATCAGGCTATTCTCTCTGTCCACTTCACTAGGCAGTGAAAAGCCTCAAAGTGACGATATTTGACACCCCCCCCCCTGTACTTACCACTTGACCTCCCCTCCAGGATCACTGCAGGAGCAATTAAAAAATACTCGCACACAACTGCATGTTAAACCGATATCTAATATTCCAACAAATAACTAAGCATGTGTTACATTTCCTGTGCTGAAGCGGTTTAGTTTGTTGTATATTCAACTTTTTACATCCCTACAGAAAGTCCGCCGTCTATCCCATACACAGCCAGGGGCGCGCTCAATATGCTCCTGAAAGTCTTTCTACGACATTGTCATTGGTTACAGTACATTGGTTCTGAATTAAGAGATTAGTGTTACAGGAACTACCCTAATTAACAGCAAATTTCAGTAATGCCTAATATATGTAAGACACAGAAGGAGGACCTAGTTTTATAGGTGATTATTTTTTTTTAGGTTCTTTTTTTTTTTTGTAAAAGTTTTCATTACATTTAGGATTTTACTTAGGTTGTACTATTAATAGTAGTTTATTCAAAATTGATTGACCTGTACATCTAATAGCTCTGTCTGACACCAGCCCCACAAAAGACATTCATGAAAGCGTGCCTCAAAGGGGCTAGATGGCATGCATTTCATACATACTTATTACGTACATATTTGTAGGTTGCAGATTTTGTTGTGTTTTTTTTTTTTATTTTAATTCATACATTTCAACCTATCTTGTTTAATTCCAGCTGTCTCAGCTGATAGTAAATGCCGGAGGCGTGGCTGCTGTCATAGACTGCATGGGGAACTGCAAGGGGAACGTGCGGCTTCCTGGGATCATGATGCTGGGTTATGTAGCAGCTCATTCTGAGAACCTTGCAATGGCCGTCATCATCTCAAAGGTTAGTTACTGGATGAGCATGTGTTCCTTGCTGAAATCACATGGCAGTGTATCCTCTAACAGCCTCCAAGTGACCTAACTCACATGTAATAAAAAAATTAAAAAAAAGTTTTTTGTTTTACATCACTGATTTAAAACCGCTTTTATTGTCTGAGTTTATAGTCATTCTTCTGGCTTCTCCAAGTTTCAGTCCACTCCATAGGGAATAACGGATTTTTATGTGTGATATTCTCTACATGTTCAGTACAACCTTTATGTTACAATATATCTATATCCCAAACATTCTACAGGAAAAGGCAATCTTGGCTCTCCTTCTGTTGTGGAACTGCAAGTCCCAGCAGGCCCTGATAGCCACAGGTTACCTACCTGGTACAACAGACTATTGATTTCTGGCGCAAGTGTAATCATGGGCTTTAATATACCATTTACAAATATTTTATTTAATAACCCTGTGTATATTTTCAAGCACAGACGGAACTGCTGCTTTTGACATACAGGTGGAAAATGTAATATTTTAGGGCATCGTCTAAAATGAGTTGAGTAGGACTAGGGCGTGTTGTATGTAATTGCCATTAAACTGAAGTGTTTTTTAAATCCTCATCCATTAGCTGAGCTTGAGCTAGGTAAATATGGCCAGTGTTCAGCTGTGTAATCATTCACACACACAGCATATTCTCTTCTGCTAGAGATTTACTGTACTAGTACTGTGCCTGTGCAGAGCTCTGCTATGGTAAGGTGTTTTCATTTTAGGATTTGTGGGTTTTGCAAAAAGCTCCTTAAAGGTGGTCAGACATAGGCCAGCCCTGCTGCTGCAACTGAGATGTTTTACTTTATCTGCCCTTTACGCAGCATGATAAAGCCAGTCTGGAAGATCAAACATGTGGTTACTCTGTTAAATCACATGGTGCAGTGTATTGATCTACTGTAACCCATAGCAACAAATCACATATTTGCTCTTTTTAGCAGTCTGCTATAATCTGACTCATGAAAGCAGATATCATCTGGTCGCTATAAATTACAAAACGTGTTAGTGTGTCACTTATATACACTTCTAGTCCATACTTGCCAACTTTATGACCCGGAGGGAAGGTCAAGTGGCTAATGCGAAGTGGTGTGCTGAGCCAATCACCTTATTTTGACCTGTCACAAGTGGTGACATGAAGCTATTGTATTATAGTGTTACTGGGGTGGGGTTAAAATTACGAAATATGTGAAAAACGTGCCATTGAGGTCCCTGTTCTGACCACTTCGCTAGGATGTGGGAGGGCAGCCTGAGATTCTGGGAGAGATACCTGGAATTTGGGAGTCTCCTGGGCTTTCTGGCAGAGTGGGCAAGTATATTCTAGTCCTTTGTATACACTTCTAGCCCGTGTGTCATGGATATAATTACAACAAATTGTAATTATATTCATGACTTGGCACTGACATATCAGATGACAGATCCACCATTTGTGCTAGTGTCCACAAGTGAAAATATCTATAAATGGTTACCTTTTAGTGGACCGTGAGGACTGAACCTGTTACAGACCTATATTTTATCATAGCTGTATTATAGGTGGGTCAACAAGGGCGATAGCCCTGGACCCCCCCCACAAATGAATTTACCTACATGACACATAGCTCCGCCACCCTCCACATGTGCTGTTTACGGAGAGCAGTACATACCAGCACTCTGACAAGCCCGGGCAGCAGAACCGCAGGCAATAAGTGCAGAGACCTGCCAATATGTGTGCTGGATAGAGGGGGGTCCTTGGTAATTAATTGGTCTATTGTGCTATCAAATCTACAAAATTCTTGTTGAGAAAGATAAAAGTAACACTCCGAAGTGTTTTTGGCAATATACTTGTAATGATGGCCTGTCATTGCCCACGATGAAGATAATAAAGAACTGACTAATAACATCAATAAATCAAAGTCTTTTATCATGGCTCATAATAATAATAATAATATGTTTTGAACATTATATACTTAATGAACTGGATTTCATAGTCATTGATATACTTGCCTTTTAGAAAGTCCATTAGCATGGGTACTTTCAGTTTAAAAGTAAACTATGACTAATAACATCGCTTATTTTGATACATATCGTGATATGTGTATCTGTTGAGTTGTTTTGTGTACTATACAAGGTGTTTGTTATATTGCATTAAACTTTGTAAAGAGCCATTGGTATTGTTAACTTGCCATATTATCTGTCTGTAGGGATTGGCAAAGCAAACATAATTCTGGTTGACACACTATATAATAATACCAGCACGTTGGCTCAGTGGTTAGCACTTCTGCCTTACAGCACTGTGGTCATGAGTTCAATTCCCAACCATGGCCTTATCTGTGAGGAGTTTGTATGTTCTCCCCGTGTTTGCGTGGGTTTCCTCCCTCCGGGTGCTGCGGTTTCCTCCCACACTCCAAAAACATACTGGCAGGTTAATTGGCTGCTAACAAATTCACCCTATTCTGTCTCTGTCTGTCTGTCTGTCTGTCTGTGTTGGGGAATTTAGACTGTAAGCCCCAATGGAGCAGGGACTGATGTGAGTGAGTTCTCTGTACAGCGCTGCATGTCCTGGGGCCCACACTAATCAGCCAGTGCCTTAACTCTTATTTTGATACTGAAGTTACACTCCTATTATAGACACCATATGACTGGAGCCTAGAATGCATATGCATGTGAATATAGGCAGACACACCTGCTTGGACATGTCACAGGAAGCCATGCACTTAATCCTGGGATAAGGTAGGAGCACCGATCCAGTTTCCCTGGTCACATCATTCGTGTTCATCATTTGAGATCAGATATCCACAAGAAGATGTACTTAGCAGTGCATATAATTCTATGGGCAGACGTAAGGCATAATAACCATTAGAACAGTTATAATTATGTATACCCACCTTCAAAATCTTGTTATTAGTTGTTTTATAGAAGTAACAGAGGTTAGTTAGGACAGGAGCACTTTGTTTAGTGTTTTTCAATCTTGTGGCGCTAGTTTTGAACTAGTTGTGTCTGTTTTTTTGCATAGCTTTGTGTGCCAAAATGGCGTCTCTTGTGAAGGAGCACGTTTTTGCTGTGAATCACCATACCAATTTATTTATATAGCGCCACTGATTCCGCAGCGCTGTACAGCAAACTCGCTCACCTCAGTCCCTGCCCCATTGAAGCTTACAGTCTAAATTCCCTAACACACACACACACACACACACATAGAGAAGGGTCAATTTGTTAGCAGCCAATTAACCTACCATTATGTTTTTGGAGTGTGGGAGGAAACCGGAGCACCCGGAGGAAGCCCACGCAGACATGGGGAGAGCATACAAACTCCTTACAGATAAGGCCATGGTCGGGAATTAAACCCATGACACCAGTGCTGTAAGGCAGAAGTGCTAACCACTTAGCCACTGTGCTGCCCATGAATGATGGGAAGATGTGTGTGCCAAACATTTAAAAATAACAAGATTCAGTCATTCGAACAGAATACATTGTCGCTACATGAAAGTAATCCGTATGTGGTCCATTCTAATATGGCTCCTGTTTTAGTTAATTATTGGACTGCACCACAGTGGCTGCATAGATTGCACTATAGAAGATATGGAAGGACGTCTGTACCAACAGCTCTCTACGTATATGAAACATGGCTCCTCCTATATTTAAATATTATATTGTGTCTAATTTCCACTGGAAAGGCCAACTAAAATGAGGTATATAGGTAATTACACCTTTCCGGAGGAAAATGTAGAAAGGTAACCCTTGACTCCCCATATTTTTAATTGTGGGGGTTCTTCCTGGACCACCATTGTCTGGGCTGAAGGGGTCCTCTAGGAAATTGTGCTTTCACAAAGGAGGCCCCGATTTAGAATAGGCTACAAGTAGAACCCATGCACAGTATATTATATAGGGAATACAATAGATGCTGGATCAATTTTACTGTGTGAAAAACAACATTTCTATTTAAATTATACCTTTTAATGGCTAACAGGAGTATCACAAGCTTTTGGGACACAAAGGCAATGTTTAGGTTTACTGATACAATAAAAATGTATCATTTATACACTGGTTTAGATTTTCCACTACAAAACTGTTCCTGCATCTGTAGCCTATAAATTAACTTGATCTGAGCTCTTATGATCCAAGACACTGAAGTCTTCATGGTATTGGATCAGGATGTGGATTCCATCCATAGTCTATAGAAACAGTACATAGAAAAGAGATTACATTTATTTATCAATTCATACAACTCAATAACCACATATTTATTATAGTTGGGGATGAGACCTCATGGAAACTATATATCTAAGGGTCCATTAGGTTTCATCTTTGTTTTGTCCCATCTCCCCCACCCTCCCGCTGTATGCAACAATAGTTGTTCTAACACTAGAAATGTAAGCTGAGTCACTGTATCTTCCAAAATATAGACTTTTACAGGTCTGTAGTAACATTCTAACACCTCTCTCCTGTGGTTTTCCTAATACAAAGAGGGCTATAAGGACAGAATGATTCTGATATTGGATAGAATAAGTAATACTCCTCTTGTCTGACATTTACCTGTATGTAGGTGGAAATTGTCCCGCTTTTATGTACAAAATCATTTATTGTGGTTCTATCATAACTTTCAACGGTTGACGTTTGCTATTTGGGACCCCTCTGAGAAGGGGACGTGATGACACCATGTTGGGTTGCATCACGCTGGGACTTACCATGTCTATAGGGGTGTGCCTAGTGCTTCTGAAGCACCGCAACTTTCTCTTTCTAGAAAAACACCCCTGCATTGGTGTAAAGGCTCCGACTCATGGCACATACCTCCTAACAGTCCCAAAAGTCCTGACTGTTGGGACTGCAAAACCGTCACCAAGAATCAGGATTGACCCTCCTAATTGGGACAGTTGGGAGGTAAAAGTACACTATATAATGTGATCCAGTATGACAAACAACATAACAAACAAGAAGTATAGGTATAAGGGGAGGCATTGAAACCAAACGGGAATAAAGAATCCAAGAAAAATAATTTAAAATAAATTCTACCTTGATGATAATTCCTTTTAGTTTTTGTGCTGTAACCATTTGTTACACTTATAAGTGTAACCTCCCTCCTTTTCATTTTCCTCTTCCCCCCTCTCTGTCTCTGCCTCTGTTCTCCCCATTCCCTCTTCCTACCATTGCGTCTGTCCGTCCTACCCTCCACTTAGATTGTACGCTCCTTCAAGCGGGGCCTCCTCTCCTTCTGTTCTCCACCACCTTAATTCTGCTCTTCAGCTCCTTGTCTCTTCCTCCTGCCCTTCTACCCCTCTCTCTACCCCGCTGGGGGCTCTCACCTCTAATCTAGCTGTACATTGAGTTTCGGAGTTACTGTGCTTTTTGTTAACTGTATCGTGTTTCTGTCTGTCCCTGTACGGCGCTACGGATAGCTAGTGCCGCCCTATAAATAAAAAATAATAATAATAATAATTGCATTGAGAAGCCTCATTGAATGAAATAATTCTGTTTATTACACACAGATTATCTAGTTAAATTATCAAGTATACAAGGAAGGACTCTCTTGTTTTCACATTTGAGTGATCGCATTATGTGTAGCTAACACCTGGTTAACCAGATATCTGTCACTTTGTGGTATATATTTACCTTCTGGCTTCGTTATTAAAATGACCTGTAGTAAGAAGACTAAACATTTGATTCCAGAGAGAGCGGATCTTTGTACAAGACCCCAGAAAGTTGTGTCCACTTTATAAACTATTAGAGCAATATTATGTGCACACATCTGTACATATAAACCATAAATATAGAGGTATGTCTGAGGTGCCCTTTCTTTATTTGTATTACCTTTTAGACCACATGCAGAGAGGGAAAGCATAAAACAAGGCAGGATGATTGGGTAACAACATCTGACTAAAAGAACAGTTTAATGGTCCCTAAATATAGGATCAGCCGCGGGGTGACTTCCACTAGCTATGTAAACCGCTATGACTCTTGTGTTCTCCATATGATTCCAGCATGCCCAGAGGCTCCTAGACAAAGCAGAGAATCGGGGCCACCAACAGGGAGGTATGTGTGGTACAAATGTAAAGGACCCGGTGTTACCGAGGGGCCTGCTGTGACCTGCTTGTCCCGCCACCTTGAATTTGACTTTTTTTAAAAAAAATTCTACTTATTTTACGTACTCTATTTTTCTATTATTTTTACTTTTGAGAATACAACAGCTCCCAGTCAGTGATAAGGGGCTAGATTTACTGAGCTGCGGGTTTGAAAAAGTGGGAATGTTGCCTATAGCAACCAATCAGATTCTAGCTTTCATTTATTTAGTACCTTCTACAAAATGATAGCTAGAATCTGATTGGTTGCTATAGGCAACATCCCCACTTTTTCAAACCCGCAGCTTAGTAAATCTAGCCCAAGGACTGGGAGCCACCGCATCCTATCGAGAGTGACAAGTTAATTGAGGATGGGGGTTACAAGAGGCCCAGGGAGACAGGGTTTCCCTGCTATCTGCCCCCACAGTTTCTGTTGTCAATCCTGCACAAAATGACGCAGCAAAAGTATCTCTTATAAACCACTTATGGTAACCCAATCCACCAGGTGTCCACCCATAGGCCCAGGATGTACTGGATTGTAAGTTCTCACAAGCAGCTCTATCTGACCTCTGTCTCATGCCTGCCCCTTCTCAGTAACCCTCACATGTCTTTGTTCTGTTTCTATGTATGACTAGTTAGTTATACCCACTCTCTTATAAATAAACAATGATGATGGTGTCCCTCCAGTGTATATTAGTGGCTAACAAAATCTGATATTTTCCTGCACTGTTCTGTGTGTGTCTTGGCTGTGCATGCTGTCATCATTTTGTATTTCTACACACTGTGAAAAAGTATATCCAGTGGAGCAAAAAGGGTTGTACCAACTTGGATGGGGCTGTAAATGACTCTCGGTATGACATAATGGTATTCAGTGTGGTGGGGCTGAGACTCCAGTTACGTCACTGTATAATGAGGTATGTTAATGGTTTTATCAATTGTTATACAGGGAAAAGTAAATAAAGATACCAGTAGAGCTCTTTTGAGTTCTAATCCCTTCTCCACCACGTAGCCCAGGGTGGTTTCAGTATAAAGGAGGCTGCTTGGGTGACCTCACCTTTCCACAGGTTCAGCATTTTCTAAAGCTTCCTTTTATCTATTAATATCTAGAGTAACTTTCTGTTTTTTAAATATGAATTTCACATACATTTGTTGGTAGGTATTGTGAACACAATTTTAATTATTTTAATGTACGATTTTGTATTTGTTTCTTAATGGTTAATATTATGTTTGTTATACATCTTTAACATAAAGTAGCTTCCGGACTCCACATCCAACAGCAAATGTCTGTTTTTTATTTATGTTTACAGGCCTTGAATCCCGGCTTCTAAGGATTCATTTTGTTCTGTCTCTTTTAATTAACTAGCCATATGAAAGTTGTTGTTTTTTGTGACCAAACGTCCTACATTTCTGTGATGTGACGAGTCTCATTAGCACATTCATCACAGAACGTAGTCTGTGCATTACAAGACATCAGAAAAAGGGACCTAATCGAGAAAAACAGCAACACTGAGAAGTGGATGTGAACAAAGACACGAAATATGGGCTGAAGCTTTTGGTTGAAGTAACGTTCAGGGCTTTGAGAAAAGATTTCCTTTATAGTACTGCTTATAATCTGTACATTAGATTCAGTAACAAATCATCACGTTTAGAAGAAAAACTGCTATACATTTTTATTTATATGTATTTCCACCATTTTGTCCCTATCTGAGTGCTGAGGCTTTTATGATCATCTAGTGCTGACGTTGTTTATTTCATTTTTTACTTGAAACCTGCTTGATTATAAACATTGTATTTTTATATGACATAAAAAGACAATCCCGGTTATACTCTGGCAGTCATCTCCGTTCTCTCTGCCGGTGAGGAGAACCATAATGCAGCCATATTGCTGACCACTTGTGTGGAAGGGAATCACCATTTTAATGTGTACCTGAACCCTAATGTTTAACCCATTGTAGCCAGATAGGCCGGTTTCTCCTGAAGGGAAGCCTAGATCATTTTAAAAAAAATTTTTTTTTTTTAATAGTTTCCTCTCCCTTTATTAGTTACTAACACACAGGAGACATAAAAAGAAAGTATTTCTATCTAATGCTGCATTATTTGTGCGATCACTTGATATGCATTGCTTTTCAGTAAGAACAATTGCGTTAAACCTTGCAGGGGGTCCCTCAATTAGCCATCTGCCTGTCAGAGGAAGGAGAGGATCACATCAAGGCAGCTGCTGCCTGGTCCCTCGGCCAGATTGGGAGACACACTCCGGAACACGCACGTGCTGTCGCCGTAGCCAATGTCCTGCCAATGCTGCTCTCCCTTTACATGGACACTGACAGCTCAGAGGACCTTCAAGTCAAGGTACATTTCCATGTACAATACATTAGGCTGCTTCCTTACGTATTCTCTAATGAATGATTGTGCCCAGCATAACACACTATTATCTTATTTATCAACATCTTTCCTGCACATCCACAGAATTGTATGATATAACTGTAAGGGGACAATGTAATTCTGCCGAGAATAACGCGGCGTTAGCAGTTTTACCGTTCATACGGTAAAACTGTGCATATTTACCCTTAATACGGTAATTTCAACGGTGTATATTTACTCGTGGCTCCCTGAGCATCAAGATGAAATCCAGGCTAAAATTACCGTATTAACGGTAATACTGTTAACGCCGCGCTATTCGCGGCAGAATTTAATCGGCCCCTAAGTGTTTGCTTTATTTCTTTGTTGCATCTTTTCTTATTTTGTTTCTATGCTTTGTATTTTTCCCCAAATTCATATTAAAAGAACCCAAAAATATTTATAACTGGCTGCTATTGAAAAAAATGTAATGTTTGTAACACAAAAGTATTTTTACCATCTAGAGAAGAAAAATGGGCTTGGAACAGTTGTGGGGGCTTAGTACTATTTCTACAACTGGCAGCATTGCAGATACTAATATTATATACTACCTCCTACCCGAGTGAGATGGGATTGTCATCACTTCTGCATATAAAAACAAAGGCCAGAAACTGCCTATACGCAACTAATGACATGCAGGAGCCCTCTGAGAATTGTAATCAACATATTTGTAAAGCTATTTTGCAATAAATTTTATGTTTTCCTGATATAAAAATTTGAACATATTTCTCAAGGGGGCTCGAGAACATATTTTGACAATTCAAGTATGGTGACCGCCAATAAGGTTGAGAACCACTTCACTACACAGTAATAAATATCCTAGCTTCTCTTCACCTTCTTCTATCCTTACTTTCATTCTTGGAACAATCCCATTTTGTGATTATATTTGTATATATTTTTAACAGCTGTGTGAATTATTTGTGTTATGTCATCATGTGTATCCAAAATAGAGATTTAGTAAAATCTTCCATGTAGCTGTAGCTCATTTTAGTGGTAAAAGGTGTAGGCTCCACAGAGCACTAGTCACTATAGTAATCTTCACCAGATCTACAACTAAGCATGTGATTTGTGAACTTGATTGGTTTCTGCTGTATGTTCAAGAGAAACAGCAGGAATAAGTAATGTCACTAGTTCCTAGTGAACAGATAAGACAATTTAAGTTAGCAAAATGGCAGCCTCCACGGTGTGCACGCAACAGGTACGCTTTAAGAACCTGTTGTTGGTGTACATTCAGCGTTGTCAGTCCAAGGTGTTGTATGAATGCCAGCCTCTGCTTTTATACACGGTAATGAGTACGGAGTAGAGTGAGGCAGGTCAGGGTTAGTTGCTTAGCAGCCAAGCAGAAATGTTCTTATCTTTAAATGCTCGTCTACTGGCAATGATTCCTTGGACCCAACTTCTAACCCCTTCCAGCCTCCAAGGGATATGGCTCTGCCTTTTATTTTTCCAGTCTGTAATATTATCAATGCAAAACAATGCAATATCCATTAATCTTCTGGCATCCACACTCCATTGAAAATAAACTTTTATGAAGGCATGTGTCCTAGATTACTCTTACAGTGCGCTTTGTACTCTTATTATGATGGGTGTGTTTGAATCCAGAATGTAAGCAAATGCACATATGCTGATTGAGAGTCATACATTCAATAGTAAGATAATGAGAGGAAGAATGAGCTACCTGATGAATATGGTATTCTGTGTGTCAACTAATAATACTATAACGACATTATATTCATGTAAATATGGTATTCTATGGGGGAATTCAATTAGTATCCAAGTCCTGACGGAGCCTCGTCTAATGAGGCACCGCTGGATGTTTGGTACCGGGAACATTGCCGATTTTTCCTAGCATTTCAAAATCGGCAGTTTCCAGTACTGTAATACCTGGAAGTGTGCACAATCGCATATCGCACCAGGCTCCTAGGGGACCTAGTGTTGCATTGAATTCTTCCTATGTGTCAACTGGTAGCCCTACAGCAACATTTATATTTATTTACATGCGGTGTCTGTATCCTATGGAGGGAGCTTCATTTAGCCACGATGTTCCTCATCGCGGCTGCGCATTTTTACCGTTACTATGGTAAACTCTACGCTGATTTTTCTTCGCAGCTTTATGGGGTGCAAGGAAAAACCAGCGGAGATTTCTTGTAGGAACACCGCGACTAATTGAATATATGCCAACAAGCAGTAGTACAGGTGAACTTTATTCTGTGTGCCAACAAGTACTACAGTGTCATTTGTCATATAAATACTCTATTCTAGGTTTACTGTGAAGTATAATTATGTAAATAGGGTATTTTATGAAGGGAATTCGGATGCTAGCGATGTGCACTTTGCCAGCCAATACAGTACAGAATCTCGGCTCGTTTTCCCCTCACGTCCCTATGGGACGCAAGGGAAAATGAGCAGTGATTTGAGTAAAAACTCTGCCACGCTGCGTCTCCGTGAACTGTTCCGTAGACGCATCGCAGCACCTGGTGATCAATTGAATTCCCTGCTATGGGTCAACTTGCAGTGGTACCTACTATATTTTTTTATTACATATTTATATGAATATAATAATCATTTTGTAACATGAATATGATTAGTATTTTACTTTTTTAAACAAGAAATCATAAGAATATGTTTAATTAATGGATAACACTGAGCATGAAACTGACACTGCCGGTCTAGAAGTCAGGCCTTTCCCTGAAGTTTCATGGTATGGATGTGGTAATGTGAGCGTCAGACCATACTGCCTCTGTTTAGTATTTGAACACATGCCTGTCCAAAATGTATCTCCCCCCTCCCAGTGCACACCTGGATTTAATTCAACTTTACACATCACTAGTGATTTTGGTGGTCTCTGCTATGTTCCCAGTGGATAAATGGCCACCTCATTAAAGCAACCACTTTATTTGTCAGAAGTCAGAACAGTTGTCTCTATCTAACACTGTAATAACAGCCTGTTCTAGATCATGTTTAGTTGTATTAGTAAAGCCATGTGGGAAATGCAGCATGTTGCCAGCTTGTACAACACAAACTGACTGCAAGCTTTTCTTTTCACAATCAAAGGACTCCGCATACCTCACTGTCTGATGCAATGTGGCACCCCCTACTGGCAGAAAGGCCCTAGGTACCAAATTATATCATACCCCCAACTCTCCCAATTTAGGCAGGACAGTCCCGATTTTAGGGCTCTGTCCTGATCAGGACAGTTTTGTTCTGCAGGCCTGAAAGTTGGGAGGTACGTCCTGTTCACAGAGCAGCGACATTGAAGGGGCTTTTTTTTACGGGAGGGGAAGAGGCCGCTCCGCACATATGATACTCTGAACACGCCACGGCAGGACATGACCACGCCCTGTAATGTGTGACCACGCCCCCTTCTCGTGTGAAGGTTTAACTGATTCCCCAACTTAAAAAGTTGGGAGGTATGATTGTTTCTTGCACATGTTACTGTCAATGAATATTTTAACAAAATTTTTTAGAAATACTGGCCATGGTACAGGTTCACTTATTGGTATTTACTTAAATAAGTATATAAATAAATGATGATGATGATGATTTACTTGGGAAACATTAGTACTAATCATGCTCACATATTTTCTAAACATTTTTTTACTATATATACATTTCTATGTATTTTGTCTGCTCTACTCTCCACTAAAGTAGTTGTAGGGCTTGTACACTCAGGTATAGAAAAACAAACAGAACCTTGTGCATTTTCTCAAGGCCTCCCTGCAGCATGGTGTACTATGTACTTACTGAGCGTTCCCAATGACCTTCATTATATTGTACTAAGTGCTAATACCTGTGAACGATGCAGGTATTGTCAATATTCAGCATAGTCATTATAAATGGTTCTTGGAAAGTGTGTACAGGACCATTCGCTTACATTAGTTTTTGGTCTATTCAAGTTCATTAAATAGACCTCAAGAATATGTGTCAAATTAGTGCCCATGTGTGCGCAAGCATTACTAGGGGATATAATGGCATATCAAGCTAAAACCAAGCAGGCGCAGATATGAAAGTAAAGCCTGTATAGTACGTGTCTCACATGTATTTGATTTATAGGGAGCATGAATATAATCTTGTTGAACAAGTGCTCTCATCATTAATATGGTAGCACACGACAGAACCACAGGCATAGATGGAGACTTCTGACCCTGATGTATGGAGGCTGGGGTTCACCTCATTGTGGGGGCAGGGCTTATCATGACAGGTATAGAATTATGTATTACCTGTCACGATAATCTCTGCCCCCTTCTGGTGCTTGTAATTACTTTCATGCTAATCCCTGCCTACTTTCAGCAGCTATACTGCCAAAATCTGTGGGTCAGAAGCTCCCACCGGTGGATTTAGGTATCTTAGGCAGTCCATTACTTGTGCAGATTAAGTTAGTAATATGGGGGAGTAAATTTATTAAAAGTTTGCACATGTCCAGTTTACTATGTTCATGGAATTCTTTATCAGCTTCTGGTTTTTTTATTTATATTATCCGATGTATAGATTTTATTATACTACACTATTTTTTTTATTCTTTTCAGATGTTTGTGTTTCTGTCCCGCATCATTCATTCTTCCAATTTTTTTTCATATCTCATTCTTAATTTCCTCAGTACAAGTACTGTCACATTCCACCATCCGGTCTTAGTCATATGCAGTGATTTTTTCATTAGCAGATTTAAGCAAACAAGACTCTAGGGGCCAACTGTCTAATCTGCAGCTTGGACCTGGATGATCTATACACATGCTCATATACAAACCAAAGCACGGTGGACAATTAAATCACTTGTTACCATGAGTTCTCTCCCCTCCTTCTTTTTTGGCTTTTATTTATGGGGGTTTTTTTTGGTTTTTTTTTACTATGCCCAATGTATGCTCTGCAAATGAGAGGGTGGCGAGATTCAGTAGGCATTCTGTTAGTGTAAGCAAAGACCAGTCCTTGTACTGTATTTTTAGAGGTAGGGATAGAAAACCTATTACAGAGTTCTTTTCTGTATTTTAATGCACAGCCAGCAACACAAGTACTTATTTGTTGTATTAATAACACCAAATTATTTTTTGGGGTGTATAGCTCCTAGCCTTTGCTTGTTGAAGGGATCCCAGAATGTACTCAATTTCTGGTACTCTGAACTGACCAGGTCCACAGCTTTATATCAGATATGTTTTTGTTTGACATACATGTATATGTATAATATATAATTCTATACAAGTCCTTGTGTGAATCGGCACCAGCTATAAGTCAGGAAATGCGTGGATCCATGCATGTGGATTGGTGGTGGGGCTTATTACAGAAAATATTATAACCGCCTTATCCCCACTAGTAATAAATCAGAGGTTGTACCTGTAATTGAAGATGATTGTGAGGGTAACTGTACATACAGTGTATGTTATACATATTCTACGTATGTATGTTACTATCTGCCCCAATTTGGCTCGGGGGGAAACTCTGCTGTAAGATCTTTTTAAATAAACCCTGCTGTGCCCCCCTTCCTCCTCTCTACTTGGCAGGCCGCTTGCAGGCTTTTACCAAATAAGCAGCTGGGATTTATTTACTATGATTAAGAAAGCATTTGAAAGTGGATATCTAACGTTTTTAATACAAACATTTTAAAAGATTTTTTTTTTTATTTTTTTTTAACCATGAAACGGTTACACTTAGTTCACTTTTATGTCCATTGGAGCTATGTATGATATTAACTCACATACCTCTAAGCAGGAACTGCTCCAACCTGCTGGCCAGTGGTCAGTAAAGACATTAACACTTCGCTGTACGTGCTGCTCGCCCCCTGTTGAAACATACCCTGATGCTCACGTCTTTTGACCCTATCATGGTCGTTTTTGTATTTTTATGAACAGTTTAATTGTTTTTCTAATTTGAACGCCTCTGTTTCAGCTATGCTCCCCCTTGGTCTCTGGTCCATTGAGCAGTATGTTATAATGAAAGCATGCATTCATGCTTGTAGAAAATGTACCCATGGGTTGCGGCATTAATTTAAGTATGTAAATTGCTTCCCTAAGACAAAGTTAATATTTTCCTAAACTGGCTCCTTATCCTAGGTTCTGTAATACAGAAATTAATTTTGTTAACCAACACTAAATGGCCGTAGAGGGGAGGGGGAGGAGGAGATGGGGGTTTGAGTTGTCGAATCAAAATCCATATTCTCTTGATATTTTCCTAAAACAAAGGTAATATTTTCATAAAGTGGCCCCTGAACCCAGCCGGAGCCCCGGGGGGAGTTGCTCCGTGCAGCCGCTTTCCTCCGGCTGTTCTGGTTCTTTATTACAGAAATTCATTTTGTTAACCAACATTAAATGGCTGCAGAGAGGGCGTGAGCAGGAGGACCAATCACAAGCCGTAATCAAGTTCCTGGTTTTTAAGCCTGGGCTGTGAGAAGAGCCCCAGGAAATTAGGCTGTAGGTAGCAGCCCTCCAGGGGTCTGGCTAGGAGCAGGGACCACCTATGTGAAATGGACATATACTGAAAATAACACATTCTGGAAATGGTCAGGAACATTTATGAAGTTTGTTGTTCTGATAACTGTATGGGTTGTAACCCATAGCAACTAGACAGATTCTGCCATTATTCTTCCAAATGTTACAAAATATAAGCTAATTTCTCATTGGTTACTGTAGATTTGCACATATCTTCATGTTCCTTGTGTGGGAGATATTCTGTTCATGCATTCTGCAATTTTTCATAGTAATTTGACCATGGGGTGGCATTGTTCCAGTCTCACACCTCAGCAGACACGTGTATATAGCACGATACATTGCTAATAATAGTTATTTTCTGTGTCCATTTGATTCACGGAACATTTATTTAATAAATAGTCCGTTGCTCATGAGATATTTTCCCTTTAATCATTAAAAATCAAACTTGATTACCTATTTACATTTTGTGCCCGCTTGATTTTAGCAAAACGGAAGGAATTGGCTCCTGAAAATGACGGGAGGAGCTGGGTGGTCAGGGACATTCCTCACTAAATAGATTTTAGGCCCACTTGTTCTGCAAGGCACGATATTGAAATAAGGTTGAAGGGGTGGAGAGGGAACATTTACAGGGGTGGGGTCGAGACACTTCTATTTACCACTAAAGGACTTATTTTTTTTATTTTTTTACAGTCCCTATACTTTCAGTGGGCAGCTTTTGCACCTTCCAATCTCACTTTATGTGGTAAACGCATATACAGGCCCATTTCTACCAATGTAATAATACAAGCATTCACCCGTACAATATGACACCTTTAATAAAGACAGTCCCACAACCTCTCATTCACGTGATCTATCTACTCTTTCCACGCATATTTCTGGGCGCAGTCCCAAGGTCAGGATGTGGGTCTGCACCAAGGAACACGCGATAAATTGTGCAAAATATTATGTTCTCCTGGCTGCACAACCGGCATATATGTTCATATTTTGGTTTATAAATATCTATGCACAAAATAATAAATGTGAATTTCGTATATAGTCTGTTTTCACATTGGCACCTGTTCTGTGAACGAGTATAAATCGGACAATTTAACCTATGTCCGCTCTTGCCCTTTAAGGGTTCCTGTTGTCGACACCAGAGGTGCTCAAGTGGTTTCCCAAATCTGTTCATGGGGGTGCCCTATTTGCTAGATATGCAGTACATTCTATCGGTGAATACGGAGACCCAAATATCTGTCACAATCACAATTACCGCCACAGACACACATTTGGTGAGGTCTGTCAAGCACCATGGGAGGTGAACTCTGGTCTGTAGCCATTTTTAATCTGACCCAAATTATAATCTGTTATTATATAAAATAAAAGAGAACCCTACAGCATTTACTAGTCAGGAAGTTAAATCCATAAATATACAGACATTATTAACTGGCAGTAAAGGTGCACAGGGCCCAGAAAAGAGGTGTTACATTCTTGAGGGATTATAGATCCAAGCACAGCGTATGCGTAGGCCGACTAAACAGCTGATCCCACAAGTGGGTAGAGGCCAGACGTAAAACCCATCACTTCACTTTTTCTTTCAACTTGGCAGAACAGTATCCTTCCACCACCACAGAGACTATTTCTCTCATGGAATATTATAATTACTTTCAGAAACACCAGGCAATTACAGGAGAACGTATTCTTGCTGTATTTTTTGTTTCAGAAAAATAGTAATGTGTTTATTTTATATTTAGCGCCTCTGAATTGTTGAAGGGGAGATATCCACCTTCACATTATATTTATTTAGAGGCTTGTGTGTCCCCCTCTGCAACTAGTAAATAGATGTACATAAATTACTATTACTTTCCTGCTTTTCTGCCATGTCTTTATATGAGAAAGCGGAAATGTTTATGTTCATTACCCTGAGACACAACACTAAGCTGTTTCCTAGATCCAACTGTATCCGAAGAAGAGCACACAGCTCAGCTGCGTCACTTCCCAGGAGAGCAAGAGTGACAAATCAGCCTCTTGATAGATAGATAGATAGATAGATAGATAGATAGATAGATAGATAGATAGATAGATAGATAGATAGATAGATAGATAGATATGAAAAACTTAGAATCCAGAAAGATAGAAGCAATGCATTTTGTAAAAGTTGTAGGAGGACATTTATAGCCCATTCAATTAATTTTATGACTTGTTGTTGATTTGTAAGAGGCCACAGTTCTCCACAGAGCTGGACGGTGATGAAACCAGCGTATATAAAGAAGGAACATACAAGGCAAATAAAATAAGGGCACATGTGAAAATAAAGGGCCCTGCTCATTAGAGCTTACAGTCTAGCGGGAGAAGGTCAGAGCCGAGACCACAGGCCTGCGTGGAGATTGTGACAGTAGGGTGAGTATTTTATACGTGAGTGTAGGGCAGGCTGTAGTAAAGAGGTGAAGGCTGTGGGAGGCATCTGAAGGTGGATGCCCCCTTTAGTACTTTTGTAGAGCAGTTGGTAAGAGTAGGGATGAGTAGGCTGTAGAAGAATGTGTCTTAGATAACCTGTGAATAATATACCTCACAGGCTTCTCCCATCACAACAGGGTAAATAAAGGACCCGAGCATTAGAGGGCACACAGCAAGCATGACCTGACAGTCTGAATCTCTGGAATGTAAGACCTGAATGCCTGCAAATCCCTGTCTTTGTTTCAGCCAGATGCCTCCTAATTTTCATGTTGTTTGTACTCACTAGGCAAAGAAAGCTCTAAAAAACATCCTGCAGAAATGTACCCATCTGCCAGCCCTGGAGCCTTTGCTGCACGACGCTCCCCCCAACATACTGAAACACGTGGTTGGACAGTTCAGCAAGGTAAGACACAGTGCAGTAATGTCTGTCTCATAATGCTTTTATATCACACGTTGTTGCTTATTTATTTATTACAGTTCCAGCTGATCATTCAGGGACATTGCATACAATGTGTGATTCAGTTTGTACATTTTCCGGGAGTGCTACATAATTGTGCCAAAGGCTTAGTGTCTTTTAGCACCATAAAGTTATTTAACAGACCCCAAGTTCTATGAATAATAATAATAATAATAATAATATTATATTTCTATAGCCCACTCAGAAAAGGTTAGTATATAATGTTATACGCAAAGGCTAATGAATGCTAAATTCACCTGTAAATTTTTATATTTGATTAGTTTAATGCATATGATATGTTTTCTTCAAGATGTTTAGCATAACTAATTTTGTCTGACAGATGCAAGGATGAAAATAAAATGGATGAGAAAATGTTATCATTTTCTTAAAGAACTCCACCTAAATGTTTAGTTTTTTTGTTGTAATTTAAACAATCCATCATAGACCTGGCTAGCAGTGCTGTGCTATCAGCATTCTCAATACACGTGCACCACTCACTCACTGTATGCATTCAGCGTTCTCCTGGGTGTTTGTGCCCTTGGGCACAGGTGAAGTACAGTGGATTCTGAATGTGGGAACCCTACATTATGCTAATCAGTGAGACAGTGTGTGTGTGTTATTTTATTAAAAATAAAAATGATATACAGCTCCATGATGACAAGAACTTCTCTTGGCTAGTGTCCTTAGTGATCACTGAATTTTGCAGCAGACCAATAGATCCATTTCCCGTGTGCTTTGCAGAGACTACTAGGGTTTTACAGCCTGACACTCCATAAACTGAGCGAGCCATTCTGACATCTCTACAGTATTTCAGTTGCTACTTTTGTAGAGCGCTCCATTCCCATCATTCCTTTCGGAGACCTAGAACTCTGACCTCTTTCCAAATATGTCAACGTTGTCCTCTTTGTAGTACTGAGGGAGCTAATACGTGTTTATGGATAGGAAACATATTAATTCTCTTTACTCTGAAGAAGACTATTTACCCTAGTTAATCTTCCTGTTTATCAGTCCAAGATTGGGCACAGCAGATGGATACATTTCCGTAAGCCCTCAGATCAAGGATCAGAGATGCTCTCCTTTAAATAGGTTGTTGGTTCTTTTCTTTGTTAGCAAAGAATTGGTGTCATGAGCTTCTTATTACAGAAATCCAAAGCTTGGTGTCCTCCGTGCACTTGGCACAAGATGACAAATGAGCAGTAAGAGACAGTTGTGTGGATATTTACATTACATCACCTGGCATGACACTGGGAGACGAGGATACACTGATTGGAAATGTGCGAGCACCTTCTTCTTTGAATATTATTTTGCAATAAAAGCTAGCTGATTAGCTGCTACGATCTTAATAAGTCTTGTCATCAAGTATGCAAACATATCTCTTTTGTAATAGTTAGCACAAAAGTGGCAAATGGAGACAACATGAATGAACCCATTGTTCTCATTGAAAATATTACACAAATAAGCTTTTATTTTGATGATTGCTCTCCTTTAAGCCCTATATGTCAAAGGTTACTTTGTGGTAGAGATGTTCACTGACCCCCGTTTTTTTTGTTTTGGATCTGTATTTTTAAGAAAAAATAGCCAAAATATGCTAAAATCACATAATTTTGCTCTTTTTTTTTTTTTTTTTGTTCCTACATTATGATTAACCCCAGTAACACTAATTTCCAGTCATTTCCAGTCAGTTTTGAACACCTCACAGGTCACAATATTATTTTCATCCACTTTCGGACAAAGACTGCAGCGAGTGAGCTGGCTGGATGGTAAGTGAAAGAGCAATGACACATACCCACGGCAGTTCATAGCACATCTAGGAAACATTGCCACACAGCAGTGGCAGAAAAGAAAAGTGGTGCAAGATGGAATTCTCCTTGGGCCTTCCCACCCACCTTTTATGTAAGATATTGAAAAGAACATGTACAGTTTAACAAAGCAAGTGCTCCAGCGACAAGGAGTGCAACTTTTATGGCTGAAGTGCTTGGTTTGTTAGGGCCCCCACAAAACAAGCTACCAATGGGTAATGGCACCTAAGCAAACAGAGCTGTTAATGAACTCTACTGTGGCAAGTCATGCACCAGTGGAAGCAGTTCTTTCCAGTGATAAGAAGAAGGCCATTGTCATGACTGGGCATAAGACCAAAAAATACACCTCTTATGTGTGGAATTATTTTTACCCAAATCCTGACAACAGTTGTCTAGCCATTTGTAGCATTGTAAAGCCACAGTCATTAGAGGTTGGGACCTTAACCATCTAGGAACCATGTCCATGGTACACCATTTGAAGCAAGTTCATGGAAAGCTCTTGGGAAAATCAGAAACTTATGCTAAAAAAATAACAACAAGCAGTCCAGCATCAGCTACCTCCCATCTCTCAGCTAGATCCCAGCACCTGCAATCTACACCCCCAACATCTTCATCATCAATATCCTCACAAGTGACCGGAGTTAGTCCTGCATCCAAGATGCTAAGGCAAGATGACTCCTCCCCTATCCAGGACTCCTCATAAGAATTCTCGAGTGTTAGGCCCACTGCTGCTGCTCCTGCTGCTGGGGGTGGATCTTCAACCCAGAAGCAGACCAAGAAGAATACTACTAGTAGTTTACAACAATTGACTGTTAAACAATCCTTTGCAAGAGGAAGCAAGTATGAAATCTGTCACCCAGTTGCACAGCGGATCATAGGCGCGACTATGCTAGTATTAGATCTGCGTCCAATATCCACCTTTAATGCAGCAGGAATAAGACAGTTAACTGAGGTCCTGTGTCCCCGTTACAAAATTCCATCTCAACACCATTTTACTAGACAAGCAATTCCTCAGCTGTACCAGTAGGTTACAAAAAAGAAAACTTGGGATGCCAAAATGCCATTCTACTTACTGTACACTTAACCATAGATATGGGGACAAGTGGAACTGGGAAAACTAAACATTATATGACTGTGACAGCCCACTGGGTTGGTAAATCGCCTTTAGCAGCAGGAACAGCAGTAGCATCTAACAAACAACGCCAGATCTTTCAGAGGCAGGCAACTCTGTGTATCATCTGCATCACTAAGCGTTATACTGCTGACAACCTGTTTGAAAATCTAAGGGATGTCATTGCAACATAGCTTATCCTGCTTGGACTATCCTGAGGATATGTGATTTCTGATAACACCACCAATATTGTTGGAGCCTTACAGTGGGAGGGGGAATTCCATCACATTCCCTGTTTTTTTCACACAATAAACTTGGTGGTACAGAACTTTTTTAAAAAATGACAGTGACATGCAGGAGATGCTGTATATGTCCCCAAATATTTTGGGTAATTTTCGGCATTTTGCAATAGCATGTAGGAGAATGCAGCAGCTGCAAGAAGAATAGAATTTGAGGAGGAATGTATTTTAGGCCAGCGCAGTGGAGAATACTTTCCGTGTTGTGCAAGGTGCTGAAACCACTCAAAGTAGTCCCCAGTGAAGAGAGTGCAGACACTGTTAGCTTGAGTCAAGTGATTCCCCTAATTACACTTTTTGAAAAGCAGCTAGAGAAATTGAAGAAGGAAATGAAAGCAATGCCGCTAACTATGTTGGACTTGTAGATTAAGTACTTTATTCGCTTCGCCAGGATCCAAGAGTTATCAACATCTTGAAGTTGGATCACTACATTTTGACAACTGTGCTTGATCCTAGGTTTAAGAGCTATGTCTTCTCTTTCTTTCCAACTGAGCCAGATCTCAATAGATGCAATGAGCTGCTGGTCAGCAAGCGGACAGCTCAAGTGGTACATGACACAGCAATGTCTCCTCCTTCAGTTTCTCTGGAAACTGCTTCTAGGAAAAAACTTATCTTTCACAAGACACCCAGTGGTGAGGCAGATGGTCAGCACAGTATTTTGACATTTGGGGGTAAATGTATCAAGCTGAGAGTTTTCAGATTCTAGCTGTCATTTATTTAGCACATTCTACAAAATGAAAGCTAGAATCTGATTGGTTGCTATAGGCAACATCTCCACTGTTTTGGCACTGAAAACTGTCACCTTCTATTTCTGGGTGAGCAGACAATGTGACTGCAGATTTTGAAGAATTCTGCCAGCACTATTATTTTTTATTTCAGCAATGACAATTAGCAATGAACCTCTCCTGTTTGTGTGTGAGCTATATAAGACAGTCCAATATGACTGCAGATTTAGAAAAAGACTGCCAACCCTATTATTTCTATTTCCGCAATGACAATTAGCAATGGAGCTGTCCTGTTTCTGTGTAAGCTATAACTCAGTAGAATGTCACTGGAGACTTTGAAGAACATTGCTACCCCTCCTCTTTCTTTTCTAGCTATGACGCTGCCCAACTGCACTAGAGACTGCCAAGAACCTGTGCTACCCATTTTGTGTCTCTCTGTGAAATGGCGCTGGATCGCCGTGGAGGGCGGTACTTATAGAATCCAAAACTCGCAAGATCCGACGACGTAACGATAACGTTGTTGATATGTGCTGATCAAACAACAATAACCTTATTTGCTAGAGCTGTGGATCCCAGACTTTCTCAGTTCGAGGCATCCTTAGGGTCTCCATCATTTTTTCAAGGCACCTCTAAGCCAAAATAATTACCAAGTAGTCCCCCATCTTGCTTACCACTGGCCCTGGCTGCCAGATCAGCTTTAACTGGTTCCTGACTGTCTGTCTGGAGTCCCAGACCGGTTCTGATAGCCCATCTCCATGTGGCCGCACTAAGCCTTGTGCACTTCCTAATTGTACGCATCACAACAACACAACAAATAGGAATAAGTCTTGCTCCAGCGTACCTTACAAACAGAGCAAGCATTAATGGATTCTAAGTGTACCTGTCATCTATAGACAGTGGGGGCAGCCAAGTTTTGGTCTTAACCAAAATTCTTTCTATTCTATACCAAGAAAGCAACCTATCCAATGATTTGAACGGATGTGATTGAAGTACTGCAGGCTGCAGTTAGGTCGCTTTTACCTAGTTAAATGTCTGCCGTAAAGTGCCTCAGTGATGTCACTGGCTCCTAGCGAATCGATAAGATGCATGAATGGTATCTCGGCCCACAAATGGCTGCCTCCGTTGTGTACAAGGGCAGCTGCACTCTTTGTGATTACCTATGTTTTTTGATTTATTTATTTTTGCCTTCAGAAAACCCTTATCTAAAGCAACCTTGAACCCATGTTTTAATATTGCTTAACGGAAATCACTTTATTCAGATATGATGTAATTTCTGCACCAATGTATTATCTGTTATTTGTAAGGTGTCACAAGGGTTCCACAGCGCCGTACAAAAGTGACACAATTTAAATAAATACAAACAGTCACATTAAAATCCGCAAAATTACATAATTATGTAAGGAAAACACTAGGATAGAGGGCCCTGCTCGTGAGCACTTACATTCCTTGAAGAAACCGTAAGTTTTACATACATTATCCTTATGCTGTGAAATAATGTACGTTACATGACTGCTCAGGGACCTTCGCAAAGGCTTAATATCCTTGTGTACAAAAGCAGAAAGCTTCTCTTGTGCAATTTGTAGGTAGGCTCTCAACAGTGAAAACACTGTGAAGATTTAATGCTTCCCTTAACACAAAAATCTCGGCTAGGTTTCCCTTTTTTAATGAGGCACTGCATGTTATGAACTTGAAATAATTGTAGGGCTGCTCGCATGCACACTCCACACAAGTGGAATGCCGCCTCGGGGCATTACAGGCCATGAAATCATTTCTTTAATAAAGAAAGATGGGATATTAAAGGGCTCTTTTTGTCTCATTAGGTAACAGCAGACCACAGCTGCATAGAATGTTCTAAATATAATATGAATATATAAAGTGGCATTCATCCAATCTGGCTCCCAGAGAGCTTTGCATTATTAGATGCAGACATGCAGCCACACTCGGGGTGGAATCCCAGGGCGTGATTGTGGCCTTTTTAGTTTACTTTATAACCTGCAAAGGCTAGTAGGGAACCGGAAAAAAAATATTTGTAGTTGTTGCATAATTAATGTTTCTCAAATCTCTCCGTTATCCTATGCACCTATAAGAAAGTCCTTTCAATCACCAAAGCTCTAGTAGGAAAAGGAGAAATTGCATTATACAGAGCAGACATTAAACTGTGTTTTATATAGACTGTACTAGCTGTGCTCCTACAGGGCCTGTACTAAGACCTTTCCCCCTTCTATGTTTTTTTTCTCTTCTGGTCAGAGTTGAGGGAAAACAGATTGGTTTGAGGTACAAATGTATTCCAGGAGTGCAATAAAAGTCAAACAGATTTAGTGATAGCAGAAGTTGTAAAACACAGGCACTAGATAGGGAGATAAGTTGCGCTAAGGTCGTAAAGATCTAATTGAGGTATTAGGCAAATAATCAGGAGTGTGTGAACTCACAACCCTTTTTTTTGTGTATGGCACAAAGTGCGTACAAAGTGCTGTAACCACAGAAGGGTTAATGAAACAAGTTATTTAGAGCCTCTCAGCTGGCCAAAAATACTCTGGAACCACTCATTGCTACATTCTTTCCTTCATTAGGTATAAACCCATATCTAGCCTTCTTTGAAATATGTAGATACAGGGCACTCTGTTATATTTGGTACTATCCAGTACACGTTCACAATACTGGCCCTAAATTACAGCAGTCACTACTTAATTACAATAAACGTCCATTTAAGAACTTTAAAACTCTTACAGTTTACAGATCACTTTCAAAGTACTTCTTTGCATCTGCCATAAAATATGAATATTGTATGTTGATTGTATTGTTGTTTTTTTTTTTAATAAAATCTGATGCTCTGTTTGTGAATAGCAGAATATAATTGAGATTTTTGCTCGGGACATGAGTAATGAGGCAGCAATATATTCTCAGCTGGATTTCCAGCAATATACACGACTGCTTTGGTCTGTCTCCAAATGTACTTTTTCTCCATTTTGAAAGTTCAGTAAGAGACATTCTTTGATCGTGTCCTAATGTTCTCTGTCCAAATATTGCAAGTCATTAAATTATTATTCGATCATATGTGAAAGACCCGAACGTGTGAATATTTACCAAAAGGGTGAAACATGAGGTTTAATCTTAGAAAAATGCAATATAGGTTGAAAATAAAGTTGTGGATTTTAGATCTTGGCAATGACTCCCAGCATGTAGCACTGGAAGGAAGTAACATGGGTCAGTGAATAAAGTGCAGAGACGCTATTGTTTGTGTGAATATGGCGATTAAATGCAGTTTATGGCAAACATTAATTAAATGTGTGGTAAAACTTGTGCAGACATTTTGGGGCTGCATTATTAGTAATTATAATAATTATATCTCTTTATTTATATAGCACGGTGGCTAAGTGGTTAGCACTTTTGCCTCACAGCACTGGGGTCATGAGTTCAATTCCCGACCATGGTCCTTAACTTAAAGGATCTTCACTTAAGAAACTTGTAATTTCAGTCTCAAGTATTTGTGTGCTACCTGAAAAAACAGTCCGTATTTAACTTATGTACAAAACAGAATACTAATTTGCACCCGTTGCATTGTAACATGGTTTGTCCAGGAGACTGAAATAAGAAGTTTCTTAAGTTAAGATCCTTAATGAATCAGGCCCCATGACCTTATCTGTGAGGAGTTTGTATGTTCTCCGTTGGTTTCCTCCAGGTGCTCTGGTTTCCTCCCACACTCCAAAAACATACTGGTAGTTAATTGGCTGCTATGTTAGGGAATTTAGACTGTAAGCCCCAATGGAGTAGGGACTGATGTGAGTGAGTTCTCTGTACAGCGCTGCGGAATTAGTGGTGCTATATAAATAAATGGTGATGATGGCACCTTTCTCCCAATAGGACTCAAACCACAGTTAGCCAGTTAACCTACCACTATGTTTTTGAATTGTATCAGATGAGACAGGAGCACCCACAAACATGGGAAGAATATACAAACTCCACACAGATAGGGCCATGGAAGGAATCGAACCCATGACCCCAACGCTGTGAGGAAGCAATACTAACTACTGCGCAGTTATAATGGGAACAAATTTAAACTTCATTCCTGACTGAACAGTTTTATTTTTTGCACTGAGATTTGGAGTTGAGCTAAGACACACACTCCTCATCTCTAAATTTGTCTGCACATTTTAAAATTACTGATACCAGGGGGTAAATGTATGAATCTCCGGATTCTTCATCTCCGGCGCGTTCAGCCTCTTCAGCGCTTAAATTTAAAGCGGCGCTGCATTGTAAAGGGAAACTCCCCTTTACAATGCAGCGCCGCTTTAAATTTAAGCGCTGAAGAGGCTGAACACGCCGGAGATGAAGAATCCGGAGATTCATACATTTACCCCCAGGTGTTACATATTGCTCAGAAGCGCTCCTATCTTACAAGGCCGCATCTGATTGGTTGTAAGCTGCATTCTACAGCACTAAACACCAGCTCAGGCTGGCATACATTACTGTATGTGTAAATTTTCAGGTCTGCTCTATGGGGATTGCATTGCGGTAGAAGGATCTTCGAATCCCTCACCGCATCTTACTGCTCCCCCCCCACTAGTCACTTTACAATAGTGACCGCAGGAAAGATAGGAGGGGGGGGGTCTCACAAGAACAGTAGTCTTTTGAGACTGCTGTTCCTGTTGATGTTTTTAATAAATATGCACTGTATTTCAATCCTTATCTTTGCGATGTGGACATACATTGCAGGTGTACAACCCCTTTAATATGTAGTTTTGTGAAGTTAAGTTTGTTAATATTATTTAAAAGAGAGAGCGAGCAAGAGATTGGAAAATTGTGGCTCTCAACCTTGTGAGTGACTGCAGTGCCCCGCTTGCCTTATCTGCCTGCTGCTGTGTATAACTGTGGTATAACTGGACTTGTAGTTCCACAATAGTAGGAGCCAAAAGCTTCCTATGCCTTACTAGAATTTATGCCATATTTGCTACAATTACAGGTGTGCTACATATACAGAGATAACGGCAGATTAGCCTGATACTGCCATATGTGTGGTCCTAAAACAAGCGCTAAGGTCAGCCGTAGTGTCAGGCATGTCTGATAGCTGCCTGTGTGTGCATCCACTGATAAACCCCATTGTGTCGCTCAGTCAGAAGCCATATCACAATCTTGTCCAGTCATTCAGTGCTCAGGCCAAGCAACAGGGTAGGTCTTTGTGTGTCCTGTATCACAGCATATGCATCATTTAGCCTGTTTTCCGAATCCCTTTAACATGCATACACTGCAGGTTACACTTCACCTTTTTATTTTGTATTCATTCTTGCTTTATCCTGAATCATATTTTCTACCTTGCTTTCTGATGTTTTATTTCCTTGTATCTTCTTTCATTTTCTTCCAGCTTTTGATGAGCAGATTCTTTATGTCTGTGCTGTCCTTACTTCTTTCATCTGCATGGTCTCTGTTCTGTACCTCCCTAACAATGTGGCCTATACAACATGACATGATAACTAGGTGAGGTCTCAGTAACCGTTTGATGTGATGACATTGCCTGTACTTTATTACTGCTCGTTCCACATTGGCAGCGTATCTCGTTATTCTCCTGCATTTTCTTGTCTCTGAACCATAAAACGTGGACGCCTCAGGGTCTCCTTTCTGTGTATTGTCAGTGCATTTCTGATCATTTAGAAATCTATCGAGATATTTCTAAATGTGTTGACATTTTCAAGCTCTAAAGCAATGTGGTATGTAATGACACTTTGAAGTTAGGCCTGAGGTGGCGTCTGCCAGTATTGTTCCAAAAAGTTTTTTTGCTATTCATTTACAGGTTCTTCCACATGACAGCAAAGCAAGGCGGCTCTTTGTAACTAGTGGTGGACTTAAAAAGATTCAAGAGATCTCCGCAGATCCTGGCTCCCCTCTCCAAGAGTACATCAACACTATCAATAGTTGTTACCCGGAGGAGATTGTCAGGTAGGGATATTCTGTATTCTTGGAGGTGTTCCTCTGTATCCTGTGACGGGATCGCATCAACTGGACATACTAGAAAAAAAGATTGACACACGTAATGTGGTTACATAAATCCTAATGCAACATAGCTAATCTAACTTTATCTTACAGTAAATGGATATTCTCTACATAAGCTAGCGTTTATATTGCACATAGAATTGTCCAGCTGGTAGGAAGTCCCCTCACTGTATTATCTCTCTTTTCTGGTAATGTTGTCCCTAGATAGAATGAAAGACCTTATTCAGCAAGACTTTGAGTTTCATTGTAGTCCCCCTCGGCAGCATTATACTGGCATGTCGTGCTGATCGTCAGACCCAACACAATTGTATTATCATCATCATCTATTTATATAGCGCCACTGATTCCGCAGTGCTGTACATAGAACTCGCCTCACATCAGTCCCTGCTCCGTTGGAGCTTACAGTCTAAATTCCCTAACATACAAACACACAGACAGAGAGAGACTAGGGTCAATTTTGATAGCAGCCAATTAACCTACTAGTATGTTTTTGGAGTGTGGGAGGAAACCAGAGCACCCGGAGGAAATCCACACAAAAACGGGGAGAACATACAAACTCCACACAGATAAGGCCACGGTCAGGAATCGAACTCATGACCCCAGCGCTGTGAGGCAGAAGTGCTAACCACTAAGCCACCGTGCTGCCCCTATATATAGATACATCCATATACACACAACGGTTTTACTAATCATACTTTTTATATGTTGATAATAGACAGAGAAAGTATTATTTTCAAAAACTAGTCATTTAGATTTAATATACTTTTTTATTTAAATAATAAGTATAGCTAGCTGGCAGATAAATCTAAATACATGTATACATATCATCATCAACATTTATTTATATAGCGCCAGCAAATTCTGTAGCGCTTTACTATTGGGGCATATATAGATATATATATTATGCAGATATATATACCTATATGCCGTTTCCAAGCACGTGACCCTTTGCCTGAGTGTGTTTTGTCACCTAAACTAGAATACAATAAGCTTAGATGGACTGTCTGAATATTGGCATACTGTTTATCTTGGGTGAAAATAATATTTTGATCTTCTGTTTCGTATTTACAATTGCAAAAATAATTGTTACATTATATTGATAATCTAATAATATTGCTGACTATCTACTTTGTATATTATTATTATGAATTACTAAATACTGAGGAATTAAAACTCGCAGACTATGAAAAATAAGATGTATCAGATAAAATAACCCATAGAAAAACTATTAGGTTACACCAGGGTATTGGCTCATACATTTAATTCCCTAAGAGAAGAAAATGAATGTAAACCACTATATTGCATTGCATTCAGCAACTCAGACAAAAGATGGCGCTTTTGCTGGGCGGAGGCACAATGGACGGGGGAGGATGAATAGAGATACACAATACATGGGGTTTAGCTATTCACTTTTAAAGCCACAATGTAGCTTTATAAAGTGTTTTTTTAAATCTGTTTTTTATATTTTATTTGATTCAATTATTCAGCTAGTTTTATGTTTGTTTTCCAGATATTATTCTCCTGGATATTCGCAGACTCTGTTGGAGAGGGTGGATCACTACCAGCCAGTGGTTTAATGAATTTGCTGCTTATATTTAAATATTTTATTTTATTACATATATTGAAACAAATTCTTTTAGACCACTATCAACATTTTATACTGTTTGATGTAAACATAAATGTAAGACTTAGAGTGACAAGTCTGAAAACAGTGCATGTTAAATGTGTACAAAAGACACTTGTCAAAAATAAAATGATACTTGTATTTCCGTGTCTGTTTAATCTTTATTTAAGAAGATCTAAAACGGAAATGGTATATTTGCTTTGTTACTGTTAATGTATATCAGACATGTCTTTCTAAAAGCGAATATAAGAATATAAGAAGCACTACATCCTAAAGAAAACTGATTGTGTCCACATGATTGATGAGTTAGTAAATGACTCTAGCACTGGATTAGTGCACACATGATTATAGAGTACAATGTTAGTTATATCTGTTGAAAAATATGTCTAGGATTTCTAGTGCAATATTAGTGTCTGTAATGATTTTACCAACATCTGAGAGTCCTGATGAGCAGGCATATTTATGTGTAAACACCTGCACGGGATCTATTCTCTTCATCTATCATAACTAGAGATGGGCGGGTCCGGTTCCCCGAGAACAGAACCCACCCGAACTTTGGGTATCCAAGTACCGAGCTGAGTAGCTCGGTACTCTCCCGCCCGCTCCGAATCCAGATCGAGGCCGAACGTCATCGTGACGTCGTCGGATCTCTGGGCTCGGTTCTCGCGATACTTCAAGATTATAAATACACGCCTCCACAACAATCCATCGCCATTTGACAGAGGGAGAGAGCAGGGTGTAGTCACAGGCTGATTAGAGCAGGGACAGAGAATCCAATATTCTGATTCCAATTGTTGTAACAAAAATCACTAGAGAAGAGAGGAGGATAGAGGGTTTTTTTTCTTTTTTCAATATTTGGCACTCCCTAGTGCTTTTGGGGTGTCCCCCTTAATTGTGCATAAATATTTCTGGCTGTCAAAATTACTATCTGTCAGCAGTATCTACCAAATAATTTTTAGCACTCCCCAGTGCTTTTTGGGTGTCCCCCATAATTGTGCATAAATATTTCTGGCTGTCAAAATTACTATCTGTCAGCAGTATCTACCAAATAATTTTTAGCACTCCCCAGTGCTTTTTGGGTGTCCTTCATAATTGTGCATAAATATTTCTGCCTGTCAAAAGTCATATTTGTCAGCAATATCTTACCAAATAATTTTTACCACTACAAGTGCTTTGCGCTCAGAATGGATTCAAAGCAGTCCACATATGATCAGAATGAGCAGCCAGGTTCTGTCACCAGTCCTGATGTTAGTGTTCCCAGTACGTCATCTGGGCAAGGCGATGTCAAACTACACAGTGTTTCGAAATCAGTCCAAAAAACAAAAAACCCCAAAAAATTTACTGTGTTGAAGCAAAAAAGAAGTGTTATCATCATCATCATCATCATCATCATTTATTTATATAGCGCCACTAATTCCGCAGCGCTGTACAGAGAACTCATTCACATCAGTCCCTGCCCCATTGGAGCTTACAGTCTAAATTCCCTAATATATACACACACTCACACAAAGACAGACAGAGAGGGAGACAGACAGAGACTAGGGTCAATTTTTGATTGCAGCCAATTAACCTACCAGTATGTTTTTGGAGTGTGGGAGGAAACCGGAGCACCCGGAGGAAACCCACGCAAACACAGGGAGAACATACAAACTCCACACAGATAAGGCCATGGTCGGGAATTGAACTCATGACCCCAGTGCTGTGAGGCAGACGTGCTAACCACTAGGCCACTGAGCAAAAGTTAAGTGCCGATAAAAAAAAAATTGCCAACATGCCATTCTACACACGCAGTGGCAAAAAGAGAATGAGGCCTTCACCTTTGGCTATTAGTGGCAGATCCAAAAATGTTACAGAGCCTACAAGTGGTGCACAACTACTTTTACGCGTCAAAGCCGAGCTGCAAGATAACCGTAAGGCATTAGAGGATAATGTTTGCTCTGAATCAGAAATGACACCGATCCCTGTGGACAGTCCATCCAACAGTGGGATGTGTAATCGTGAGCATTCTGTTAGTGTACCCATAAAGAGGGGCCCTTTCAGCAGTTCTGCTGATGTGTGCTTGAACAGCCCGAGTGTAGCCGGTGATACACCAAGTGAGAATGACACTTTGTCTTTAGAAGAGGATGTAGGGGAGATTTGGGTATCTGACGATGAGGATGCGGTTGATTGTGTAAGTTCTGCAGCAGTGTGGCACCAGTGGGAGCAGTTCTGGCACGTGAGGTTCTGGCACCAATATGCACTTTCCAAACACAAGCAGGGATGACGCAGGTGGCAGACCACAACAGTTTGACATCTGGGCTGGTTTGAAGGATTTGTCAAAAAAATGTGTGACCTTGACCATAACTCCAACCAATCCTACTATTAACATGCAAAGGATGGTGGAGGGCCTGTCAGGGATTAAACTGTATTTTTCCTAATTTTCACTAATAATGTTTGGGTGTAATATACACCCAAAGACGAGTGCTCAATTGCTAAGAGTCATTGATTAAGAGGAAGACAAGCAGGCTTGTCTGTAGAATTTGCAGGCAAATTGTGCTGCGTTATATAGGTAACACCCAAAGAGAAGAGCTCCATTGCTAATTGTAATTGCTGAAATAGAAATAATAGGGCTGACAGTCTTGGTCTAAATCTGCAGTTACATTTTATTGTACCATAGCTCACTGCGAAACTTGAGAGGTGGCAGGGTTTAGTGATAATCTTCCTCAAACAATACTAATTCATCCCAATATCATAGAAGTCTGTGTAGTATGATGTAATTGCCGATAATGGCCTTCCAAAGGGAATGACTAGTTGATTTTAGGGCAGAGCTGTCACGATTTTTGGGCAATTCTTTTACAGCACAGCAAATATCAAAATGTTGAGCGGACTCATCTGCATCACCACTGGGTGTCTTGGAAAAGCAATTTCTTTTACAACAAGCAGTTGCCAGAGAAACTGAAGGAGAAGACGTCCAAACAAGATATTGATAAGTCTGGGATCCTTGCAAAGAAAATTAAGTATTTAATCTACATTATAGTTAGCACATTTACTTTGTTTTATTGCACACTATAATTTTCTGTAGCACCTTTTCAAAATGTATTATTAAGGCAATCACTTGACGCAAGCTAACCGTTTCTGCACTTTCTTCACAGGTAACTACTTCGCTGGACTAAAGTATATTCCCCTCAAATGCTAGTCTTCTTGCAGCTGCTGCATTCTCCTACATGCTGTTGCAGAAACCAGATATTGACCATAAATGTTTTTGGACACAAACAGCATCTCCTGCATGTCATTTTTAAAAAGTTCTGTAACACCAAGTTGATAGTGTGTGCAAAACAGGAAATGTGATGGAATTCAACCCCGCTGTAATGCTTGACCAATATTGGGGTCGTAATCAGAAATGACATATCCTCAGGAGAGTCCAAGCAGGATTAGCCATCTTTCAATGACATCCCTTAGTTTTTGGAACAGTTTGTCAGCTGTATGCCTCTTACTGAAGCCGCTGATATACAGAGTAGCCTACTTCTCAAAAATGTGACGTACCTGGGTACATGCTGCTGCTGTCCATGCTGGGGAAGGCGAATGACCAACCCAGTGGGCTTTCACAGTCATATAATCTTTAGTTTGCCCAGTTCCGCTTGTACACATATCTGTGGTTAAGTGTACAGTGGGTAGAATGCCATTTTGTTGCCCAATAATTACATTTTTAGGAACTTTCCGGTACAGGAGAGAATTGGCTTTTCTAGTAAAATGGTATAGTGATGACATTTGCTAACAGGGACAGAACACCTCAATTAAATGTCTTAAACCAACTGTATTAATAGTGGACATTGGACGCAGATCTAACACTAGCATAGTACCCAGGGCGTCTGTGATCCGCTTTGCGACTGGGTGACAGGTTTCATTCTTGCTTCCTCTTGCAGAGGATTGTTTAACTGTAAATTGTTGGTTCAGGAGATATTGATGATGAAGGTGTTGGGGGGGGGGGGGGGGGGCGGAGATTGCAGGTGCTGGGATGTAGATGAGAGAAGGGAGGTAGATTATGCTGGACTGCTTGTTGTTATTTTTTTTAACCGAAGTTTCTGAGTTTCCCAACAGTTTTCCAAGAACTTGCTGAAAAATGACGAAACATGGATGAGGATCCCAGATGGTTAAGGTCTCTACCTCTACTGAGTGTGGCTTTGAAAACGCTACAAATGGATAGACCACTCTTGCCAGGATTTGTGTAAAAATAATTCCACACTTAAGAGGTGGACTTTTGGTCTTATGCCCAGGCATGACAATGGCCTTTTTGGCAAGAACTGCAGCAATTTTTCTTTTCAAGTGTATGAAAATCATATTGTGACATAAGAGGTGGTCAAAATTGAATAAAAAAATGACTGAAAATTAGTGTTACTGAGATAATTATGTAGCTACAAAATAATACCTAAATTATGTTATTTTAGCACCAATAAATGTAATTTTTTTAACAAATTGCAAAACAAAACCAAAAAACGCAAGGGCGGTTTTGCAAAACCAAAACACGACTGTAATCCAGATCCAAAACCGAATACAAAAGCAAAACACGGGGGTCAGTGACCATCTCTAATCATAACCATCTGCTGAAAAGATTGGGACTCGCACTCTATAGAGACCTGCCTATACTGCTGGTCATGTGTACACACTTCCACATTTACCTGACTTCATTCCATCGTTTAAAGTGATTTTTAGTCTGTTTATGAAATCAAATTAAGTTATATGATGTGCTTTGGAATGCTAATAAAACATGATCGTGGGAGCATACACACTAACGTGATATCTTATCAAACCGTTGTTTATCATGTGATTAGCACAATAATTGGATGAAAAACCTGTAGTGTGCACCCAGCTTTACCCCCACATGAGCATTGTTTTCTGCCAATATTCTGTCATCTGTTAACAAAAGGGATAATTGACTAATAAGCCTGGTACAGAGACAGTTTAACTCTTAAAAGCATATGGCCTAACTATCTGGTCACCCAGCAATGCATTACACCTGTAAGTTCTGGTTTGGACACGCCGAGCCTTAGGTAGCATTAAGATGGTTACACGAGATAGTACAAAAGGAGAGGGGTCAGGGAAGAGATATACATTTGGGTGTCTTCAGCGTAGAGGTGGCACTGGAAGCCGATTGAGCAAACTAGTTCCCCAAGAGAAGAGGTGTATAGTGATAAAAGTAAAGGGCCAAAAATAAACTCTGGTGGAATAACCACAACAGATAGTGGGAGTGGAGTGGAGGATGTGCCTGATGTAGAAACACTTAAGGAGCATTTTGATAGGTAGGAAGTGAACCAGGAAAGAACTGTTCCATGAAAGCCAATGGAGTGAAGGGTGTGTAGGAGAAGAGGGTGATCAACAGTATCAAAAGCAGCAGAGAGGTGCAGTAGAAATGACCCTTCGATTTTTCAGTACTTAGATCATTGATCACTTTTGTGAGAGCAGTTTCAGTGGAATGTTGGTGGCAGAAGCCTGATTGCAGAGAGTCGAGAATGGAGTGAGAGGTGAGACAGGCTGTTTTACACCAATTGCTCAAGTAGTTTGAATGCAATAGGGTGGACAGAAATAGGGCAGTAGTTTGAGAGAGAGACTGGATCGAGAGATTATTTCTTTAGAATTGGTGAAATGTTGAAGTCACCTAGTATGAGAATAGGCAGGTCAAATTATAGGAAATAATTTAACCAGGCCACAAAGTTGTCAAGGAATTGGGAAACTGGACCTGGGGGGTGATAAATGACAGCAACACAAAGGTGGAGAAGATAAAAATAGACAGATAGTGTGGACTTCAAAGGAAGAGAATGAGAGGGACGCTTCAGAGGGTATGCAGTTTTTATGAAAGTTGAATGACTATCGCATTGTTTCCGGGTCTGGAAGTGTGGCTGAGTGGAGATTTCCCTGTAGGAGAGAGCTGCAGGGGATGTAGTGTCAGAGGAGGCAAGTCAGGTTTCTGTAATGGCAACGAGGTTGATGAATTTAGAAATGAATAGATCATAAATGGATGCAAGTTTGTTACAAACAGATCTGGCATCTTATCGTGCACAGGAAAAGGGAAGAGAGGGTAGTGGAAATATGTGGATACGGTTGGCAGAGTTGGAAGTACGGGGTGGATGTAAAGTTTTAGGGTGGAGACAGGAGGATGAGCAGATAGTGGAGATAGTGATGAGCCCAGAGTTAGGTGTCACCAGCAGCCATGAGAAGGACCAGAGCGAGAAAGCACATGTGAGGATGAATTGTGGGTGTGAGGGCTATTTCTGTTTATGTAGGCTTGGAGTGTGGAAACAAAGCAGTTCATGTGTGCACACTAGCAAGGAGGGAAGTTGTGAATGGGAAATAATAGAGGAGGGAGAAATAGGATGATGGAGAGAGAAGAGTTTGGACAGTAATGAGGTGAAAGTGAATAGGTGTATGATGGAGAGAGGTGGATGAATGTGTATTAGCTAGGGTAGGTAAGGAGAGAGTGGGAAAGAACAATTGATCCTAATTGTGCTGGGCAAAGGATGAGGTGAAGGATACTTTACCACCCCCAAGCTGTGGTTAATAGAGTAGGCAGTTTCTGCAGCTCTGACACAACTAGGTCCAGAATGCTGACAGCTGGGTGCAGAGGGTTCAGCTGCCAAACAGAGATGGTAACAGCAATCACAGTTGAGCTCATTGCTGTTTCAACTTTGGTTCAGCTACTCACTGACAGTTTGAGCTCTGTGGGTCCCAGCTGAACGGAGATGGTAGTTCAGTAGGTCCTAATACAGCCTTGTTTTTGGTATGAAGTCAATCCTCTGCGCTACTGTGACGTTTGCCCACAGTCTTCAGAAATATCTAATGCTCTATATTTGTGAGAATAAAGAAAAAAAGCTTAGATAATGTGCAGCTCACTTCCGCTTGCCCACAACCTTCCACCTCGAAGGGTCAATACACAAAGAACAATTTTCTATTAATCTGATGCAAAGCTCCTTTCATTCATTTGCGTTGTGGCTTGTTTGCCCTTGGGGCAGAAGCACATTTTTTGAGGGCCCAACTCACCTAGGGAATTCTGTGGTGACCAGGCTGGGGCTGGATTCACATTATGACAAGGAGACCCCATGCATCAGGTCTCCCTTTTAAAATGTGACAAGCCTAGCCTGGTGCTGGTTGATGCTTTTACAGGGAGTGGGCACCCTCGTCCCCCTGATTTAGCTGTAAGGATAGTAAAGACATGTGCTGATCATGATCATCATCACCACCACCACCACCACCACCACGTACCAGTCTTCAGAAGCAGAAAACATATGCCTCATTGGTGGTCAATCTAAAAATGCAGTCCACTCTATAGGCTGCATCTCCAGTAGGTGTGCAACACTTACCTGTGTACACCCCACTGTACATAGCTTGAACTTGCACATCCCTGATCTGCCTCTCCAGGCATGAGTTCAAGTCACATGTGACTCAGAATTTCACTTTAGCTGCACATGTTCAGGTCTTTAATGTATGGTAAAGAAAAGTAAGTCCTGTGTACATCAGACCCATTTGTCCATCAACCTAGACAAGCAGTCTAATAGCCAATACATCCCCAAGCTCAGACGCGGGCTGGCAAATCTCAGCCCGGGGGGGCGCACAGGCGGCCACATCACATGACACGCGATGCGGCCGCGTCATTGATGACGCAGCCGCATTGCGTGTCGTGATGCTGCCACGTGCGCTGACGCAGCCGCATCGCGTGTTTTGTGATGCGGCCGCCAGTAATATTAAGGAAAACGTGCATCCACGTGGAGGGCGGCCGGCCCGAACAGGGGTCAGACTGATGCCCCCCGGCCCAGCCCGCCCCTGCCCAAGCCACACCTAATACATCCATAATTACAGTATATACAGCAATACACCACTACACGGCCTCATTGCAGTGCCCGTCCAGTGTATTCCCCCACGATCCATCACAGCAGCTGCTCTTCACAGACTGTGTCAAATTTGGAGGTATTATATCTTTAGCGCTGTGATTGGTTTGGTATTGCTGAGCACACTAGTGTACTGAATGAAGATATGCTTCCTCAGTGCAGCACCTATCATTGCAATTATTTCTTACCATTGATGGGAGCTCACAGCGTGACATGATCCCAAACGAGGTTTCACATGGCGTAACTACGTGTATTGGCAGTTATGCAGCAATACTTATTAAACTAATGTTCTGACTCACTCAGTCGCCTTTATCAGGAAATTTGTACTGCACGATCCATATGAAATCTCTAGATTGCAAGTGATTTATATTTTCACAATCCAAAACCCCTTTCATGCTGCATGTAAGCACCGATTTTAAGCATATTTTGTTGTTTTTTTTAGATCAAGCCGTTTAACATTACCTTAGGGATTGTTCAATGTTAAACATAGCTTGACTCCAGTTTCATGAATCTATCTTCAGTCAGACATAGATTGTGAAATAGAATTCTGTAGATTTACTTTATCACCTTTCCATATATTCTCTGTCTGTCACCGGTTCTCTGTCCATCTGCTACACATTACATCTCTTTTTAACAATTGTCAAGCCTCCCTGGACAACTAGCCTGATATTTTCAAAGCCCTATTAGACCGGCAGTACAGAGACAGGCTCTTTTATACTTACAAGTAATTATGCCTTTCAGCGTTTGCCATTTGGAGAGAGCTTGGACTACCATTAGCTCTCCCCATTTATCTGTCACCAAATCTTGTGCCCAGAGATTACTTTGACCATTTTTGAAAGCTGTCATTTACTTATTGTAAGACAATTCAATTAAGCTGCAGAATCTGAAGATCTACTGCAAAAATGTGTATTAGTGAAGCAAATGGAATTTGTTACATATAAACCAGCAGTATTATAATCTGTGCAAGGACCAGCATGCCCAGACCTCACTTTTAATGCAGAATAGAAAGGGGCCTATTTACCAATTATTGGGGCACATTCCTTATATTTTATCATTTTCGCAGCAGATCGCTCCAGTTTTTTGGCGCTATATACTATAGTTTGCCTGCCAGGACAGCACTTCCAACAACAGGCTGTCCCAGTGCAGTGCTCACCCCCTAGTAATGTCTTTAGTCGCAGCCACAAGAGACTTTCCTTTCTGGTTTGACTGGCAAGGATCCGAATACAGAGAAATTAGCCTTTCCGGCGAACATAAAATGAGATGGCATATGGATAATTCGATCTTCAGATGGTGGTAGCATTTTGAAAAAAAAACAAGCTTTGCCCAGCTTGGTAAATAGTTGTCCTCATAAATCTCTATGGGAACAGTAGTAAATTAGTGAACGCCAGAGAAATCTTTGATTTTTCCACCATTAGTTCTGTGAAAAATTGTCCTGGGATTTAAAATAACCTTTCTCCTGTGAAAAGTGGTGTTTTCACAGGAGTTAAGGCTTGATAAATAGGCCCCTGAATGTTGTATGTGTCAGTCCTGAAGTTTTCATTTGCAAAAACGTCTCTGTATTTATAGTTTGGGTTAAGGCTGCCCTGATCAGAAGGTTGGTACTAAGACCAAATGATTAGGCCCGTGACCCTGAATATTATGCATGTTTTTACTTATTATGCATGTTATTTACAAGCATTCTCTTGTGAAACTTTAATATAATTCTCATCTCCTGCTAAACTGAACCTTTGCATTTACTGACCCCAGACATCCCTGCTGGGGGAAAGCAAGATGGAAATCTGCCCACAACATACAGGGAACACATTGTTCATACGCCTGTTTGAAAAGCTTTTGTTTTTTTATTTTTGCTTTTTTTTTTTTTTCTTCAATTCATTTTGTTAAAATTAAATATTTACTATATCCAACATTTTGGCAATGCCTCTTTGTGACTATTGATCAGTTTCATACCATAAACCATTGCTTGTGCTTAAACTATGTCAGCGTTATAAGGGTTATTCTGGAATATGTAAGCTGTGCAATATATTACAAACGAGTGAATCCCCATGATGTAATACATCTAGTTGAATTTTCTGTTCTAAACATAACTCTTGCATTTTATTCTTGTTTTTTCTTTTCCTCGATCATCTGTTTATTTTGACCTTACCCTCGTCGTCGTCCTTTTCTCCCTCCACACCATAGTCCACTACGATTGTGCAAATGTCAGACCCGGTCCCTGGGCTGGTTCGGAGCTGTGATCAACAATAAGCACAGTTCCACACCCTGTTCCACGCTAAGGCACCGATCAAAACATTGTTAATATTCTCATATCTATTTTGGCCCACTTTTACTGTAATGTTCCTGAGAACACACAGCAAGCCTCTGGCCCAAGTATATTAATGTAAACAACAGCTCTCATACTCACCAGTATTTTACAATAAAGAGCAAGAATATTTCAATCATGTTCTTTGGAATGTACAGTAGCCCCTCAAGCCAAGATTATTTTGTTTTGTCAAGGTCATAATTGTAGCAGTGAACTTAAATAGATAAGGTCTGGTTCTCCTTACAGAACAGGGGCCCTGGGCCATTGCCCTAAACCCTCCTATTAAAATATACCATGCTGGTGGTTTCTGTGTGCTTCTAATGAGTATACTACGGGGCTTGTCTTTTCAGCAGGAAAATAAGGCCAGTGCTTGCGTGTTTTAGCGTAATACCTTCATTACATCAGTGTACATTACATTCTTAAATTAACTGCTTAATAAATAGGGGTACTTCATATATTAGAGACTTTAGACTGTAAGCTCCAATGGGGCAATGACTGATGTGAGTGAGTTCTCTGTACAGCGCTGCGGAATCAGTGGCGCTATATAAATAACTGCTGCTGTGATGATATTCCTCCATATTTATTCCCTGTGCCACAACACTTTTACGACACTTCACACTTTCTATTAATCGCTTTTTACAAATACTTTAAAAAAACTAAAGCTTGCAGCAACTTTCAATAAAATGAATATGTCCCTTTTTTGAAAGCGTTATCAATTCTGTTCCTCCCCAGCACATGTGTTAAGGATACCAACAGTATGGAATTTATACATTCCCATAATCGACATATGGAAATCCTGAAGACGGGCAATGATTCAATGATTCTGAAAGCTGGACAGCAATATGTTTTGTACCTGCTGCAATGTTATTCCTAAGCCAATAAATCATTCAAAGGATCCTTTCTTTTGCTTCTGTTCTATGCTACCATCACCCAACACTCAGTGTTTAAAGCTGGACACGTGTGTACATCTGGTCAGTCTCTGAATGACCAAGTAGATGTTCATTTCATCCACACAAATAACTGGCCACATTGGACAGATCTGTTCTAGGCTGAATGACAAGATCACAAGGGGACAAATCAGTGCGATGGGTCGATGACCACACTCGCACATTGAGGTCATGGTCTGACCGGTTTTCCTTTCCCAAAGGGAAAAAAAAAATCCAATCGTATTTTTATTGTTCTCGGTAGTTGTACACTCAACAATGTCAGGCCAACTGTCTACATAAGCTGTACATGTGTAAGGAACATGATAACATCTGGCTTAGTGGCTTTATCAAAGCTGAATATACCATTTAAAATTGCAATAAAACAAATCAATGTGATTTCATAAGTGTAATCGCATTCAATTTGCAAACAATTGTCCACACAATGGCTAATGATCTATGTTTAACTGCTTCAAGTCTGGATAAGTTAAGCAGGGTTATCTAATTATCTCCTGCACTACTACTACATCCATCTCCATCAAGCCATGCACAGCTTCAAGTGGTGTTATTCTCCGTGTCCCAATGGGAGGGAAGAATGGTTATTTCTGGAAAGCTTCTGACTGTCAGGCTTAAGAAGACCCTAAGGCATTTCAAATCTTTTAAATACCGGCAGCAAATGTAGGAGCTGTCAGTGTGGAGAACTAGGCACATTCTTAATACAGAAAGAACCCCTTTCTGCAAACATAATAATACATACAATTATACGTTTGGCTATTGCTCTTTGAGGGCTAATTGTACAATGTTTCCTGACAATGAAGTATTTCTGCTTTGTCAATAGCACAGGAAGTTTGCTTAATATGAAAAAGGTGACAAAACACTCAAGTTTTCTGGAAAGATATTTTACTTTCTACCCCAATGATGTCATGAATTAAATGAAAACTGCAGGTGCATGAAATATTTTGACACTTTGCCCAAGTTTTACAGTTCTATTTTTCTAACATATTAAATGTAGCCAGAGAAGTTTGCGGTCATGCCTAATATTAATATAGTGAAGACGCTCTCACATAACTGGGCTCTGCAGTGACTTTATATAGTGACATTGTATTGCGTCTTAAAGTTCGTGCAAATAAAAAGTATTGTATCACAAAATATAGTTTTCACAGGGGAGATGTCAAGGTTACATGCAGCTGTTATTTAGTTTCAGATTTTTCTCTGCCTCTGAATGACAGCACAGATAAAAGAGATTATGCTTCAGTTCTGTTTAGGGAATTTCTGACAAGTTAATTCCAATGTATAGTTCTTCTCAAGCACAGGTGAGGTAATTAAAATGTATCAACTTCTTTGTAAAAGTTAATACCACATTTTATCCATTTTTTTTCTTTAATTACCCCCCTCTGTTGTCTCGCCTAAAGTGAAGTCCTCGCATTGTTAAGCTGGGAACACACTACAGAAAATGACTGCAGATGTGATTTCTGTAATGATTTTACCAACGACTGAAAGTCCCCATGAGCATGTAGATTTATGTCTACACACCTACATGGTTTACCATCAGATCTGTGCTCTTCATCTGTCATTACCATCTGCTGAAGAGATAGTGACTCTGTAAACTCTGTGGCAGGGCCGGACTGGGACTAAAAATCAGCCCTGGCATTTAAAGCACACAGGCCCACCTCAGGTCCAAATAATAATAATATTACAGTACTTTTTGCAAAGGTCATTGTTATACAGTATCTCGTGAGATACAAATATATTACACGCAGCTTGACTCTCTGTTTGCAGCATAGGGCTTACCAGTATCAGATAATGGTATGTACAGGACAGGAAGAGAAATTTGGGGCCTGGTTACAGTGAACTTTTGGGACCCCCCTCCTTAGACGAGTAACAGAGAAACTGTGAGCCGCCGCTGTGCGACGGTGCCCAAAATGGGCGTGACCACATTGTGCTGGGGGTGTGGTCAACATGGGGCATTGATACATACATTATAATAAAACATTACATTTATCACGCCCTCCCAGCCACATCCCACCCTCCCAGACACATTATGACACCCACACCCCACTGTCCTTATCTATGCATCTGGTGCTGCTGACATCCATCAGGGTGGGAACTTCCTGTAGAGTGAGCAGGGAAGCTCTTAGTCTCACAAGATTACCAAATGTTGTGAAGGTCATTGTTATACAGTATCTCGTGAGATACAAATATATATACTGTTTCATGGCAGATTATAATACAGAGGCACAGAGCTGACACATGAAATATTATTTGTACACTAACCTCACCTTATTTTCCTGCTCACAGCACAGGGCACAGTTAGCATGGTGTGTGTGTGTGTGAGGTGCAACTGACTGCTCTGCTGTCTGCTTGCTAATACACATACACCCGAAGTCCACGCTGCAGCTGACCACTCCCCCCACGCAGACCATGTGATTACAGCCAGCCAACCAAGCCAGGGAAGGGCGCATATGTTATGAGTCAAACCATATGACTCCTAACAAGAACGCCGGGCAGTGACTGGTCCTGGCTGCAGGTCCATTGGGCTGCCGTGCGAGGGAGGTTCCACATCGAAGAAATCACCAGCGGAGTGAGCGCTGTGACTGCTGGGAAAAAAAAAGAAGAAGATGCGGACGGCTGATCGGCCCATCTAGCCACCGGCCCTTCTTGCATTTGCCAGAAGTGACAGATGGTCAGTCCGGCCCTGCTCTATGGAGATCTGCCTACACTGCTGGTTGTGAGTGTATACACACTTCCACATTTGCCCCACATGGTTCCATCGTTGATTGGTAGTTTTAGGAAGTTTATAAAATCACATCAAACGATTCAATGTTCTTTGGTATGGTAAAACATGATCATGGGAGCCTTTTAATACTTTGTTCTCTTAAAATACAATTTTATTTATGTTTTGCATGATCGTGGGAGTGTACACACTAATGTAATATCTGATCAAATGGTCTTTTTTTTTAGTGTGAGCTAAACGATAATTGTATGAAATTACTGTAATGTATATTCAGCTTTATTAGAGCCGTGGAAAAGTCAGACAGATGGCCCAACTTCCAAATAGATCATCATCATCATCACCATTTATTTTTTTATAGCGCCACTAATTCCACAGCGCTGTACAGAGAACTCACTCACATTAGTCCCTACCCCATTGGGGCTTACAGTCTAAATTCCCTAACACACACACACAGACAGACTAGGGTCAATTTGATAGCAGCCAACCAGTATGTTTTTGGAGTGTGGGAGGAAACCGGAGCACCTGGAGGAAACCCACGCAAACACAAGGAGAACATACAAACTCCTCACATATAAGGCCATGGTCTGGAATTGAACTCATGACCCCAGTGCTGTAAGCCAGAAGTGCTAACCACTGAGCCACCGTGCTGCACACACAGGACAACCTCTAACCCGCCTCTTGCCTTGTCGTTACTCAGTTCATCACACAATTCCGATAAGAGGTGGTAAAGGTGGAACTAGCCTTTAACACAATTATGGGACTTTTCTGATTAGTTTACTTTATAGAGACATCAATTAAAATTATTGCTCAGAGAGTTTGGTTGTGAAAAACAGAATGTTCATTGGTGCTCCAGATGTGGAACAGACTGGCAGGGTCTGTTGGGATTTGTAGTTCCACAACAGCAGACGAGTTATTTCCCTGAATGGCACTGTGTGTGACTAGTTCTGGATTGCATCATGCTCCGCACTATGAAAACTGGTGCAGAGAGACTGTAACCCATAGCAACCAATCATTTGCTTTCAATTTGTAAAGTGTGCTTTACTGCTTCCTATATTGTTTTGCTTTGGTGTTCTTTTATTTTAGGTTAACATTCAGGTAATAAAGTTTATTGTCTGAGCAAAAGCCACATAAATAAAACCTTTCTGACAAAAAAAAGGTATTCTTGATAAGACTTAAGCTGGGTACACAATACAGAACTTTCCACCATCTTTTTATGCCGAGCGATTTTACATGCGATCGATGATCCGATCGCTCGGTCCATGGACTGCATACACACTAGCCTTGTTTAGGACGATAAAGGGAAGAGCGGACGTCCCTTTAGCGACTTTTTACAGCCATGTTGCCGTGAGCAATGACTGTAATTTCGCACTCACTGTCGTGGATCAGTCGGAAGTTTATAAACACTACACAATGGAAACGAGATTGGAACGAAAATATTAAACGGTACGACCAACCAAATGAGGCGACAATCGTCCATTTTGGCAAACTTTTGACCATTGTGTCACTGCGCACACTGACCCGACTTTTGAACGAGCGGTCGTATGTTGGCTGATTGAAACGATTATTGGACGAAAACCGTGTAGTGTGTACCCAGCTTAAGGTGTATGATGGAGTCATTGACTGCAGACACATTGATAAGCGTATGTCTGGGCAAGATAGGACTTTTATTACCCCATCAACTAGGGCGTCAGTGGTTTCCTAAGCCTGAGATATAGTAAGAGGATGTCTAAAATACAAACTTGGGATTTGGGGTTTTCCAGATAATTTTATTTTTCGTTAAAATAATTTGGAGCAATCAAGCCTAAAATATAATGAATTCAAATTAACAATTGCACTTTCTGTTGACACATTATCCCAGGCATTCTCCTCCTCATTAAATTATTTGGCAGTGCTCCTCACAGTGACTTGTTAAACATTAATGTGTGTTTATGAAATTCTTAGCATAACAACAGTTATATACTTTTTCTATTTTCTTTTAACTTTTTGGATATTGGATTTACACATAGGATACCTCATACCTGTACTCTATATGAAAGCCTATATATTAAAGAGCTGAATAATATAGTTGAAATGAGTGATGTATTTCAAATATATCTTGCATGCTATTCTGTCTTTCAGAGTAAGCAGCCACCGTTTAGGAGGTTGTGGCCTCTCTAACTTGCAGTAGTACTAATGTTATTAGTAAGGAAGTCTTCACAGTAACAGTAATGCTCTGCAGATTGGGCCTTCATTCACAGAGGCTCAAGTGATATCACAGCATCCCAACTTGTTCTACTATGCATTTTGTTCAGTGTAAGATCCCATTGGGATACCATATTTTTTTCCCCATAATATTTTTATTATGGCAATGAGAACACAAACAAGACACATGGAAAGAACAGGAATAAACATGTAATAAAAAAGAAATATGAAGACCAGTTTAGTTGCATCCCGCTACATCTGAGCACAAACTGGTTGTTTTTCATACATATGTGCAATATTTCACCCATGTGAGAGTAATATTGACCAATAGCCAATTTGTTTCCTATATAGATATAACACATAAATTGAAATATCTTACAAAAGGACTGAGATATCCAGAATTCAGAAGAGACAGGATTAAACAAATCCTCTCAAGCAATAACAAACAAAAAAAACCTAAAAAACCCCAATAGATAACAACATCTGCTCACCCGGAAAAAAAAGAAAGAAAAGAAAAATTGTTATTCTTTCCTTTTTTCTTTTCTATTATTTTTTTGTGGAGAAGTCAGCGATCCATCCATAGAGTTGAAAATACAAAACTTGGAACCTATTATGAGGGTGGTGTGTGCAATATTACCTAAGGGGTGCTAAAGTGGTTTGTGGTGGAAGGAATATTGATCAATTAGTAATTGGGCGTAGTACCATGTAGCATTTTTTAATTGCTATTTTTGTAGACTGTTGGAGTGTTTGTATAAGTTTTCCCCATCAGTGAAATAGTGCTTGCGTCAATATTTATTGTGTGTAGTTTCTTGGGATACTATGTGGGAGGTGACTTCAGCTGTCTGATGAAATGGAAATAAATAATGTATTGAACCTTCATTTTTCTGGGCAATCGTTGAAATCAGGAGTTCAATACATGTTCTTAAAGCCTGCTAAACACGCTTTAACGCTGATAATCCAAAAATGCATGTAACACACACACTATGAGACAAGCGATGGCTTTACTTTGCTTTGCTTGATGTCAATGTTGCCTGCAGCATTCATGATTGTAAAGCCGCAGTAAAATATAATGCAGATCCTATGGGAGAGCTCATCGGAACGCATTTATAATTAAGCAAAAAAATTAGCACATTTGCAAACTGTGCACTGCAGAGGGGGATTTAAAACTAGGAGGAGACAAATTTAAGTGTAACATAAATCTGTCCAGTATTTTAAATGCATGAAAAAAAATACATTTGCACTGTTTGATCTTTTTTTTTTTACTTTGCTATTAACTCTAACTGAGGCCTATTAAATTCTTAATACAATATATTGCGGCAAAGCCTCAAATCTTGAGTGTAGCTACCAGAGGAGCAGGGGTACCAGTTGCTACAGGGTCCGGTAGCTGAGGGGTCCCTGTCAGCTGCTGAGCCCCTTAACCTCCCCTCTGTGATTCCCTTTAAGAGCTGCACTCAGAGGAGAAGAGTGCGGTGTCCACAGTCAGCTTAGTGAGCTCCCTGATGTTTATCCATGAACACTACAAGGCATTCCAGTAGAATTTTGGAGCACAGCACTCTGCTCCATCACCGATGTTCCCTTTGTCTCTGAGCAGTAAGTGGAGTTTGGTGTGTGGCGGAGCAGAAGACAGCAAGAGTGGGGGCATGGACCGTCTAAGGTAAGTATGAGGAGGGAAGGGAGTGATGAGGGATATATGTCCCTCACTAGAATCGTTGGGGGCCCCTTCAATATGTCTCTATGAGTCCCACACATTTCTAGTTGTACCCCTACTTTAAATGTTCTGTTAAAAGCGAGAACAGGTGCTGTTTTTCAACACCTGTGTATACAGGTTAACTGGAAAGCCAGGGTAACGCTGAATAAAATTTTTGGAGTTTGGTCCTTATTATCCCATAAGTTGAATAAATATTAAATATTTTGATTTCTTGCCCTAAGTTTTAATGCATTGACAAAGTCTTATTTTTTTCCCATTTGTCTGGCACGTATTGCTGGTTATGTTACAGTGTCTAAGAGTCTGAAGGCTGAGAACTTTCAAAGTGAGTTTAGACTTGTTCGAAAGAGCTTTAAAATCACTAACACATTTATAAGCATTGAAGATATTTATTTTCACATATATTGCTTTCCGCTTGCAGAGCTAGAGGGCTCTCTTCATCCCAGCAATACAGCATGTGTTTGCGCTCTGTAAATTCATGTTAATAATTAGTTAAGAGAAGAGAAGGCAACTGCCAAACACAAGCCACTGTTACTGCTGCCTGACCTCTGGCAGTTGACGGGTTAATTGGCATCACGCAGACTTCTCCTAGTAGAGGGATCAAGTTAACCAACAAATGAGAAGTTGAAGGTTGAAAGATCTCACTGCCATAGCAAAATGTTTAGTGTGTGTAGAGTTGTATCTTCTTGTTGTCTCTTTTTTTTGTTTTTTGTTTGGTTTTTATTGTAGGCACAGCTTGGGAAAATAGTCAACAGGACATTGATCTTAAGTACAACGCAAACACAACGATAGGGAATCTCAGCAAAGAAAAAGTCATTCTATGAGATTGCCAGAGTCACAGCCAAGACTTGAAACAAGCAGAAAAACTGTGAAGATTACTGTCCTCAGACAATCCCCAGCCGACAAATGATCTTTAACTATGCTGCACCATCCCTTATCCCAAGGTCTAATACCTAGAGGTGATTTTGCATCCCGCTGTTGCTCCATGCACTGCACATCTCTTATATAATAATACTAAAATATATATATTATATATATATATATATATATATATATATATATATATATATAATTCTTTATTTCAAATCCAGGATGAACTAAAAACAAGCCAAACAACCTTCAATACCTGTCTGGAGTTTAAAATACCATGTAATCAGTACTGACCGTAAGTTCCTTATAGAGATCATTATTTTTAGATTTGTTTAAGCTGTGTGAAGACAGCACAGTACACTCTTACTCTTTATAATATTTCTGTATGACTGTTCTGTCAGGCTGAGTGTGCCAGCATGTCTTGTAGATCTAACTAATATAATGCATTTTAAGTTATTTCTTTTTTGCACAGCAGACTAGTAATACTTTTGTGACATACACAAGATAACAAGGGACAAGGCATAGTTCAAGGAGCTGACTATTATGTACATTAAATAGTGAAATACAAAATAAAATTAAAGATCCATTTTTGCTATTTATTTGTTTGTTGTTGTTGTTACAAATATTTCCTGGCCTATTTGTGTGTGCTGGTCTCACAGTTTTAATGAATATATTGTTGTTATTATTATTAATATTAATTTTTCTATTAGTAGCAGTATTATACGGTGTATTTAAGCACTGAGCTACATTAACTGTTTAATTGCATTTTTCATCTATCATTATACTGAAAATAAAAGTTATTCAAAGTATTATCCATACTTGCCAACTTTCTGAAGCTGGCTTCCGGGAGCCTGCTGGGATAGGTGGGCGTGATGGGGGCGGGGCTCCAAAAATTGTGTCATTTTGGACCCGCCCCCGTGATGTAATGACGCAAACGCGCCATTTTACAGCAGGGGGCGGGGCCAAATGCCGTGATTCCCGGTGAATCGCAGCGTTTTGGACCTCATTCTGTTTACTTCACTAGGAAGTGGGAAGTGGGAACACACTACAGAAAACTACTGCAGATGGGATTTCAACAATTTTACCAATGACTGAAAGTCCAGATGAGCATGCAGATTCATGTGTACACACCTACTCAATTTACCTTCATATCAGTGATCTTCATCTCATAACCATCTGCTGAAAATACTCTGACTCTGTACCCTCTATAGAGATCTGCCTACACTCTTGGTCGTGAGTGCATAAACACTTCCACATTTGCCTGACGTCGTTCCACCATTGATCGTGATTTTTAGTCCGTCTATGAAATCAAATCAAACGATATATGATTTGGTACGATAAAACATGATTGTGGGAGCGTACACACTGATGCAATATCGGACCTAACAGTCGTTTATCCTGTAATTGACATGATAATCGGGTGAAAAACCTGTAGTGTGTACTCAGTTTATGTTCACAGCTTTCTGCACATACACACTGGAATGACAAATAAACAATGGAATGAAACTTACTTATGCAAAAATATCTGAGTGAGCGCCCTTCACATACCGTCACTGTGCCAAGTAACCCTGACAGCAGCCGTCCACCGGTAGATTCACAAATATCATATACTCTCCCTCCACATGCCATCCACTGTGCCATGGCCCATCTGTCAAGGATAAAACCCCCTCTCATACCATCTGAGCCAGCGAGAACACTAAACTTGGTCTGCTGAGCAGTGAGTATTACACCGGTCCTCCTGTGTCTGCCGATGCTCAGACCTCTCTGGCGTTGGTCCTTTGACGTGTGACATCATTAAGCTGCTTGTCCTTGTTCCTATACAGGTAAGGAGTTGATCACGTGTATTCACGCGTATTCAATGGCTCCCTGTCCCAGTCCTGAGTCCAGGTTGCTGGCAGTCCAATATTAATGGACTTTAACAATGTCCAACGTTTATGGACTTTTTAAATAAAGGGTAGTGTTAGACTCAGGATACAGCCTAACACCTGGGTGCCCAAGCCTAGTGATGTCCATGATACTGTGCCATGAAAATTTCCTAAGATGGACATCCACTTTAATATTAATCTATGACAAAGAAATTCACTAAAGGAATCTGTTAACTTATAACCATTCCTTGCAACAACAAGAGTTAATGTAAAATATCCTGTTCTATTCTGTACATAAAAAATACAGCTGGTTTGCTACACAGAGGCTAAAGTCTTAATGCACTACAGGTTACCTACAGCCCTAAAAAATTTAATGCATAAAGTATCATCAGAATTCACATAATTGGCAACCTGTAAAAGATAAAACTGCATATTTTATGCACATTTAATTTGGTTCTTCGTATCGAATTCATTCTACTGCAGTACTAAGACTGCCTGTTTTAAGGTATCTGAGGAGTTTATGTGGATTAAACATAAAAACCAATGTATGCGTTGTAACCTGATCATAGCAATAAAATGACTTTGATTCATTTTGACAGCTGGTTATGTAGGGACATCTTTGTGACCAATTTATCCTGATTGATTATAACAAAACAAAGAAGTTTAAAATTAACATGTAAATTGACCTCCCTTGGGAATTTCCCATGAATGAAACATTCTAATTGCTGTTTGATTGGCAAAGTATATGTCATTTAATTTATCTGAGCCAATCATGGTGCTCTGTAGCGGCAAGTTTTTGTAGTTAACCCTTTCCACAACAAAGAGACTCTAAAAGCACAAGTAGTCTAGAAAGAAAAGTTTCTATAACCTCAAAACTTACAAAGTGGAAACAGTATTTTAGAACACATTTTGTTTTGTTCACAACAAGAGAGATGCACAAAATAATTAAGCAGATTTCGACTTTCAGTTTGACTGTGTCCGTGAAAAATATGGGAAAGTACTTTTTTAAAATAAATAAATAATTTTTTTTACAACTTTTTAAAATGTTGAATAATACAAAAAAGGTCACAAAACCACAGAAGGAAAAGCTGCAGAGGGGCAGGTACAACACAGTGGAAGCTAAAAATCCCTTTCATATATTTTGTCTTTGTAGCATGCATATTTTGTAGACAAAATGCATTTTGTACATTTTCAGGGTAAATGCAGCAATGTGGAGGTTTACTCAATTGCAACAGAAAACCCAGTACGTACTGGCAATTCTACTGAAACTAAACAGGCTATTACTGCAATTCATCTATTTTAATAGTATATTATTATATAATATATATAATAACTTTAAATATGAGTATTTAAAAAAAAAGTGCACATTTTTTAAGAAACTTGTACAAGAACAAGCAGAAATTGTTGCATTTGGCAGTAAATACATGTAATTTCATAGTTATTTTCACCCAATTAGACCTGCATTAAACAGAGATCTGTCTGCAGAGTAGCATAGTAGGTAGAAGCTGCTCTTTTTAACAGATCACTTGTAGAGCTGCTGACCTTTAACCTGCAGATAATAGCATATGCCGACCTAATCCTATAAAAGGGATTATGCCATATGTTCACAGTGTTCAAGTAATACAAGAGTGAAAAGTTGATAACGTAGATATGTCACTGCAGAGCAAGAAAACATTTCTAGTTTTGCAATGAAGCTAAAGTCATGTTTATTAGTCATGGAAACAAACTGGATGTATTCACTAATGTATCATATAGAGAAGGGGGGAAGGGTTCACACATATTTTGCTGTTTTTTTTTTTATTTTTATACTTGTTAACAATGAGATTTTTGAACAGACATAGATCTCTGGACACAATACTGACCAGGGGGGATAGATTTATAGAATGTACTAAATAAATGTTTACTAGAATCTGATTGATTGCTACATGCAACAAGTCCACTACCCGGAATTCGGGAGTCTCCCGGGCATTTTGGAAGAGTTGGCAAATATGATCTTACTTCTGCTTGCTGTTCTGTAAAACATGTAGCAATTGGACATTATTTGAAGGTTCAAATGCTCTGATTGGCTACAGGTTGGTTTTAACCCTGTCCACTTCAAACTACTTTATGCATGGACATGCAAAAGTGTGTGAGATTCCTGAATATTGAGACCAGACGCATAAAATCTCATTTCGGGAGTGTGTTGGTTTGCGTGGGTGAGCTTTGACTGTTTGCCAAATACTCTTCAAGTTGCACACCTACGCCCTGCTCTCGAGTGCTGCTTCTAGAAATGCACCTATGTTTGCGGGTAGATGGAACAATCCAAAGAGTCAAAGTCACGTCAAAGTCTAACCTCTAGTACCAGCCCTTTTCTGTGTTTTTCCAAAAATATGCCGGTTTAGCCTCATTTATGACTCAAATTAATCATATAAGTTAGAGGACAGCGGGACAACCGTTATACATGTGGCATTTTTAGGGTGTTTCAAACTTTTTATTACATTGGGCAAGGTGTGTCTAGAACTGCGCTTATCTGCCGGCGGACGGTGGAAAATGCATCGCGTTCACAGTAAGACAATTCCCGATCTCCACCTGCTCAGAACTGGTCCAACATTCTGGAGTTTTGTGGAGTGCAAATGTCAGCGCTCCCTTCATTTCATTAATCTCACTCTACAAAATAATTACCATTTTCTACACAATGGTCCGCAAAACTAGACATGGGGGTAAATGTATGATAGTCCGATTTCTGAAAGTCGCCGGAAATCGGCGACTTTGCAGTGAAAATTTAAAGCGGCGATGGCTTGTAAAGGCAAACTTGCCTTTACAAGCCATCGCCGCTTTAAATTTTACCTGCAAAGTCGCCGATTTCTGGCAACTTGCAGAAATCGGACTATCATACATTTACCCCATAATCTGTTCTCAACTACATGTATGAACTCTGTTTTTAACACAATGATCTATGATCTCGATTTCACGTTCGGCTGCTTTTTTTTCTTCTTTTTTAACCTATTTTCTTCATTATGTTTAAAAATTACAAGCATATAAATGACATACCTCACAAGGGTCCCGATTTAGAGGTGACAGTTCTGTTGTCTTGTGGATCAGGACTTTTGATGTGTGCCACTGATGGGTGCCCATTCAGTGCCTCACATACCAATGCCAAGAAGTGCTGGGAACATGACATGACCCAACCTGGCCATGCCCGGGGTGCGCATAGTGTCCCAATTAGATAAACCTAAAAGTTAGGACGTGTGCAAATCATAAATACACTGACCCTGCTGTGAATACAAATACATACTGATGCACAGCATACATAAAAATGTTACAAACATTTAACAAATAAACATATACATTCTATTGCAGTTTACATCTCCTTTATACTTTGTTCTTAGATGGTACTAATAAAAACCAAGGCACATGCCGCATTCAGATAGAGTGTCGGGTAAGTGAGAGAAGCCAACTTCATGTAAGACTAAGGGCAGGGGCAGGCTGGGCTGGGGGACATCTGCCCCTCTGTCCAGTCTCCTAGTGGGTTACCTTGGGCTAGGCGACTGGGCCGCCTGCATTTTTTTTACTTTAAAATATTCCTAATAGGCTGCTGAGTCGAGTCTTGCCCCCCAGGCTAAAATTTGCCAGCCCTCCCCTGGCTAAGGGGGAGATTCAATCCAGCAATGTGTCTCTGTGGACTGTTCTGGGGACACATTGTGCTGATGTTGGGGCTGAATTGTACTCTCATTTCACCTTTCTACCCAGTAGCAAAAAGATTCCACTGATCCTTGATTCGTAACTATCCTTTGTTCCCCACATCAACTCTATATTTACATCATGCTGCATACATCTAAAAAACATTTCCAGAATACGTACATATCTCACACAAGACACTTCAAAACTTGAATTCATGCACTCATCATCTCCTGCATCGACTACTGTAATTCCCTCCTTCCTGGTCTTCCCAAAATCGAGCCCCTACAGTCTATTTTGCACGCAGCGGCTAGATTGATTTTTCTTGCAATTCGCTTTTCGTCTGCTGAGTCATTGTCAGTCTCTACATTGGTTGTCTGTTTTTCAAAGAATCCAATATAAAATTCTTCTACCAACATACAAGGCCATCACCAAAACTGCACTGACATACATCTCCTCACTTGTCTCAAAATATCTCCCAACTCGACACCTCCATTCTGCACAAGATCTGCGTCTCTCTTCCACTCTCATCACTTCCTCCCACTCTCGGTTACAGGACTTTTTTCGGGCTGTACCCACTTTATGGAATTCACTCCCTGACACTACAAGACTTTCCTCTAGTCTTCAAACCTTGAAGCGTTCTCTGAAAACCCACCTCTTCAGACAAGCTTATAATATTCCTCTACCACGCTCTTAATCTCCCTAGGTTACCCTATTTCCACCCCTACACAGCTAATACAAGACAACAACCCTCTGACCAACAACGATGTGTGACTGAGCATACAGCCCATTAAATACTTTGTAACTACTGAATTCTAGCTGGACAAATATTCAATATAATGTAGCACTTACATTTTTGTATCAAACCATTGTCCCACAAATTGTAAACTTGCGAGCAGGGCCCTCTTACCTCTCTGTATGTTTGTATGTATTACCCAGTATTGTTTTATTACTGTTCGTTGCCAATTGTAAAGCGCTACGGAATCTGCTGGCGCTATATAAATGATGATGATAATGATGATGATTTATGCTACTTGGTTCCAGAATTGCCACGATCACAGCAACAAAACAGTGTTTAATGCTTTATGTAACAGAATTTACTTGCGTTTTGTATACATTTACCCAGTTGGATTACAGCCCACAAAAACAGACATTCAGCACACAAATACTGGACAGCATTATTTTTACACTGAGATTTAGAGTTGATCTCCCCACTGTATCCTATGACCCCAGTCATCAGCATTCGCACTTGTGGTTTGGAGTACTTGTGTTGTGATGTTTTTGGATACTAAGTGCTCTATTAAACCCCAATTCATATGTGGGGTCACTGGTTTTTAGACACCAGTGGGTAACCAGCTCGGGAGGGATCAGCATGCAATTAGGGAAATATAATGAGCAAAAAAAAAATGTTCTCACTGTTCCCAAGGCGCAAAGATATGTGAAATGTATAGATTCAATAATACTTTATAGAATGTCTTGATACTATCAACCCATTTTTTTTGATTTTTCATTTTTTATTCTTGATAGTTGTTTTTGATCAAGACATTTTATAAAGTATTATTGAATTTATACATTTCACATATCTTTGCGCCTTGGGAACAGTGAGAACATTTTATACATTTGGGAGACTTTCTGGAATTCACTCCATTCAGATTTCCCTCACGACAGCATATGCCATACATCGATTGAGAGCTACGCTGATCTCTCTACCCTGTGGTTTCAGCAAAAGAAAAAACCTACAGGTGTATTACAGCACAAGATAGTACACCTGGTTCATTGTTGTGGCGTAAATGCTGGAAAGAGTAGTATGAAAACAAGGAAATAGGCCCAATGAAATGCATTGGGGACCGAGGGACTATGAAAAAAGTGGAAATTCCATGAAAGTGTACAATCGGGGAATGTAAAATGTATACAGTAGTTGCCAACATTTTAAAATATTTCCAGAGACAATTTGCTGCTTGGGAAGTGAATGTAATCCTCCAATGTGCGATGCTGTTGTGGCATCCTTGATTCACTACAATTCCCATAATAAAATGTTCACCGAACATGGGGCCTGATTCATTAAGGATCTTAAATGAAGAGGTATCTTATTTCAGTCTCCTGGACAAAACCATGTTACAATGCAAGGGGTGCAAACTAGTTTTCTGTTTTGCACATAAGTTAAATACTGACTGTTTTTTCATGTAGCACACAAATACTTGGTAGCTTATTTGTGTGCTACATGAAAAAACAGTCAGTATTTAACTTATGTGCAAAACAGAACTCTAATTTGCACCCCTTGCATTGTAACATGGTTTTGTCCAGGAGACTGAAATAAGATACCTCTTCATTTAAGATCCTTAATGAATCAGGCCCATGGTTATGATATTATGGAGTTTTAAATAGTCATCTTTGATAACCAGTAACTTGCAAAAACCAGATAAGATAAATACAAAGTGAGTGTTATCTACAGAGTAACAAGAATTGTACTATACATTTGGTCAATACTGGAAAAATATCCAGGGACGAAAAGAAACAAAAAAAAAAACTGCTGGGGCAAATCTGTAATCTTATGGACACTTTTAAACTATGACAATGGAGTTTGTCCTGATCACAGCTTCCAAAATCTCTCATTTCATTTGGTCCACAATGGCCTGATCCCATTCTTCATGCTCATTGCTCTACAGCATTAACCTGTGTGGCTGAATCTATCAATTTATATATTTTCTTCATCACAGGGAGCAGCAGTTGGAAGATAACTATAAATAATGAAGCAGGCTCTTGTGTACTAAATGAAATGGGTCATACTGGAAGGTCTGAGTGCTGGCCTTCATAGGCCTCTGTGTAGCCCCTAAGCTGCCTAAAATCTTTATAGATCTTCCCAGACCTTGAGCGTCATTTAAATAGCCAGATTGCCCATGTGTTTAATGATTAATGGTGTATAATTAAGTCAGTGCTATGGGCAATTTTTCAGCTCCTCTGTGCACTTTATCTCATTCACTGATTCTCATACCTGAACATTATAAACATGGCGATCCAAAGATGCCTACAATATGGAGCATTTTATATCAATAATATTAAGAGCCTTGCTTAGTGCCTAGTGCCTTGTGTACTATGCATGTGTAGAAAAAAGAACAAAAGAAGCCCCACCACACACAAAACACACACACACACACACATACACACATATTCCCCTTTAATTCATTAAGGAAGGTTAAGTAAAAAAATTGAGTAAGTAGTCTCCTGGACAAAACCATTTTACAATGCAAGGGGTGCAAACTAGTTTTCTATTTTGCACATAAGTTAAATACTTTCAGTTTTTCATGTAGCACACAAATACTTGATAGCTTATTTGTACACTGAAATTTAAAGTTGATATGTGTGTGCTACATGAAAAAACAGACAGTATTTAACTTAGGTGCAAAATAGAAAACTAATTTGCACCCCATGCATTGTAACATGGTTTTGTCCAGGAGACTACTTACTCATTTTTTTTTACTTAACTTTCCCTAATGAATCAGGCCCAATGTTTTATGCTCACTCCTTGGTAGCGTCTTCCCTACAACACAGCTCCCCTGCCTGGTGGCATGTGGGACCCAGAGAAATTGTATAAAGAAAGTTACTCCTAGGGAGAGATACAATACGGCGCAAGGTGTCTCCAGAACATCCGCGGAGACACACTGTGCTGCTTTTACTGCTGGAATCTCCGGTCATTTTTCCTCGCACCCCATAGAGTAGTACGGAAAATGAGCGGACATTCCTACTGTAATTTTGCAGTACAATGTCCGCGCACCACATCCCCGCCATTTGAATCCCCCCCCCCCAGAGTGAGAATGACACCATTCTGAATGAAAAATATGCTGTATGTGTCTTTTAAATACTTTACAGTTGGCTACTAGTTAAACATATTATTTATATAAGGTAAATGTTAGGAAACAAGGTGTCTGTGCAACAAATTAAGAGTGGGCGTCCTCTAGGTTGTGCGTGGTAGATAGATTAGACTGCAAGCTAAACTACAGCAGGCATTGATATAATGGGGGAAAAAACATGTTAACTTATTGTCCTGCTGAATATGTTGGTGCTATATAAATATATAATAGTAATAATACAATTCACTAATAATTTGTTAATTCTTTAGATTTACAAAACGAGCACAATAAGAACCCAATGAAAGTGGCATGGTTATGACGGATCTAAGGCTGGGTACACACTACAGTACCCAGCCTTACTGACACATGGAGTATTGAGGAGGGGAGGATTCTGGGAGCTGATGAGTAGAAGTGAGATGGTTGAGTAGGATGATTCAAACATGGATTGGTGATCACTGGGCTTTTAGTGCAGTGCATGCAAATAATTAAAGTATACAACTAGTGATAGAGTTTCTAAGTCAGTAATTCTTAAAATACAGAGATGCGTCATCCTGGGGCAGTTAATTTAATTGTGTAATTGCATATTATCAACTACAGGAATGCAACATGCATGTGAACTAAAGGCAATGCGGACAAGCAGCTTGTGAATTTAATTTGTGCCCAGTTTTTAAATGGTTGATCTGGCTACCCTAACTAGAGGATAAGCTTGTCAGATCAGCCATGTACACAGAAAATACACCCAGTGCTCGACTGAGCTGTAATAAGCTCTTGTGAATGTCTTTGGCTATTTCTATGTTACACACCTGTGAATTAAGAGTAGATTACTACAAATATGTCAGCATCTCTGCTGGGTAAGGCGATGGCATCCACCTTCTCTTGTTCTAAATGTAATTCTCTGTATCTGTTCGTGTTCTGTAATTGTAGACATCTTCTACTGGGTGGTAATTCCATATTAACATAGCATTTTTATTTACTATGTTTGGTGATGGTATATTTGATGACCAATCCAGTGTTCATGGCAAATTGGTCAGGTCTGGTACCTGGCTATCAGCAAATTGTTTTGGAAATTGTAATGAAATATTAAAAGTTATGTAATCAAAGACTTTATTCGTTAGGTCGTTCCAGTGAAGGGGGGCAGCACGGGAGAAGTCTTGGATTCTAGAGTGGGAAGAGGTGATCAGAGTGGAGGAGAGGCGGCGATCATTGGCTGAGCGCAGGGAGCGGGCGGGAGTGTGAATGGAGAGGAGGTTAGAGATGTAAGGGGCAGTAGACTGAGAGAGAGCCTTGTAAGTGGTGGTGAGGAGTTTGAAAAGGATTCTGTAGGGGAAGGGGAAGGGGATTAAAGAAAATAGTGTAATTAAGAGGTTGCAAAACCATAATTCCAATATAGTGCAAGAATACAATTAGTACAATAAAACTGTCTAAAAAGCCAGTGATAGCCGCAATGTTACAGTATTGCTAAGTGATCTTTCACTGCCATTTGTTAAATAAAACACTGCACTATTTCCCAGATATATGCTCCATTTGTTTTCTACATAAGAATGTGTGTTACAGTATAACAGGGATGTTGCTAGAAAAATCAATGTATAAGTGCAAAGTAATCAAAATCAACTAATAAATTAAGAGCAATACTGAAATAGAAGTCTAGAGATAGAGAGCCACACACATATTAGTATGAATGCATTGAAAAACAACAGTTCATGAAGTATGACAAACACGATTGTTATAGTTAATTGCTAATGGTGCTATTACTTTCTGTGTTTACTTACATCCATGCATAATTACAATACAATGTAATGAACCCGTGCCCTTCAGCTATGTTTGCCTAAGTAAAGCCTTTTAATTATTTAAGGCACTATGAAAAAGGCCACACTTTACTGCGGGTTAAATATTTAACATTATTAAATAGCTGTAAATTTGCAGTCCTGTTTGTTTAAATCATACGAATAGAGATTTCAGGCTTCTGGCTGTGGAGAAATTATTTATAAACTGGGCCTCATGGTGTTCAGCAAATCACAGTTAGGAATAACTGGACGGGTTGGGAGCAAACACAGACTGCAGCCGTTCCTGCACTGGAAGGGTTAACTGTGTAATGTTCCTGCCATCTACATAGGGTTCAGTCAGTCAATAAGGAAGTGACGTCTCCCATGAAACCTTCCAGGGAAGACAGCCAGATTTTCTTGTGCATGTGGCTGTTACTTCGAGTGGGAACCCAGGGAACAATGAATTTCTATACTGAGCAGTCTCCAGTCTTGCTTTAATAATCTCTGAATAAAGTGACCAGACAAGTGTTATATGTTGCACGCTCTAGGTAATAACTGCAATAGATAAATCAGTGTCCCTGTCCAGTGATTGGCAGACAATGTATCACGGAATTATTACATTCCTTCATATGATCTTTACAAAGTAGCATTAAAGTTTTAGTTTTTTTTGTGTGTGTTCAAAATCAGTGGGCCGCAGACCACCCCCCAACCATGCACATAGATGATATAAATAGCAAACTGTTTTCTCATTCACAAAGGGGCAAATATAGAGAAGTGGAATGGAGCCAAAATGTAAGCGCCAAATGTCATGGCTGTTTTTTTCTTTTGTTAAAAATGCACTTTTGCCACAATTGAATTGAAAGCAATGCTAATAAACATCCCCTAACACATAGTCAATTTTACTTCTAGTAGATGCAACATTTGTTCACTGATGTCCATATTTTGTCCAGAAATTTAGTATAATTTTAAACATTGTGAAATCTCAGATGCCTTCTTGATGCTAATAGTTGTCTTAACATTGCAGTTTTATTTTTTGTTGCACAAAATTACAGCCACCAAACATTAGCGTGATAAGTGAAGGAGTTATGTCTGTGGCTTGGCCCTAAGATATAATATGTAGGGAATCGAGTCCCTTTAAGGACTGTGAATGATCAGCAAGTAAAGGGGTCCCGTTTGGAATCCTGATTTGGTAATTTTCCGCTTTCTAAGTATGAAATAATATGTACAGGTATAGGATCTATAATCTGGAATCCTGTTATGCTCAGAAAACCAGAAAGAAAGTTAATAGTTGCTGCTTCACTGTGACAATGTTATACATACAGATATGTCACTATGAGGAGCACTGCTAGATGTTGTAATCAGAGACAGAATGCCTGTTGGGCACTGTGATGTTACATTTGTAGTATGTTTCATGCATTGTATTGCAAACTAAGGGAAAAACCGTTATTTACAAAATCCTATAAGCACCCATACGATCCCCTCTCTACAATAATGAGAAGATGTGTCAGTCATCTACTGTCCACACTAACAGGTTCTAATGGAGCCACAAAAGGATCGGTCGAAGGGGCCTGTGTGTTACCAAATTAACGATAATCCTTTCACTCTACACTGAGGTAAAGCACCAGGATCAGTCCAGATATGACCAGCTTTAGTCTATGGGATATCTTTACTAAACTGCGGGTTTGAAAAAGTGGAGATGTTGCCTATAGCAACCAATCAGATTCTAGCTGTCATTTTGTAGAATGTACTAAATAAATGAAAGCTAGAATCTGATTGCTATAGGCAACATATCTACTTTTGCAAGTTTAGTAAATATAACCCTATATGTGTAAATATTTCTTTGAAACTTAGAGAAATGCTCTGTAACTCTCTAGAGTGGTTAATAAATTAATATTCTGCAGATTAATTGCAAAACTCATAATCTGCCTAAGAGAAACCATGAAGTTCTGTGCACAACACATTGGATTCTCCAAAGCGTGTCATTTTTACTATACAGCATTTATAGGCACTATTAAAAATGTTTTCTTGGACTTGTATTCTAGTTTTACTTGTCTCTTGTTGTTATTGGCCTTTTAGTAATTTAGTAAATGTAATTGTGTCATTGCTAAAATTGAATGATATGAAGGCATTTTGAGGACTTATGTGAAATAGTACTTGTGTACACTTATCTACACAATAATATGCAACTGTCATTCACTTGTCATCAATTAATCACTTTCTATTAATCTCTCAGCTCAGTCACTGACATTTACACATGTAAAACAGCTGTCCTGTATTTCTGAGGGATATTAGTTAATAATGCAAATATTATTATTGATATCCAACTGTCTTCTGAAGACCAAACAACATAAATATTTAAGTGCCAGGACAATTGTTGTGAATGGCATACTTTAATATGAAAATGTGCATGCATTTGTTGCTACTGTCACAAAGTGATTGTAAGAAAAAAATAAAATAAAATTGCCTAGGTAATAAACAGAAATAATGGAAGACAAAGAGATGATAAAATATTTGACACAATAAATTAACTGGGATTATGCTAAGTACATTTTTTATACTAACTGCATAGCTGAAAAATGTGAGAGGATAGTGTTTAATTTGTGGCACCTTGTCAAATTTATATATTTAAATAATGGGATTTATTTATAAATATTGTATTGCTTGTTGTGGAAAATGGATGCTGCAATGCACATATGAAATAAACATTCTAAATGGATATAATTTGGTCAGAAACACCCTTATTACTATAGTATAAATAAGAAATTTGTGGGTTTTTTTCAGTCTTAATTTGCACCATTTTCTGTCCTCTGTCAAATTTAAATAAAGATCTATCTCTTTTTCTTAAACTTGTTTCCACCATGCTTCACAGGCAAACCACCGTTAACAATAAAGCCATGTTCATATTGCAAACCATGCAAATTGCAATAACAGAATAAGCTTGGCTTTGCTCATCGGTTAGATGCATTGTACACCAAAAATGGTTAAAAATACAACATGGATATTTGTGAAGCATAAAGATAAAATGCTCTGTTCAACTTTAAGTTTTCACTGCAGGGTTGTTAAAAAAGTGAAGTGAAATAAGAGAGGCTGAAACCTCAGTCAATCAGGAACAGCAGAAGTCTGCGTTCCACAGCTGTCAGTCAGTAGCCACAAGTGGACCTGTCACTGAGGTCAGCTTCCTGCACAAACCCAACGACGGAACATAGGAATGATCCATTCTGCTAAGTAACTTTTTAAAGATGGCGATGGTCTGCAAAGCCATGGCACAGCATGCTTGGTACAGGTTATGTTACATCAGACTCAGCATGTGAGTCACACCCAAAAATTAATGGGAAACTCCTAGTATGATAATCAATTATTTAAGTGATTGTTAAAATTAAAAAGGTCAGTTATAATTACATTTTCTGTTGTCTGTTTTCTATTGTTGAACATAGTGTGTAATAATTGCTAGCATAGATAGATAGAAAGATAGCTTTATGTTGCATCTGCCTCTCCTCTCTGTTAATATAACCCAAGTGATTGTATTTCTTTACTTACAGTTATGGAATAAATACAGAGATTTGTTGCATGATTTTTAAACAAAAAAATAAAAATAATGCAGCAATAGATTGCCAGTGTGTCTTGACTTTAAGGGGCATATTCAATTGTCCGCGGGATTGGCGAAAATCCCGCGGTCCGCGCAGGATTACCATTATTACGGTAATTCTGAGCGGAAAAAACCGTTAATACGGTAATTTACTCGCTGGATTTCAGCTCGCAGCTCCTGAGCTGCGAGCTGAATTCCAGCGAGAGATTACCGTATTAACGGTAATAGTTTTTCCGCACTTGAACCCGCGGACAATTAAATACCCTCCTAAATGTCAGTGAAATCCAAACAATCAAAATTATGCATAAATTGAAATCCCTATAATATAACTGAATTCCTAGTAACTAAATTGCCTAATCTTTCCTAATATTACAGTCAAAATTTGTAGCCCACACAATTAATGAAGAATAATCTTGATATATTTGACAACGATCACATTTCTCTTTATTCGCTATTAGTTAATAAATGATATAACATTATCTAAGCCTATTACATTATTTGTACAGGCCCAAAGTTTCCCGCAGCCCTATACAACTGGGAAGTAATCACACTATACGCTGGTACAGGCTACTTTCTAATAATGATAATTTACAATTTTGATAAAAGTAACTGCAGGAAAATCTAGGCCTGGTTCCCCAATATAACCAATTATTTAATTTACACCTGGAAGAGCTGCAACTTGTTTACTGGTTAATTCCAGACTTCTGCGCAGGATGTTTGTATGTTCATGGAATAAAAACATCACCTTTTATTGCTCATGTCTTTCATTCAGTTTTGTTTTCTATGTATTATTGAATAAATTTAAAATATCCTAAAATAAAAAGTGTTTTTTGAAAGCTGCACAATACATAATTTCCTGAAAAACCTATCTTTAAGCAGATATACGAGCTATAACCCTTTTCCACTTATTATCCCTTCAAGGCTTTAAGTAATTCAATTACAGTCACTGCATAGATGTATTAAGTTCCTGACTGGTAAGTTTGTACATAACGGTTCACGGGCGAACATATCTGAGCATCATGGCTATAATTAATGAGGACAGATACATTAACCACAAGTCCTTTCAGTAACCAATGTGTGATTAGCATGTTTTATGTTTACTGAATGTGACAAGGTTATATATATATATATATATATATATATATATATATATATATATATATATATGCTGAAATAGTGTGCATGATTTTAACTACTAACTGCAGAACAAACTGACTGCGTTTCTTGTTAATGTGATGTCGTTTTGAGCTGCTGGTTAAACAATGCTAAATAATCCCTACTGTTATGAATAAAGGTTGGGGAATGACAAGGGGTGGCAGGACCATGCTAGACAAACAAAAGCATGCTCTTTGCACACAGAGAATGTACACTTGCTATAGAATGTAAATCTACAGCAGGGTGCACTTATCCAGCTCTCTAGTAAAATCTCCTATGTGCTTTATATAGCAACGTGTTTATAGGCCCTGGGGGCATCCAAAGAGTTAAAGAACAACCGATCTGAGAGCAGCCCTGCGGCTCTAACAAAGCGGGCCTTGTCATTTGAGGGAGACGCACAAGGGGAAGCCACTGAGCATGCACTCTAGCTCCTTCTCCCCCTCAATCACAAAGCTGCACCCTGTCTGCTTTTACCAAGACATTTCTTTCATCAATTTTATTTACCAGTAAATGAAGTTCTACTTCAACAATTCTCATTGCAAGATGAATATGCTTTAGATGAGAGAACGCAAGCTTCAGAATGTTCTAAAATACATCGCAGAGTTGGGGATTTCTCAATACATTATGTGAGACATTGAGGCATATGTGAGGCATAATTGGATTCTAACTAGTTTTTCTAGTACAGTTTTAAAAATGTGATTGATGGATTACAGCTCTTTCTTTGACAGGTATCTTATAAATCAGTTTTTTTTAAAAAAAACCCCAAAAACCCTTTTATTACTGATTTCCAAAAATCACTTTAATCTACCTATACAGAGTTATTAGTAAAGTACCAGATACCCGATTGTCCTAGGATAGTGAAAAACTGTAGCTTCTTTACTCATTTCTATGTCCTATCTAGTATAACTATGGGCTCTGAGTGTTATTTTTAGCATAAATAGAAGCCACACACAGACAGGATAGTTGTTTGAATTGGAAGACAAATTAATCATGTTAATTGAAGGCAGGAGCTTTGTGAAGTTCTCAAAAGACTCCAGTCCCACCCCACTATTAGGTTTCCCACATTCGTATTCACTTCTACCATGTATATGGTACACTTTACAAGTGACTCTAATGGAAGAGGATTTATTTATTACAGTTATAGTAGTGTCTGAACTACAGAACAGGTTACGAATCAGATAAATGCTTTTAAAATAATTAACAACTCATTAAAAAAAAATATTGATTTTTAAAAATGAGTCTGGGGACTGTGCTGTGCTTGAGATCCGGAGCTTGTCACTGGTTTTAGCAATGTCCCTGGATGAAGGCACTCACACATATAGCACGTGTGTGTATATCTATCTATCTATCTATCTACTGAATTTGGCAAGTGGGCTTCTGAAGGTAAAATAATTGACACCTCAGCTGAAGGCATGTGCTTGCCATAGGGCATTGTTGTAATGATCAGGCTAAAATAGATATATATATATATATATATATATATATATATATATATATATATATATATATATATCCCTGTTTTATATATCACTCAGAAAGGCTGCCCATGCTTTATATATATATATATATATATATATATATATATATATATATATATATATATATAAAAAGCATGGGCAGCCTTTCTGAGTGATATATAAAACAGGGATAGATATATATATATATATATATATATATATATATATATATATATATATATATATAATATGGCACTTGGTCACATTTGATTCTGCACAATATATTTGTTAAAGATTGTCTTGTTTTTATTACCATGTTAGTTTGTTAGCCAGTTCTACAGAGTAGGCCTATATTAGGATTACCACGCCTGATTCAAATAATGTCAGTTGTCTTTAAATTCTCTACACTATTTAAAATTTATATTATATTCCTGTCACCCATGGTGCTTTTTCTTTGTTTCTGTTCAAACACTGTATATATACAAATTACCCCCCAAAAAAGTCCCTGACAGGAATATTTGGAGGATTAGAATTGGTGTAATATTCTGTACATAAACAGCACATAAAAGGTGCCCCTCCAGCACCTGTCTGCAGACAGTGGCTCCCTGCCCGAATGGCCAGTGACAGGGTGACATACGTGGAAGGTGCAGCTGCCCAGCACACACACAGCTGTCCTGCAGCTTTATATCTGTCAGTACAATTTACGGGGTTACAGACGGGGGAAAACAACCATAATTTGCCTGTCTATAAAAGCCAATTGAGTCTGCCGCCTGTTTTCTGCTACAGGACTGCGTCCTATGAGGTGTTGGGTGCTGACAGACACAGGAGCACAGCAGCCATTTTACAGCAGGCTTTTATTTGTTCTCTGCTCAGTAATGGAGCGGCTGCTGCACACGACGTGTGCTAGGAGCAGCCAGAGAGACAGAAAGACATGTTCACAGCATATTCCTGCATTGTTGTAGTGTCACAACATTCCACGTTCTAGTGCCTTTAGAAGGCAGAGGATTCGTTATTTAATTCTCTAAACGATCCTGGTTATTGTGACGTTGTATTAGGCAAGTGTACACCGTGTAGAAATCAATTGTGAGGGGAGAGCTGACACCCCCCCTCCCATGATGTCTATAATGGACAATGAACAACAGATAGGGTGTTCCAGTCTCCACATTTATTATCATCTTCATTCTACACTACAGAAGATTGCATAATTACTCTAGTCATTACTTCATTCTGTCTCATATCCAGTTGTTGTCTTACTACTCTCATTGTACAATACAGTGCAATTTACATTCAGTAAAAATACACATTTCTATCCTATGCATCTTTTCATAGGCTTATTAGCCCAAAACCTACAATATTCACCAACTTTATTTTATTATATGTTTTATTAAGATCACCTTTTAGACCTTTTGAAGGCATGACCTTATAATATTAATTTGAAATCAGACACTGATTTGCTCTTTTGCTCTAATTTACTTAGTTATGTAGATTGAGCATAGAATTTATTTTGTTTATAAAAAAATATATATTTTTGCTTAAATCTTTGCATTAGAAATGTACTAGTTATATTCATTTTCAGTCGGTAGATTATTAGTGAGCAATAAAGACCTTCAGAATTTTACTTCTGCTCAATGGATAGTATGTGTAAAAAGTAGGGATACAGTGAATCCTTAAATTAGAATTCGGTCAAATTTCAGATCATTTTACCAAAATGTGTCAGAATACTAAACCATGTCTGAGTGATCATTTGTTCATTACTGTCTAATTTAATAGGTGGAACCTTAAGCTGGTTGCAGCGTCATTTTTTCTTTTGTACGGTGTAGTGCACTGCGTCTGTTGAACGCCAGGAGAATTTTTTTTATCGATTGCAATATGCTCTATCCTGGCAGGAAATCCACCGGTCTGCAACTTGTAGCGTTGTGACACAGAGAAAAACATTATTATTATTATTATATTTTATTTACAGTGCTTGTACATTGAGGGGATCACGACACAAACAAATTGACATAAAACAGAAAGTGTCGGAGCGAACAATCTGGTCAAGCTTACCAGTGGAGCTGTCAGTTGACACTATGCTATGGAAGAGCGCCAAGATGGCTGCATAAAATGCTCCCTCCCAGGTAAACTGGGTTCTAGGTGAACCCTGTTTTTTTTTTTGCTCACTATGTAGTGCACAAAACACAATATAGTAAAGCAAAAAAGTATCATACTAGAATCTGGAGGACAGTCATAATAAAAAGTGCTATTTTTTCAGTATTGCTTAGACTTACCATATATATATATATATATATATATATATATATATATATATATATATATATATATAATATATATATATACGCTACACAAGAGATAATTATTCGCATTTAGTTATACCATACACTACAGTGCCTTACAATTGCAAACAAACACAAGGATAAAACAAGAGTATGTATGAACAAGTATACAAGAGGGCCCTGCTCCCAAGCTTACAGTCAAGAGATATAATATAATAATCCATTAATTTTAATTATGAAATAACACAGTACAGCCCATATTATAATAGTTCTCAATTGTCTGTAAGTTTACTGCACATCAATAAGAATGCAGTGGAATTTTAATGTTTCACTAATAAAAAATGTTGAACTCTGTAACAATTTTCCATTTTCCAGACATTACAATGTTACATACAGAAGAACCAAACTTATGATTGTGATTCATTGCATGCTTATCAGTCACTTTTTTTTTATCCTCTAATAACCTCCTTCTTCTCTAGATTCTGCTAGTACTTTTGGAAAACATGTCAGTAAGTCTTACCCAAACGTCAGTACTTTTTTTTTTTTTTTTTACAATGATTGGCAACTCTGGATCTGTCTTAATGTTCACGTATAAGGAATAGTAACACCATTACAACCAACATTTTATAATCTATATTAAAAATTAGGTCTTTACAATCAAACTACCTATACTGTTTTCATTTAAAATTTAGGCAGTCTTTTTTTTGCCTTACTCTGCCAATCTGGCATAAAATATTAGCAAAAATGCAATCAGAAATGTCCACGATTAAAACTAAACCTGAAGTGAAAGAGTTAAACAGAGTAATACTGTAACAGAAAAGTCACATAGTCTATGTTTAGCTCAGTAAAGGAAGATAGATAATAATTTTAAATCTCTTGCGCCTCCTGTAGGCCAGTGAGGGAATATGCTTCTTTCATGTTCTTTCAAGCAGATTGTTTTGACAACTTAAAACAAATCTTGCTTTCATTTTTTTGCTCTTACTCAAGAGCAAGTTTAGTAAATATTTACCCGAAGCAGAAGTTGAACCCAGCTGCGCAGAAAGATGTATGCAATAGAATGTAGATGCAATACATATGCATAGTGCAAATGTATGTGTATATATATATATATGCATACTTCAGTAAAAAATTAAAGCAAACACAAATATGATTGCATCAATTTCTATCTAGAAAAAGTACTGTGATTACTAATATTTGCATTTTTTTTAGATAATCTTAGTCCAGAATGATTTATTGGTTCCATTACAAGCTTTTGTGTATAATTTTTAAAATGTTTGACTTAATGAATCAATCTATCTGTATATATATATATATGTTTTTATTTTTTTTAATTTAGTGGGTACAAAATTTAAAATAAAGGATAATTTGTTAATACTATAAAAGTGCAGATTACTTAAGATTATGGGTAGCCATGGGTGATTTGTCATCAGTTTGGGACCATTTATTTAATTTATGTTAATGTAGACTAAGGGGTATATTTACTAAACTGCTGGTTTGAAAAAGTGGAGATGTTGCCTATAGCAACCAATCAGATTCTAGCTTTCATTTATTTAGTGCATTCTACAAAATGACAGCTAGCATCTGATTGGTTGCTATAGGCAACATCTCCACTTTTTCAATCCAGCAGTTTAGTATATATACCCCCAAGACTGTTTATTAACACTTTGGAATTAGTTTTTTTCTTTTCACATCAGGAAAACTTCTTTACAGTTTGCTATAGCAAATAGCATTACTATAGGATAATGGTTATATAGGTATGCATATCATGATGTATCTACTATAGCATAAACACTGTACAGTATTAAACCCTTCAAACCTCTTTTATGAACTGTATTGATTTCTTTTTATAGTCCTTCATGATCTCCACGTGAATGCATTTATTAAAAATTAACGTTCTGCTGTAGTTTCATGCACATATAAAGAAAAGTGAGCGAAAAGTTATTTAAGAATGTTTATTGATTCCATTTAAGTCAGTGACAACCAACGTGGACTAAACTAAAACAAATACAGTTACATTTTTATATAAATATTTCTATACATTTTCTAAGATGTAACTTTCTAAAATAATGCTATAGTAACAATGCTTTTACTATGTGAGATCTTAGCTGTTTTTATTTAACAATATAAAGGGAACGCACAATGGCTTAAACAATAAGATCAACACTTTCTTTGTTTTATATATAAAATTATTATGACATAACAGTTGTTATATCATCTCAAAGACTGAGCACTGAGAAAATTGTTTTATTATTGTAGCCGGTTATACCATGTACAACAGTGACAAGATTGGACACTCACTTCTGTTCCATAATAATAAAAAAGGGTTTTAATTGCTACTTTAATAAGTGTATGTCTATTTATTGTACAGTTCCTCTAGTAATCACACAGTGTTAATCATGTCTACAATTCTGGCAAGAGAAAAGTAACGCTTCACAGTCCATAAAACACAACATCATTAGGGTATATTAAATATACTGCTGTAAATAAAATCATGCACCTGCTTTGTACTTACATGTGTCCCTGCATAACAGCACTTTCCCTACAGCCAAATGTAGAGCATTTGGTTTATCCATTGCAATATTTTATGCATCTGAAACTATAAAAATCTTAAAATAAAAAAAAATGTTTAAAAGAACACACTATAAATGCTGGAAATGCTATAGAAAGATGAAGGTTACTGATCTATGTAATACAAAGACAGAGAGTAGCCATTATTTTCGAGCCTCAGAGGAGGTAAGGACTTGCCTTGTCAGCTATAAACTAATTAACATGATTAGAGGATTTCTGATAATGTACTTGATACAAATGCATCACAAACTAGACTCGCTGCACTGATGATCTGTTGTATGACACAAATAACACATATAATTCACCCTAAAGTGTCTGTTTTTGTATGTGTCATTTAGATTGTAAGCTTTCTGTGCCAGGGAGTGATCAATTCTTCTTGTTAGTGTCATACATATTTACTTCATTATGCTTTTTACTTGTCTGTACCAAGTAGTCTGGTAAGGCGCAGCGTACATTGGTTGGCGATTTATAAATATGTTCTAGAAATGTGACTGAATGTTTTGGAAAATTTGACAAGACGACCAACACTGAACTGAGTCATTTTTTAAATGGAGCAAAAAATAAATAAAAAATAGGGGAATCCCCATATTTGAAATCTAAAATTACTCAGAATATTGCTTTGAACAATTGAAAGAGATAAAACCAAAGATGTCCTTGGTGCTCATTTAGTTATTTTGTTTTTAGTGTGTTAAGGCTCCCAGAACCTTTCTGTTATCATCCTTCATCTTCACAACCGCTAGCCAATCAGATCATTAGTAATTTTACTGCAGCACAAATAGTTTCATGAGATTGGTGGAAGGAGCAGAGTCCCCCAACAGTAGTCATGTGAGGTTCACACTGATTCAGTAAGAGTGGTAACTTTGTTTCTATTAAATATTGGAGCGATGATGTCACAACTGTTTCATTATATATCATGACATCACAAGTATGTTCATCATAATAATATAATTTCTAAGAGACTACTCCAGTATAAAATAACCTGTACAGCAAGCTAGTAATTCCAATTATTAAGGGGATAATTATTCTATATTTTTTTCCAATTTCTTGCAAAATCAGCACAATATTTTATCCATTGACAAGACAAGCCGGCGTATTCAATTGTCAACACTTGAACCGCTCTTTTATATGAACATTTAGTGCTTGCGAGGCTGTCAGATGTTTTCTAAAAGGAAGTACAATAAACTTCAATGATAATCCATAACAGTCTTTATCAAAAGGCTAAGACACTTGTGCTGATTTTACAGGCGCATTGTACAGTTTATTGACTTAGCCTTCAACTTTGCTCCTCTTCCAACACCTGCTTCATTTTCTTCCAACAATGCGACCCAACCCTCTTTGTGTGGTGAAGCTGTCTTTCTCACTGTTACATTAATCAGCTGAAAGGATGTCTGCCCAGATATATCAGAGTGGGGGGTGGGGGGATTCTTCATCCATCTGTGTGGAGTTTGTGTGTTCTCCCCTTGTTTGCGTGGGTTTCCTCTGGGTGCTCTGGTTTCCTCCCACACTGCAAAAACATACTGGTAGGTTAATTGGCTGATATGAAATTGACCCTAGTCTGTGTGTGTGTGTGTGTGTGTCTGTGTGTCTGTGTGTCTGTGTGTCTGTGTGTGTGTGTGTTAGGGAATTTAGACTGTAAGCTCCAATGGGGCAGGGACTGATGTGAGCGAGTTCTCTGTACAGCGTTGCAGAATTAGTGGCGCTATATAAATAGCTGATGATAATGATCCCTCGCATGGGTTCTGAAAATGAAAACTTAAATCAAGGAGATCAAAATTTTATTTAAATCTGTGATCTGGTAACTATATATATATATATATATATATAAAAACCACATAGAGCTAAATGGATCTCCTGTGGTTTGACTGACCTGTCTATTAGGGTTTAATGACATAAAATAAGAAAAAAAAATGTAATGTACTCACCTTCCACACTCTGTTCCCTGGCTTCATTATATTTAAAAAAGCTTTTTGTATAATAGAAAGTGAGAAAGAGAGCATTTAGAAAGTACTTAGTAGTAAACTGTCTAATCATTCATTTGTTAGACACATTCTTCTTTAGTAGGCTAACAAAATGACTGCATTTTTAAATAACAAAGTATTCATTATAAGCTAAGTTAAAATTAACATTAAATATATCTTTCACAAATACATAATAATAAACTAACTACTGGAGAGTATCCATCACCTGCTGCCAGAAAGACAGATATAGAAAATATCTCGGCTCTATACAGTATTATATATGTAGTATTGCTTGTTCTATATAGTATGAAATGTTAAAACAATTGATAACATGGAAAACAAGAAATGGGATTGTGTGAAATTATTAACTGTACACCTATGTTAGTAAACAAAAATAAATAACTACCATTGATAACCACTTGTGTCAGTAAATACTATGTTCAAAATATTCAAAAGGTAATAAAAAATTACAGGCAATAGTGAGTACCCAATCACAGCAAAAACTGATTAAGATATTCAATTAAACATCAACAATACAAATCCACAATCTAAAAGGTACATAAAAAGTGTGAAAAAAAACCTATTCTGTTCTATCTAAGGTTTTTCAAACTTATGTTTACTTAAAATCAATTTAGAATGGAAGATTATTTTTTCTCATATTATTTCAAATTAATAAATAATATTAGAATTTCTTTATTTAAAAGATAAGAATCCTTTTGCCATACGCTAAATTTGGAATGTAAAAGAATTACTATTTATGGACCCTTCCAGTATCTAACTCTCAGTCTGTGGCTTCCTGCTTGCCTCCATTCCCCTCCTTACATGATGAGCTCTCCATCACATCTGGTCCTCACTTACATAACCACACAGATGGATAGGTCACTGCCACCTCTCACAAGATCAGTAGACTCCTATTCTGTAATGATATGTGCTGCTTCGAACATTCCGATGACATGATTGGCTGCAGTTCGTTCTAAGCCCTCCCATTTCGAAACAGGGAACAAAGGAAGCAGGAGATAAAGGTTTAATACAATAAGTTGCTCTGACCCTAACTAACACACTTTAACATTATGCTTTAGGAAGTTTGTATAAATGTAACTGCAATAGTTTTAAAACACAACTAAACACTATTGAAAAAGAAAAAAATTAATATCTGTATTGAAACAAAATAATATAAAAATACTTTCCAGAGAAGCTGAGGCTGGGGATGTGCTAGCAAGGATTACAACTATAATTCAATAATACACAAAAAAACCACGGGCATGAGTGGGATACTATAAGCAAAATTGTCAGAACTGCAGGTAAGGTAATGTGCCTATTACTGATAAGTGTAAGAGAACAAACTAGAGCATTATGTTAGCCACACTTGCTGATGATGATAGGTTTCAGATCTAGCTGTTCTCCATTGTTCAACCTCCTCAGTATCCAAACCTCCCGGTCCTTCCAATGCGTTACTATACACAGTGATATCAGTACTTACACTTTGCTTCTTCATCTCTATAAACAAAATAACAGGCTCTTGTCTTGTCTATACTCTGCCTGAACAAGCACAAACACATAAAATCTATGCATTGCAATTTTAATAGGTATTGATGCAAATGATGGCTTCTACTGCAGTGTTAGTTAGAGTGATCAATTCTGGAGCCAAATCGGCATTATATTTCCCTGATGTGCTATATTTCCTATGTATACTATAACCTGATACATCTGCAACCTTGGTGCCATATGATATGATGGGCCCAGTGTATCTGACAACAAATAGGGAGTTCATTTTACATTTTGGATTGGAGATCAAGGGGTACCAGTTACAGGAAATGTATTACAGTCAAAACCATACTGTCTGAGCTTCCCTACCCTTCCAAAACAAGAATTTCACATTTTTTTTAGTAAACCCACCTTCATTGTTATCATCCTTATTGCTTACATTCCCCAATTGAGTCTATCTTCATATAAATCCTCTGAATTATTTGTGAACTCCTCTCACAGCATTGCTAACATGAGTCTGACATTACAGTAGGAGAGAGATATGGCAGAAGAGTAGAAAATCTGGATCTTCTATACTTTTCTTCAGAATATGATAGTTGCTTATGGCAATAGATACTCATAGACACTACGTATCCTATAGTCCTCCAAAAATTGTTTCCAGTTTAACAGGCCTTTTCATACCCTTTAATAACAAAGATCAGAAAAGGAAAAATGTCACTGACTCTCATTATATATATATATGATCAGGGCCCTCTTAAGACCATCTTGGGCCCCCGGGCACAGCAGTGCACCGGGGCCCCTATATATAAAAAATAAATAAAAATGATTATATATATGGGCCCATCAGAGGAAGCCAAAAAAAAAAAAACCTGGAAAAAGAAAAGAAGAAAATACCATGCTGTCAGCTGGCGATCCGGCTCCCTCCATGGTCTCCTCCTCCGTTGCGCTCCGCAATGGATGTTGGGCGGGCGTGATGACGTTACGCCCGACATGCACTGCGGCACCTGCCCATTGTGCCCTATGGGAAAGACGGCCCTGTATATGATTGACATTTGATATAAGCACTGAAATACTGAATTATGATCTACATATTATAGTGTAATGTAATATAATAATATAAGGTATATCTTTTATCTGCAAAGAAATGAAAAGGGGAACTTTTAAAATTTTACTCACTATAGCTGTAGAATTGAAATTTGTTAAACACTCATAATAAATATTGACTTTATACACCCTTTACAAACAACTACAGATAAAAAAGATATACTATTTATTTAGAATTGTAATTTCATCCAAGTCCAGACACGTTTATTTACAATGAGCTTTAAAACAAAGCAAAGATGCAACATAAATATAAATATATATAACCTAAATATAATGTACAATATCTCTCTATTCACTTATGTGCCGTAAACTCTGACACACATAATTACATTGGGCCTATATCTAACTTTTCTCACAAAAACCTGAAGAGAAAGAAAAATCATAATATATCTCTCTATAGATTTAAGATTCATCTTTACCATAAGCATGGAAAACACTGACTTACGTTTAGCCTATATACCTTTTATCTGAAATGAAATGCAGAAGAAAATATAGAACTAAAAATGTTTATATATGTCTTTATAATTAGCATTTAAATTATCTATAACCCATGTGGCTATCCAAACACAGGGCCTGCACATCCTTTACAGATTATGAGAGATAGAAAAAAGGAGTCTTGGGGGTAAATTTATCAAGCTGCGAGTTTGAAAAAGTGGAGATGCCATAGCAACCAATCAGATTCTAGCTGTCATTTTGTAGAATGCACTACATAAATGATAACTACAAGCTGATTGGTTGCTATAGGCAACATCTCCATTTTTTTCAAACCCGCAGCTTGATAAATTTACCCCTTTATCACTAAGAAACCAGAGTTGAAATTAATAAGAGCACTTCAGGTCCAATGAAATATATAAAAATGTATACAGTTTATTATTATAAAAACAAATGAAATATCTTTGAATTATACTAATATACATATATTGAAGGGCATTCAGCCTTTATTATAGGAATTTATTTGGCGAAATATAAAAACAAGAAAGAGTGATGAACAAATAAAGATATATGAAAAATAAAATAGGATAAAATATCAAACTATTCAGTAGTAGCTGTTACACTAACATTGATCTATTACAATATATGTAGATGGATCAAACTCATTGTCATTATTTTATATCAGATGTTTTTCCAATTTAAATTGGTAATCTTACCATAATACTACACTACATATGTGTATATTATATACTCCCCAAACAATATATGATAGATTTAGGAATGGCTGACAGGTCTCATGCAGCCATCTAGAAAATGTGTAGAATCTTTTATAGTATATTAATAAAAAGTAAAGGTAGGTGAAACACCTTCTGAAACAATATATATGGTGATGAAGAGCCTAATGATTCACTGGTATAATGTAGGGCTTGTCAATTCGCATCACATCAATTGCCCAAAGAAATGATGAGACTCTAATACCACTGAGATCTCCTATAATGACTTGTAAATCCTGATACCAACTCGAGGTATAACAAGGAGATGTAATCGCCAACTAGCGATATCTATATATATAGACATCTAGCTATCTAATAGTAGCTGAATAATTAATATTGTGGAGAGAAAGCAGTTTGTTCCAATTAATATCGGCTACATAGCCGCCGTGCGTGTATTATTTCCTGGTTTGAAACGTCATGACGCATGCCCTATCAAGTTTAGGGCTGCATTTCAGCAAATGGAGTTGGGCATTTGGACAGGATTAATGGTGTCCTCAATGCTGAGAAATACAGGCAGGTATTTATCCATCATGCAATAGCATCAGGGAGGCGTCTGATTGGCTCCAAATTTATTCTGCAGCAGGTCAAGGACCCCAAACATACAGATAATGTCATTAAGATTTATCTTCATAGTAAAGAAGAACAAGGAGTCCTGGAAGTGATGATATGGCCCCCACAGAGCCCTGATCCCAACATCATTGAGTCTGTCTGGGATTACATGAAGAGACAGAAGGATTTGAGCAAGCCTACATCCGCAGAAGATCTGTGGTTAGTTTTCCAAGATGTTTGGTACCACCTCCCTGCCGAGTTCCTTCAAAAACTGTGTGCAAGTGTACCTAGAAGAAATGATGCTGTTTTGAAGGCAAAGGGTGGTCACACCAAATATTGATTTGATTTAGATTTCTCTTCTGTTCATTCACTTTGCATTTTGTTAATTAATAAAAATAAACTATTAACACTTCTATTTTTTAAAATATTCTTACTTTGCAGCATTTTTTCCACACCTGACTAAAACTTTTACACAGTATTGTGCATCTGATATATTTACACCCAAAGCAACCCATTTGTGTATAGCGATTGTTCTGTGACTGACCCGTTTGTAAACAATTAACACTTTTTGTTCTTAACTAATTACCTCCTTACTAGCTATATTTCCCATCACTACACCACTAATATCTCACATAATCACATTGTTTCATAAGAATGATTCACTTCAATAGATTCAATTCATCTAATTTATATTTAATAAAAAACAGTTAGAAATAACAATAACAAATTTGTTTTTATGAAACAAATTTTATAACACTCTTTTTCCCCCCAGAATTTAAAAATGTGTATTTTGCTTGGGCCATATCCATTTTTTCGATATTACTTTATTTCCTCGTATGTAGCAGCTGTGGATGTTAAAAAAATAAAATATAAGTGTAGCAGTAATACAGTCATACACAAATTAAATCATGATCTAAATACATCCATAATTAGGATTTGGACATAGATTCACTATTTTATTTTGTCATTATATTTCCATTATATGGAATATAGACATTTTGATTTTGCATTCTTATTTTATTTGCTTTATACGCACAAAAGGCAGAGCTCTACTTTATAGAGTGTAATGCATCAAGGGCCTGATGTAGAGTCGGACGTAAGTCCAACTCACCAGCGCAAATAGCACTTTTAACAAAGGATCCGTCTCCATTTGCACTCCAGACTGAGTCGGATCTCCCTCTTGCACCTCTCTGCGCTTAGAGAGGTGGAACAGGGAAGGTAATGGGGCGAGCCTAGCAATGTAAAGGAGTGTACTTGTTCTTTACATGCTATGCTGAGTTGAAAGTAGCCACAGATAGGTCTCTAGGGGACGTATCTTTTGTGGGTTCTTACTCCTGGTGCAACAAATCTTGCTATATTGAAAAAGGAAGTAAACAAATAATTAAATAAAAAAAAAGGTGTGCACCCCCTCCCAAATAGTTTAACCAACCCTAGTGCTGTTGATTGTTTTTTTTTTTACATTACTTATTCATTTATCTGCTTTACATGGTTGCTGTGTTTGATACAGTTAAGTGTATCATGCACACCAACCCATAAGGCAGATGAAGAGGTGTGTTAATGCAATTTGCATAGTATTCTAAGTCCATGGATCTATAGATTGGTATCCTGTGTACATTACATCCGACTCTACATCAGGCTCCAAGTGTTATATCATTATTGCAAGATATGCTGACAAATAATATTATATCTATCTACCTATCTATCTATATAAATAGTATTATTATTATCCATTGTTTATAAGGTGCCGTAGAAAGCAGCATTGCTAGACAGTGTGGAAGAAGAGCATATGACAGAGATAGAGAAATAGCAGACAAACATATACATCATAGTGTGCATAATACATAGGAACAAGTATAATAATACAAGCAGGCAGAGGTGGGTGAGAGCGGGGACAGATGTTACGGAAGTAATTGAGCATGACATAGAAGGAAAGTAAAATTGTGTTTATTACCCCAAAATAATGGTGCAGAGTCACCACTGACCCACTTTGAAACTCCAATTTTTAATTTAGTTTCTAATCTTTAAAAAAATCAGATTTTATGAACTGGCTACATACAGCCTTAGCAGGCTTTCAATAAAAAGCTTATAAATAGCATTCAATGATGAAGCTGCAGGGCGAGGCTAAACAATTAATACTAAAATTAACAGTTTCAAGGCACAACACAAAGACCTAGCAACACAACGCCTTATTGACATAAGCAAAGCAGAAGCAGTGTGAGAGAATACCATATCATAAGCAGTAGAAAAATGTTAGCATTTGTTTTGAGAGCGAAAAACCGGATTCACTATTAGGTTTGATTGAAATAAAAAATAACACACATCTATAGTACAGCAGGTATAGGGGTCTATTTATCAGTAGGAGAATACCCCGAAATCTGGCGATAACTGGAATTCTGATTTTTTTTTCCCTAGTTTTCACCAGCGAGCTGCCATTGATAAATATCGGTAACCTTCCCCGGGGGCCTTCGGCCTTGCTTCCCCTTGCAAAGCCTATTTATCATTGATAGCAATGGTACAATTACCGCCATTGTCCTCCGATTGCTAACGCCAAAATGCTGTATCAGTAAAATGTATTTATATTTTCAGTGCACACCCTCAGCTGCCCAGGTGAAATTTTTTGGTTAAGCAGCAACAAAAAAAATCTTCATAACTGAGGAGTCCTCTTAAATAACCTCCATACTCTTCCTTCTTGTTTATAAAATCATATAATATAGGCATGACTAGTAAGAAAGTACTTTCAGTTTCATAGGTAAATCTGCCAAGCTGCTAGCTAGAGCTGCTGTCCGCCATCATCATCAGTGTATGTTTGCACCATCATCATCATCATCATCAACATTTATTTATATAGTGCCAACATATTCCGTAGCGTTTTACAATTGGGGACAAACAGAGTAAACTAATAAACAAACTGGGTAACACAGACAAAGAGGTGAGAAGGCCCTGCTCGAAAGCTTACAATCTCAGCACCCGCAATTGATACGGCTACTGACAGGTTTAGCTTACTCGGTCACAGTATGCCAACATGCCCTTACTGCACAATTGGTAAGGTCACCAAATTGAATTTTATATTGTCTTTATTTTAACAGAGCTAGTGCTTTATTTTATCATTTTAAAACAAACCGTTTGGGAGTTTGTAGAAGCAGAGAGTGGGTTTAGAAGAGGTCCCTGTATTTTCTTTTCATCTGAATTCCCAGATTTTATATTGACCACATTGGTTTTGATATAGCTATTTTTGTGTTTGATTCATCTTAAATATTTGAAAATGTCATATATTTAGCATATGTCATTACAATATTTCTGTGTTGTTTATTGGTATTTTATTCTGACTTTTTGTGACTTTTTGCTGTTGATTTAATGGAAAATTCATAGTAATAATGAAGTAGGGTGCTTGAAGGAACTCTTCTTGTCTAAAAATAAAAAAGCAAAGCATATTAAAACCTTTAGCTCTGGAGAATATCTGGAAGTGACTCCCTGAATGGAGTTTAAAAAAAAAAAGACGAAAACTCCATGGAATATCCAGTGTGTTATCCCTCTCTGCTGCGTGTTTATGGCAAACATTTCACAAGCTTCATCTTTTAGTCATTAAGTTTGTATCTGCTTCTTGTCATCTGTCAGATCAGGGGGTTTGGTGCCATGCTGAATTATTCCATGTGAAGAATTGTACATTTAGATATGTAGGCAGAGTGGTATAAACAAAACAGCATAATAGCTAAATACTTTTCATGTCATTGTGTGCGTACAGTAACACATGTTGTTCAGGTTCCATGTGTGTTACCCGATATTCTTTTGTTTGTTGTATGTTTTCATTTTGTATCATAAAACCAACATACATTTACCCAGTTTAAATAATTATATCATAACCCAGAGCTGTAACTACAGTTTAGGCAGTTGTCCTAAGCAGCATGTTTTTAAAGGTATATATTGATGGCTTTAGTTTAAATTAGTGTAAAAAAATAATTTACATTAATTTTAAAACTACCAATTTTGTGGAGGCAAAAGTCTAAATAGGTGGTATTTATTTTGTTGGAAGATCTAAAAATGCTTAATGAGCAATATATGAATATTCTATGTGTTGACCTCAGCAAATAAATGAGAAAAATTAGCTATAGGAACTGGTTTGAGACAGCAATATTACATTATATTTTATAATAAATTAAAATATGTTAATTTCCCAGAGATCCTCTTTGATTAATTATGTAGATGTAAAATGGAGTTATAGTTCATTGCAATTAAGCATTTTAAGTAGGACCTATGACCATGAATAATTATTCTCAGCTATCTCTATACACAACATTTCTAAGGTGTAGATGAACCCTTCATACTTTCTTTGTTGAATAATGCTAGCTGTTACAAACCAGCTTTCAGCAAGTAATTACCTTCTGTTATTTAAAAGGCTTTTACTGCATTATTTAAGGGCTCTTTGGTTCCTTGTAGCCCACTTTACTATATCCTAGTGGGTTGAGTATGTTCTGTATAACAGAAGATCCTTAACTTGCAATGATTATATAGAACAGGATTCAAACATCTGTTTACAAATTGGAATGCAAGGTTCTTATTGCATTAAATATATATAAATGAAGATCACTGTGTAGTTTAACAAAGACCAGAGTACTTACTGTATTCATTATTCATCTCCTGCATATATGTGTATGATCAGTTTTAAAGTGGGCAGAGCTTGTGAAACCTGTAGCCTATCAGTGTATTGCAATTTTATCATAAGTGGGGACAGGGCTGCATGTAACTTGGGCAGTGTCATGATGTGAGGAGGAGACTGGAGATAAGCGCAAAGCCATTGACTGCAATTTAGTTGATGGAAGAGTACTAGGAGCAAGTTGCAGACAACACGCCCTGGAGCCTGATGAAGTTCAAGGCAGCAATAGAGGATTTAAAGCAACCCACACACCAAAGCCTTCTTTACGCAACCTAGTTTCTAAAGGGACGCTGAAGAAAATTACAGTGAACAATAGGGGGCATAGCAGTAATCCCATGACAATATGAGGAGTATTTATTTTTTAACATAAATCACTGTGGCAGACTATAAGAAGAATGTAGGTATTTACCATTATTATTACCATTATTATTTGGTTTGTTTCTTCAGGTTACTGTTAATGATTTATAATTCTGCCCAGTGTCATGGACCATCATGGCAACCAAAGTCACATGCACAATATGTAGTAAGCTGCGAGGCTTTGGAACACACCTCTGAGTTCAGTCTGCTCTGTGTAATGTAAAATCCTGCTCCCTTTGCCTTCACATGACATGTTGAGAGCTGTGAGCCTGTGTCCGTACAGTAGACTGACGTTGTCTGTGTCTGGCAGCAATATTTTGCAACCTCCAGAGAGATTTTGAAAAGGAGGTAATGATTTGTAGAAAGACAGGTAATAAAAATGAATGTCAGATGAATGCTTAAAAGGTACTTAACTTGCTATTTAAAGAAAAAAAAAAATCTGTGTGGGATGGCTGCTTTAAATGGAGGCAGGGTAGAGTAGTGACATGAGGCACCAGTAAAACTAAAGAGGGAAGATGTGTTATAAAATGTGCATCTGTATTAAACGTAGTTTATACATTGAACTTGCTACTCTTTTGATCTGTACTCCCCTTACCTTACTCATTTCCCATCAACTGACTTGTCTGGGCAGTAATACTATGTCTGAACAATTCTCTGTACAAGACTATGAAGAATCAAATGTGCTATATAAAAAATAAAGATACCTATGAGTTTTTTTGTGTAAATGAACGGTCTACTTTAACATGGATCATTTAAATCTAATAAAGTAAACTCATGTATAGATTAGCAGTAATTGAAAAACAAAGTATAACTTCCATTTGTAAATTAAGGAATATTATGTCAATATTATAACAGCAGAGTGTAATGCACAGACATCAATTTATCTGATTTCATATCCAAGAGCAAGCATACTAGACAAATTTACCTGGAAGTTATCATTGTGTGAATGTGGACTTTCCATTAATAATGCACTATAGGTTTATGTGACAGCCTGCAAAAGAGGAGTCAAATGGTTCCTATCCGGACAAAGTTGTAGTTACACAATATACTACTTCTACCCCTGATCAGAGAGTCCACAATTCCTGTGTAAGATTTTTCCGATTGAAAATAACTGATAACATGAGGTGGAGGATGGATCAGTAATTATAGCTGCCATATTGTCAGCCCTGTTTCAGACAGAGTCTCCATTTTTTAAACACGTTGTTAGCCCAATGCCTTTAATAGGTCATTTGGTCAGCCAATAAAATATAAATATTCATTAAAACATTTGCAACCTCCATGCAAGTAAATTCTTTAGCTACAAAAACAGGGAATTTCTCTACGAAACAAGATTGTATCAGAGACTAGTGCAGTGGCAAGAATTGCATAGTCCCTATATAACTGTTAAGCCATCATCATCATTTATTTATATAGCGCCACTAATTCCACAGTGCTGTATCAGTCCTTGCTCCATTGGGGCTTGCAGTCTAAATTCCCGTACACAGAATAGGGTCAATTTGTTAGCAGCCAATTAACCTACTAGTATGTTTTTGGAGTGTGGGAGGAAACCGGAGCACCCGGAGGAAACCCACGCAAACATGGGGAGAACATATAAACTCCTCACAGGCCATGGTCGGGAACTGAACTCATGACCCCAGTGCTGTAAGGCAGAAGTGCTAACCACTTAGCTACCATGCTGCCCATAAAAGCAATAAAACAACAATGGAGGTTATTTATAGAGAAATGTGCCAAAACGGAAAAATAAATGCAAACATCTGATAGAATTATATGTTGTTGTTTTTTTTAAACTCTGTTAGCAGTGGTGGAATAAGGGATATATACGGTGGTACGCCATGCCGCCATTTCTCCTACTGCCTTCATTGTAAAACTTACATTCCCATTACATTTTTAAAGCTGCTCCAACGCATAGTGATTTGGACGACCAGTTTGGTAAATTTAGACTAAATTTGTCCCCAAATCACTTGGTGTATAAATTCCGAATGACTGATAATTCCAATCAATGTCTAATGACATCAGTCAAAAAATTAGTTGTGCCATGACCATGATCTGCCAGAGTGTACTGTCATTGGCTGGCTACATAAATTGAACCCCACACTGGTTCTTTGACTTGAACACAGTATAACTAGATACATCCAGTGTGGTCACCCCTTTCGCCAAATAGTACACTCACAGAAACACCAAATAGTGTGACCAAATTGGACAGATCTGGTTGCTTGACACCCAGGTCACATAACAAGGCCACATGGGGCTAATTTAGCACAGTTAGGTGATTACCGCACACTGTGGCGGTTTATAGATATCCGCTAGATGTATGGGCAGTGGGGTCTGTTAACATTTGATCACAATATAAAACATTCACCGAATGTGAAATAGTTAAACAAAACTAGCTGCATGTACAAGACAAGAGGTTGTACAGAATGTTGGCTGAAGCATCAAAGAATGTAATTAAAGTGCTTCCTTTGTCTGAGAAACAAATTGTTACTGAAAAAAAAAAATACTCAGGCAGAACTGCTTTTTGCTAGCGTCATGGTAAAACATATTATTTATCCCGTCATCTCCAGCAATATTTCCTTTCCCAGAAATTAACAGGATTGAGATAGAAGAATCACATATTATTGATTGTGCTATGTTGAACACACAGGGCACCATTTCTTCTGATCATGATAAAGCTGCAAAACTGTGTGCTGGGAATCACTGAATGATAGAATAAGATTGTTTCTATGGACGAGGTGAATTGCAGTCTTACAGAGGACATATATTAAACATAGGAGCACCATCTATTAAACATTTGTGTACAGATAAGCTGCTTCCTCTGCTTGAAACCATTGGTAAATATAAAGTGCAGTTGACATTCATGAGAGTAAGAACAAGGCCACATAAATACACACAGTAGGTTACAACTATATCAAAACGTTTTTCAGCCTAATAAATAGACAATGATTGGGGCATATTTCAGAAACTGATTCTATTTAACAATAAATGGTCACTGCTATAGGTCAGTGATGGGCAAAGTGATATACGTCAAGGGCCGCATGTGCAGCCCTCCAACCTTCAAAAGGGTTGCACCTTACCTTTAATTTCAAGAATGAAAAGAATGCCTGAAAACCTGACCTCAGCACACCCACAAGTTCATTCTAAAATGCCCCCATATGCCCCACAGACTTACCCACTTGCCCCTCAAACCTCCCCATATATGTCGACCTTTTAACTGATTCGATCTTATGACTGCAGACATTTTGGGGTAGACATTTTCACTGTCGACTTTGCACCTACATCCAGTGGTAATATTCCCTCCTATTCTGCATGTGCAGAGAGCACTCTGCCCCTCCCATGGATGCCAACCTTAACAAGTCAAACCTTGACTAGTTCACTTCATATTCGGATTTATTAATATGAACGGGTGCTTCGGTATTGCTTGCCCTGACACTGTAAATTTCTGTGTCATTTGTAGACAACAAGTGAGCAGAGATGACAAATACACCAATTATAAATATAATGTCCCGTTTATTGACAAATTAGCATAGAGGTTCAACCTATGGGTCAGGAGCCAAAGTAAAGGTCACCAAGGCCTTTAGGGTGAGTCCCTATGGACTTCTCCATGACAATATTTTGTGTACTACCAACCAGTATACTGATTGCTGATCATGTTTTCTTGTGTCGTGCCAGTCCCCCATTTACTATTAATTAGAGATAGGCGGGTCCGAACCCACCCGAACTTTGGGTATCCGAGTACCGAGCTGAGTAGCTCGGTACTCTCCCGCCCGCTCCGAATCCAAATCGAGGCCGAACGTCATTGTGACGTCGTCGGATCTCGGGGCTCGGTTCTCGCGATACTTCAAGATTATAAATACACGCCTCCACAGCAATCCAACGCCATTTGACAGAGGGAGAGAGCAGGGTGATTAGAGGGAGAGAGCAGGCTGATTAGAGCAGGGACAGAGAATACAATATTCTTATTCCAATTGCTGTAACAAAAATCGCTAGAGAAGAGAGGAGGATAATTTTTTTTTTTTTTTTCAAAAATAGCAAAACAAAACCAAACAAAACCAAAACCAAAACACAAAGGTAATCCAGATCCAAAACCAAAAACAAAACCAAAACACGGGGGTCAGTGACCATCTCTACTATTAATACATTTCTAGACAACACTGACGTTACTAATGTATAGTACATCATTAAACACTAAGCAGTCAAGCATGTAGTTTTGTTTTTTTTTCAGTTTTTATTCTGTTTTTTCTTTCTATCTGTGCATTAAATATTTTCATTGGTTTAATCATTTTGTAGGTTAAACCAATATTCATAGGAATACAAGGAATCAGTGAAGCACAAAAACAGTTGTTCCTAGTGAATTGATGAAATAATCCATTCTCATGGATATATTGGTCCAGCCCACAAAATGGCTGCCTCCACTGACGATAGGTGCACACTAAAAATACTAAAGAGAAAGCAAAACCACTAATTCATGTTAATATATATTAAAGTGTGATGCTGAAGCACTAGAAGTCACCACTAAAACTCGTGCATTTCACCTATAGCTGCATCTTTTCCATCGGAGCTGGGAGCACTCGCCCCAACTCTGTTGCCCCCAAGATCTCTGCACATTGGTGTTAAGTACAAGGATGGAGTGTAGGCAATAGCAGACGGAGTACGAGGTAACGCAGGATAGCAAACAACATGAGATGCCGACAGAGAGTATATAAGCGGAAGTAGGTAAAGGTTTACATGCAGGGCTGAGAGGGGTGTTAGAGGAGGTCATCTGACAGGTCAAGTCAGGTCTGGTAGTACATACAGGTAAAACATATATGTGATGTGTGTATTGAGTAGCAGTGAACAGCCGTCTGCAGTCAGAAGCTACGCAGGAAGTTACTGGCCTAGTAAAAAAGAGCAGAAAGTGCCAACAATATTGGAGCCGTACTAAGCAGCAAGGATGAGCAAAGGGAAATCGCTGAAACTAGAGAAATGTGTCCTGCTTCATATGAAACTTCGGCATCTAATTTGAAGCGTAAACCTCCAGAAGAAGGGGAGGCTGATGAAGAGGTGGTTTAGAAGTGCAAGGATACAGTTAAACCACAGAAAGAGGAAGAAAATCTACCTTATAAAGAAGAAATTTACAAAGACTCCAGCACTTTCTTAAAGGGAACCCAAAGCTTCAATCCTCACAATAATTATTGCCAACATTTTGTTGACACAGGGCACAGGCCTCAGAGCTTTATCAGAGATGTTGGATTAGTAGACCGTTTGGAGGAATATTCAAAACTGAGGGAGCTGGACAGACTGAAAGATGACTTCATATGTTGTAAATACAATACTCATCCTGCGTACTTACAAGAAGACCTGGGGGTATATTACCTAAACTGTGGGTTTGAAAAGTGGAGATGTTGCCTATAGCAACCAATCGGATTGTAGTTATAATTTATTTAGTATATTCTATAAAATGACAGCTAGAATCTGATTGGTTGCTATAGGCAACATCTCCACTTTTTCAAACCCGTAGTTTAGTAAATATAGCCTCTGGAGACATTTGATCTAAGAGAGCTGAAGAGCGAGTTTGATGTAATCCTCCTTGAACCACAGCTAGAGGAGTATTATAGGGAAACTGGCATTGCCGCTAATGAACAGTGCACCAATCAGAAGGCTCATAGGCTTCGAGCGGTTAGATGACTGCTATTTCAAAGTATCAGTCTGGATGCTCAAATGTGTCCCTGGAAACCTAATATCTGGAAGAGATCAAAGGGAGAGCGTGGCAAGGAAAGACTGTGTATTACTGATATATATATATATATATATATATATATATATATATATATATACAAGAAATAACTGGGGTGTTTATACTTAACCATATAAGTCCACAATGCACTCTTTCACTCCCCTGCAATAGTTTGTCATATTAGCAGACAGGTGCTTTTCTTACCAAGCAGACACAGATTGACTGCCAACTTGCTTTGCAGAAATGCCCTGTGTGGCTTGGTGGAGCCAGACACAGGGGCAGGGCAAGTGATGTTCACAGCAGCTGATATGACTGCAATCTCAGTGCCCATCAGGAGACTGCACTAAAGATGTGGAAGGGGGTTCAGCTGTCTATTGTGGAGTGGGGAGGTAATACTTTATATTTGTAACTGTTTATTTTTATTATACAACACAGTCAAATAAAACACAAACAGAAACTTAAAACACTTCCAAGAATATAACATATCACATCCAATGCACTAAAGGTAAGGATGCAAGTAGTCATCATCAACATCAACATTTATTTATATAGCGCCAGCAAATTCTGTAGCGCTTTACAATTGGGATGCCAGCTGTGCCCCCAGACCACCACACCAAGATGAAAAGAAACACACAAAAAGCTGAGCAATCCCCATTAAGTGGCTTTAACTTTTGATGATGGGCAGACCACCCTGGGCCGGACGGTGGCCTAGTGGTTAGCACTTCTGCCTCACAGTGCTGGGGTCATGAGTTCAATTCTCAATCATGGCCTTATTTGTGTCAAGTTTGTAGGTTCTCCACGTGTTTGCGTGGGTTTCCTCCGGGTGCTCCGGTTTCCTCCCACACTCCAAAAACATACTAGTAGGTTAATTGGCTGCTATCAAAATTGAGCCTAGTCTGTGTGTGTGTGTGTGTGTGTGTGTGTGTGTGTGTTAGGGAATTTAGACTGTAAGCTCCAATGGGGCAGGGACTGATGTGAGTGAGTTCTCTGTACAGCGCTGCGGAATTAGTGGCGCTATATAAATGATGATAAACTATTTGTTGGAAAACAGTAATTTTTGTTTGCCATCTAATAGAGCGCTATGGGACAGCACTAAGACCGGCAATATCTCTCTTACCTTTGACTGTAAACTCCTCAGTATAATAGCCCTTTCTTTCTTAAAAATATAAATTTTTGCAGCCAAAAGGGCTATTATCATCATCAACAAATTACATTTATTTATATAGCTCCAGCAAATTCCATAACGTTTTACAATTGGGAACAAACAGTAATAAAATAATATTGGGTAATACAGACAGAAAGGTAAGAGGGCCCTGCTCGCAAGCTTACAAACTAATCGTCCTTTGGTAAATACAGTGGGTATTAAAAGTCTACATAACCGTATTCAAATTGCAGTGGTAATCGTATTAATGATTACAGGCTAAGGGGTATATTTACTAAACTGCGGGTTTCAAAAAGTGGAGATGTTGCCTATAGCAACCAATCAGATTCTAGCTGTCATTTTGTAGAATGCACTAAATAAATGAAAGCTAGAATCTGATTGGTTGCTATAGGCAACATCTCCACTTTTCCAAACCCGCAGTTTAGTAAATCTAGCCCTAAGTGTTTGAGCACTCAGGCTGCAGGATCCAGACATTGGCGCTTTAAATTAACATTCATCTAAGACACGCAGACGTCAGACCACAGACGTCAGACTAATGTGCCGGAGCGCTGTCCATTCAGAATCACTTACTGTTAGCCTGCCGGTGCCATCGGACATCTGGATCTTCGGATTTCAAGTAGGTCTGTTTTTATTGCTTTTGTTTTTTTATGCAATCGTTTTTATTTTGTAGGTATGAAGGATGTCGGAATTCTCGTGAACGGAAATTCATACCCAACCCTTGAAATTGTAGGTATTTGTAGGTATAAAGCCTGAAAGCAATATAAATCATATCAAACCTTTTTCCACCTTTAATGTGACCTTGTAACCAACAAGACCCAAGTGAAAAACAAATAGACAAGTTTTAGGGATAAAAAGTGAAAATAAAAAACCTACAATAGCCCAATTGCATAAGTGTTCATATCCTCTGATAAAGGGCTGCAGCTGTATTCAGAGTTAACCAATCACATTTAAGTTCATTTTCAAAGGTAATGAGCATTACGGCCCATTAAAGATGGAAAAGGTGTGACATTATTTATCTTGATTTCAGGCTTTACATCACAAACACCTGCACTTTCTGTAAGGGTGTGTTAACTTATATCCACTGTATATCCCTATATGTCAGACAGCGCCTGGAGATAGGGCTCACACCAATTCCTCCAGGGAAAAGACAGCTAGTTTGAAAGGTCGAGGAGATGAATATTTTACTTAAGACAGCAGAGGTGATGCTAGCACTGAACAATGTATCTGAAATATCATGTTAGCTAAAATGTTATTCATAAATCTATCTCTTTTGAAATATGTTTTTTACTTTATCTGTGTTTATTTTAATGTATTATGTTTTAAAATAGAGGTATAATGGCTCCATCACCAATTTAAAGCTAAAGTGCTGCCTTTATCTTTCAAATGCTGTTAGTCATTGTACGTGTGGGAAATGCACCATTGGACAGAATATTATTATTAATAACATTTATATATGTAGCGCCTGCATATTCTGTAGTGCTTTACAGTTGGAAACAACATAGTAATAAAATGAGGTAGAAAGTACTTAGTGCATAGTTGCCTACTCCCGAATTTTTGGGACTCCCGAGAGAGCAGGCAAAAATCCCGGATCCAGCTGTCCCCGTTGTTGTAGATGGTGGGGGTGGGGCTAAACGCGGCATCATGGCCCCGCCCCCTGCTGCAATTGGCTACAATTACCTAATATTGACGGTGCACCGCACGTGGCCACGCCCCCTCGACGGACCACCTCCCGGACAGCTGCCTTCAAAAGTAGGTAAGTAGAACCAGCCACACAGCAATGTTAGTAGAAGGGTATATTTTAATATAGCCATCCTTACAACACCAACATAAACCAAAAATCTTGATTGTTCTAAGTCATTTGGGTGATACATCTAAGGCTGAATGTGCTTCAAAACCGTGTATAGGCTAGGCTGTAGAATTATAGACTAATAATGGCAATTATCTGTCTTTAGTTTTCCTATTTTGGTGTTTTTTTCAGCAGCAATTATGTACCAAATAATAATGTATATGACAATATACTCTCTCTTGACCAATGCCCTCCTTCCTTGTGTTTTCCTTCTGTAATTATGTGGGTTGTAATTATGTAAATGTGTTGTATGTATTTATTTATTTTGGTCACTTTTCTACTTACGTTATTTTGTTGTATGATCTACCCCCTATGCATAGTGCTGTGGAACTTTTGTGGCGCCTTATAAATAAAGATAATAAAATGACAATCATCATCTTTATCATGATAATTTTTTTATATAGTGCTACTGATTCCGCAGCGCTGTACAGAGAACTCACTCACATCAGTCCCTGCCCCATTGGAGCTTACAGTCTAAATTCCCTAACACACAACCAGATTAGTTTTAAGTTTGTCAGGAGCCAATTAACCTACTACAATGAAATAAAATGCAATAAAGATACAATGAAATACAGGATGGTCAATAAGTGTGGAAACACCCCTTTAAAAAGGAGATGAATGAGGAAATATTATTGAAGTGTCTACTCATATGATCTGGGTGTGGTGTCCAGTATGGCAGCCATCTTGAAGTCAGCCATCTTGAATGCAACTCTATTTTTTTTTAAATGGGAAGGTAGTCATGTGACATATCAAACAGATGCAGCATTTTATAAGAAAAACAATGGTTCTTTGTTTTAAGGTAACTTTATTCATTCTCGAGATTTAACTGAGCTACATACCCTAAAAAGTTTTCCACCACACCCAGATCATATGTGTAGACACTGGATTAATATTTCCTTACTCATTTCGTTTTAAAAGGGTGTCTCCACACTTATGGACCACCCTGCGTATATCTCCCATTTATTTTACAGAGCAAAATTGTGACACAAATAAGCCATGCCCCTGATCTGCCCTCATTACGCCAAATTGCCACGCCCATTTACACCCAAATTCTGCCCAGTTCTTCCTAAACCACTCCGTATTATCACAAGGCAGGATCCCTTTCTGCTCCTGGCAAAATTGGGACTTTTGGGAGGTATGCAAATGCCTCATTGGTTACTGCAGTTTTAGCACCCCAGTGCATCTTTCAGCAATGTTAGTAAATAACCCTCTGTGACTTGGTGTGAGTTGGTTTATTCAGCAAGTGCCGGCACAGTGGCAGCTGTAGGTTCATAGTGATTTAAAGGAGTACTCAGAGGAAAGAAAAGGAAGGCGGCTTTCAGTATTTGCTATTTTTGGTAACCTGACTCAACTTTAGATAACTGATTGTGCTGGCTAAGAAAAACATCCAGTTTGCAGAAAACCAGGGAAAGGAACAAGGCCCTCATATTAGGTTGCTCTTGGCAGGCTTTTAAAACAAGCTCCTCAAGAAATGCTCTAAAGGTGGGATTAGTACTAGGATGTCTTTTCCTAAAGGCCGTAGGTCACCGCACATGGCTTATGAAAGTAATCTTTGTAGGAAGCAAGAGACAGCTGTTGGATTGAAGCTGTTCCTTGTCTTCATCTTTCTTGTGATTCCCTGTTTTCTTCTGCACTTAGTAAAACCCCAGTACTGTCCCTGCTGCTGTATACCTTTCAGTATACTTCTCCTCGCCGATAGCCAGATTAATCTGTTCTCTGGGAGAGAACGTGGCATTTCTGTACGGGCGGGTGGAGATCTAGGCAGGTATGCTTGTAAAATGAAGTATTACTCAGACTGTGTGACGCTTTACAAGCGGCTAGTTAGAAACTCCTGGCAAGCTAATTAGATTTTATCCCATATGATGCAGCGAGGTTCTTAAGGCACTGTGTGTTTTACTGTTTGCACTACTGGTTTTGTTCGGTAAAGCTATAAATTGTAGGGTAGCACGCTATGAAGAAAGGTTTATACATGCACATTATATAAACATACTTACATACAGTAAATATGAGAATATAGTTGACAGAAAGTCTGTGTTTAAATGTGAACCAATTGTACAATTTAATGCAATTCAAGATACTGGCATTTAAATGTACTTCTCAATCATACACTGTGGAAACCGCCATTTTGTTCCCTGACTAAAACTTCACTTGCGCCTAATTATCTCAGAGGTTCACTTAATTGATATACTATCTCAGCCCACAAAGTGATATACTAGCAGGGGCGCACGCAGGAATTTTAAAACAATATAGAGAGCTGCTGCGCATGCGGCTGCGCATGTATTGTACAGCAGCCGCGGCGCTGTTAAAGAAGCACCACTGCGGACGCTTCTTTGACTGCGCCGCGGCTGCTGTACAGTTAAGTGTCGCTATGTAGGGGTTTAACACCCGTTCTTCGCGGAAAGGAGGGGTTTCTTGAAAACCAGAAACCCCCCTGCGTGCGCCCCTGACTAGTGTATATTATTGTTATAATAATAATAATAATAATAATAATTATTATTATTATTATATTTGTTATTACTATTAATAAGAAGGATATTAGTTGTTACTTAATTTATAGTTAATTATGATGAAATAATGTATTATATATAATAGTCATTTTATTATATATATATATATATATATATATATATATAGAGAGAGAGAGAGATAGATAGATAGATAGATAGATATATTTATAATTACATAAATAATTTACATTATAAATTAATATATATATATATTAATATATACAGTGTTGTTTCCCCATTAAGTACATGAGTGTGGTAGTCAGATTAAGGTGATGATAACTAATTTAGTGAAAATATTGTGCAAATATAATTGAATAGGACTTTTTGTGTCTGCCCAATACTTTGTATGGGGAAAATACATAGGCGCTAAAAGTCAATTTTTTTGTGTTGCTATAGTGCAAAACGGTGAAGAATTGAATCCAAGCTTAAAGGTGTCACGTTTTCAGGGAGTTGAATTGGCCCTTTGTGTTGCTTATATTTCAAGTAGCACCAAGTTGTTCATTAAAGAGAATAGACTGCTGAGAACATTACTGATGCAGGGTGTGAGATATTATGTGCCACAACATTTTCAACAGTTCCTATGCTTCTGGCTGTTCCAAACGTCTGTAGATGTTACATATTATTGTAGCAACAAATGTTTGAACAGGTCGCTGCAAGAATATTTATTCAGAACCGTGTGTAATTTTCCCATTTTAATAAAATAATAAGATAACAAAAATGCTGTCATCTTTTTAAATAATGACAAAGACATACATTTTACATTAGGAAGTGATATTTACATTTTTCATAAATACAATCTGCTCCCTTTATGCTCTACAACATTCACCTGTCTATATCCCCAACCTTATATTCCATCTCATTAACTCCCTTCTTTCCTCCTTTATCTGGAGTGATAAGCGAGCAAGAATAAAAATAAGCACTCTTTTTAAATCTAAATCAGATGGAGGGCTGACGCTACCTAATCTTAGGCTTTACTATATAGCAGCTCAGTTGTCTCATCTGCTTGAGTGGATGTGCGTTCCTAGAGACAGTGCCCCGTTTGGTTTCCTTAGTGAGTGGACGGGGCTTGTGTTTACCCCACCGCAGGTGCTGCTGATGGACATGACGTCCAGGTGGGATCCCCCCAAAATGACGCAGGCAATTAAGGTGTGGAATATGGCTATCAAGCTCCTTGACGGTGGGGGTTTTGACCCAGATACTCCAGTTTGGCATAATGTCATATTATTTGAGGTCAGGGCCAGTGCTAGGGTCCATGGCGCCCTAGGCACTTTTACAAAATTGCCCCCCGACCCCGCAAAAATCGGCGCCCTCCTCCCCCCTCACCCCGTCTTTCCTTACCTTGTCTCACCACCGCCGCTTCTCTGCTCCGTCTCCTCCCCTCCACTCACTGACACTAGTGAGTGGAGGGGGGGAGACGGAGCAGAGAGGCGGCGGTGGTGAGCAATAGCCTCTTCCCCCCTCCCCGTGCATCTGAATGCTGTGCGGCGGCCGTGACAGGTATGGTCAGCGGTCGCTGCACAGTTTTAAAGTAATTTACCATTCTGTGGCGCCCTCCAGGCGCCCTCCAGAGCCCGGCGCCCTAGGCAAGTGCCTAACCTTGCCTAATGGGAGCGCCGGGCCTGTTTGAGGTTAATAAACTGAGTGGTGACCCTTTCTGACACCGAATCGAAGTGTCTGTGTTGAGTCATCTCTATGATGAGGAGGTTTTTAAATCCTTTCCCCAGCTCCAACGAAACTTTAATATACCTAGTACTGCATTTTACCGGTATTTGCAACTCAGACATGCTACACAATCCCAATTTGGCGATTCTCCTCCCACGCTTTTAATCTCTCCCATCAGATCGATCCTGAAAAGGATGTGCGGATCATCATCATCATCACCATTTATTTATATAGCGCCACTGATTCCGCAGCGCTGTACAGAGAACTCATTCACATCAGTCCCTGCCCCATTGGAGCTTACAGACTAAATTTCCTAACACACACACACACACACACACAGAAACTAGGGCCAATTTTTGTTAGCAGCCATTTAACCTACCAGTATGTTTTGGAATGTGGGAGGAAACCGGAGCACCCGGAGGAAACCCACGCAAGCACGGGGAGAACATACAAACTCCACACAGATAAGGCCATGGTCGGGAATTGAACTCATGACCCCAGCGCTGTGAGGCAGAAGTGCTAACCACTTAGCCAAATTATTTCCACGGTATATGCCGAGCTTAATTACCACTCCGCAATTAACAGCTTATTACCCCTTAAGGCCAAATGGGAATCTGATCTGGGAATACTTTTGGAGGAGGAATGAAGTCACATTCTGAAAACCACATGAGACGCTACCTTGAGTTTCCTTTTCCAACAGATACACCTTTACATATTGCATAGAGTATATCATACCCCAAGTTCTTTGGCTAATATTGGTGGAAGATCTAATACTGAATGTCCTAAATGTGGATTGTGGGGTTCCAACTACTGGCACCTGACTGGCAGTGGAATACCCAGATTTTTATAAATGGAAAGCCTTGGTAAATGACACTATCCATCACGAGAAGTACATGTATACTGACAGAAGGGCGAAACACAAATAACATAAAATATGGTCCCCATGGTATGAGTCGAGGCAAGGACTACACGTACTTGAACAAAGTCACAACCTACCCCTTTCTCCCTGAGTTTCCCTTCCCCCTCCTCATTCCCCTCCCTTACCCTGATACTTGTGGTACTTTCTAGCTTTTGATACAAAACGTCTGCTCCAACTCCAACTCGGCTCCTCTTTGAATAGTTAGGACTGTTTGGCTAATCATAATCTGTTTACTGTATGTGATGCCAGTCCTTAACATATACACATATACTTAATTACTCTAAAATTGCATAAAATTGTCATTGTGATTGCACCAGTGTAACTTAACTGTTGTGATACAATAACTTTATAAGACGCTCCCTGCTATAATGGCCAAATTTTTTCTTTTTCTTTTTGTTTGTTTATGTTTGTAACTGATTTACTCGTTTGGAGTACATGTTATGTATGTCTTGAAAACTTTAATAAAAGCTGTCTAATTTAACAATAAATACAATCTGCTCCACACAATTTCCAATTAATTAAGTTAAAAAAAAATATGTAGAGATCTAAATGAAATATAAATAAACAAACAAGCAAATGGTCCCTTTCAGACATAATCTGTTAAAAAATAGGCAAACACATACAGGACTGATGACAGATGCATTAGGATGAGAGCCAAACATCCTGATTGTTCCGATCTGGTTATACACATCTCTCTAAGTTGTGTCCTGGATGAACCAGTATCACCAGGCAGCTGAGTATCACTCATCAGCTTTGGCGATACTGTGTTGGTAAATTGCAGCCATAATAGATTTACTATCACTACAATAAACAGCGATAGACGATTTATGTCATCACCTCAAATTGATAAATAGGGGCCAATGAGGCCTATTTATTAATCATTATTAAAAAAAAAACGTCATTATCCTTCAAATTTATTAATAGTGCATCGCACCAGATATCATAGATATCTGCTGCTTTGCATTTTTTTCGAAATACAAAGCAGTCCCCATAGATTTCTATGGGAATTGCTCTATTCCGCAATTGAACAAGTGATGAAAAGGCATTTACACATACAGTAATGTACGCCAGCTGGTTTCAATAATCAGGAAGTTAGATGAATTAATCTTACAGCATCGGTTTTGGGTCTGAGATCACTACTCTGTGCTGATAAAGGGCTCTGCTCTTTCCTCTATCTAACACTCTCTCTGTGACTTCCTCCTGGCTTCTACTCCCCTCCTCACGTTATGACACTGAACCTGTCACATGCAGGGCTGTCCTCATTTACACAGTCATACAAGTGGACAGGTCACTGCCTCCCACATAATGAGCACACTCCTCTCCCGACACTAGATCGAATATCCTGGTGAGCAGGAGACGATGAATGATAACAAAAATGTGTTACAATCCTTGTCACACGCACATTAAAGTTGTATGTGTGTTGCGTGTAAAAAGAAGAGCTGGATAATCCATTAGGTAATTTAATCTCCTTCTTAGGGCCCTAGGGCCCCTCAGCATGCACTGAGGGGCCCTAGGCCCAATGTGTGTTTTTTTTAAAACCAGTATCTTCTCTAGTATTCCATGGGGTCTTACTCAGGCTCTGCTAAGAAGTTGCATCATACTAATCAAATGTTTCTTAACCTTAAGAAAATTTGTGATGGGTGCCACTGTGAATTCTAAAATTACCATCAACATTCCAAAGACTTTAAAGCCAGAGAGAAACAATTTAAATTGGTGGACAAGAAAAAGGCGGCATTGTCTGTACTAACCAATTGAATTCTAACTGTATTTTTGCTAGTGCAGGTTAGAAAATGAAAGCAAACAATGGAATGGTTGCTATGGCCAAGACCACCTTTTTCATTTCAACATGTTCCCCAGAAAGTGAAGTGAATTTGTCAGCAATAGAGCACTGAATATTATGGAAGGGTGACATGTATCATCATCATCATCATCATTTATTTATATAGCACCAACATATTCCGTAGCGCTTTACAATTGCGGACAAACATAATAAACTTATAAACAAACTGGGTAAAACAGACAAAGCGGTGAGAAGGCCCTGCTCGCAAGCTTACAATCTATGGGACAATGGGTGATTGACACATGAGGTTAAGTCTACATTTTGCATTTTGGTCCAGCCAGGCTGCAAAGGTAAAAGTGACTCATAGGCTAAATGATCCTGTCACACAACAATGTTGGTCAGGGGGTAGTTGTCTTGTGTGAAATTGTGTAACAGGCAGTAATAGGCTAAGGTAGTGAGGCTAAGGGTGGTTGAGGAATATTATAAGCTTGTCTGAAGAGATAGGTTTTCAGAGAATGCTTGAAAGTTTGTAGACCAGAGGAGAGTCTTATTGTGCGAGGGAGAGAATTCCATAGAGTGGGTGCAGCCCGAAAAAAGTCCTGTAACCGGGAATGGGAGGATGTAATGAGGGTGGGTGAGAGACGCAGATCTTGTGCAGAATGGAGTTGCCGAGTTGGGAGATATTTTGACACAAGAGAGGAGATGTATGTTGGTGCAGCTTTGTTGATGGCCTTGTAGGTTAGTAAAAGTATTTTATATTGGATTCGGCAGAAAACAGGCAGCCAGTGTAGAGACATACAGAGTGATTCAACAAAATTTTCTCCTCGTTCCACATCTGGGCTTGAAATATTGCATGTTTTGTTGACAAAATTTGAACTTAAGTGTTCCTAGTCCTACCCCAGCTTCATCACACAGGAGAATGGGTTGATCATCCTAGCTCTATGATATGTTTATCAAACCAGTTTAGGTACATACACATCCGCAAAGACTGGCCCGGTGGAGCATTACGTTAAACCTTACCTCTCTGCACCAATGGCAATAAAAAAATTGTTCTTATCGCTGTGATTGAGTCTCTGTTGATAAATAGACACCACAGTGTGTTGAACCATACAATTATCTTGCAAAATTTGGATATAAATATGAATAAAAGTTTTCTCTTTTACTTTTTCACCCCACATCTCATTTTTTTTGCAAATTCCTCCTTGAGAGCCTGTATTCCTAGAACACATTAACCGGTAGCATCATGACGCACCTCTCAATACTGAATAAGGTTAATGGATGGAAATTAGAGTCACTTATATAAGAGTCCTTTTCATTTACTTAACTGGATCAATGTGGTCGATGACGATGATTTTGCCCAGTAATTGGTCCTTTGTAATTACTGCTCATATGTGAGAAAACATGCCTCACTTGAAAATATTGGATCTATGTGATTCATGGCAAAACTTCAGCTTAAAAGATAATAGTTGATCTGCAAAATATTACAAATATAACCTCCATAGTTTTTTTTAACCATTGGTTGGATACGCTCTGTAGTCGAATGCATCTAAGGAGTACATTATGGATTAGATTCTCCCATTTTGGGGAGCCTGGAATTATGTAATCCTCCCTGTACACCCTGCCCCTAGAGCCACTATGTCAGCAGCTTGATCCGAGTAGCTCTGTTTGTGCACGGACAGAGGACTGCATATGTGTGGCCCTTTGGATTTATTTTGTACAATTAACAACTAAAAAAGGTTCAAAGAGTACAACTTATAATTGAACTATTATTCTGAAAGTAGAGGACTAACATACCAGTTCTTATTCATGCAGAATAAGATTTGACTTTTAGATGTATCATTTGTTTAGATGTATCATTTCTCACCATGTAGGCTTCCAATTGGCAATAGTTTGTCACCAGATCTGAAGAAAACTTTTGTGAATTGACAATTCTTGTATCTTGTACAGGCTCAGAAATGTTGCAATGTTGCTGTATTAGAATACCACGATTTTCCTGTTACATGGGAAGTCATTCAAAATATCTCAGCAGCTAAAATGCTGCATGCAGGGGCAGAACACGGCCAGACCAGCACCATGGCAAAATTTGGGGTGTCCTGCAACACAGTTCCAGCCAGCTTTTTTCAGTACATATTAACCTCTAAACCCAAAGAATAAGAATGGATGGTAAGAAATGCATCTAACATGTACATCTAACATTACAAAATGCAAGACGACAACTGTCTTGGCAACATTAAACTAAATCCTACTCCACTGCAATGTCCCTTAGATTTTATATAAAATTAGAAAAACAACTTTGTTTTGGCCTAGATAAAACTCATCCTAATTGTTTTTCAAAGGGGATGGTTAGAAGCGTTTGTAACATATTGGTAAAATCAGATGTTTGTCTTAACTTGCTTTACTGAACAGCTCTTAAAATTAATTCCATGCAAATAACTTGTAGATTGTGCCTGCAAATTGTGCAGCAATAATGAAAAGTGCCCGGTAAGGTCATTAGTATGATGGTGACAGGAAGGATGAGCAGTGACTGTCACCTGTCAGAATGATTGACAGGTCTGCTCTCTCTTTATGCTTTGAAGGGATTTGCCAACCGCCTGCTGCTAATCATTCATTGCGCAAGATATCACAAGGAATTGATCAAATGCTGCAGCACAGGTACCAAGATGGTAGCAAACACAGCACAATAATTCCTAATAGGAAATATACATGTGTTGGGTATTTTGCTGTAGTTATCATGTATTACATTCTATTAATTTCTCCTTTGGATTTTGAGGATGCAGTTTATATTTCATATATAAAATAACATTTGAACTGTACCTCATTTACATAGCATCCTTACAGAATATCAAGATAAACTATTTACTATATAAGATTATAAGGGAAAAGTTCACTTGCAAGTCATTAATTAAAATCACCTAATTTGGAACACAATCCGGCTATATTTTCATTTGTCTTGGAAAGTAAAAAATCTAAATAAAACTCCAAGATTGGGGATGGGCAAGAATCACAATACTTACTTGCTTTGTGCCCTTTTTGTATTAATAAGACAGAAAAGGCAGGCGAAGACTGTAACACTGTAGAGGTACAGCTCAAAAGCCATTTCTCCTTTTGTTGCCACAAGCTCCGATCCTTTCACTAGGTTTTACACACATGGGTGATTGTGTCAAGATAGAATAGGCTGTGAGATGAACAACATTCTGTTCCATCTAAGCACTGTTAGTGGAATGTGACCATTAGAGGGTTAACTGGGAGTACCGACATTATTTTACTGTTACGTTTTATTGTAACTGACAAGTAGGAGGTGTTTAATAAAGAGTGAATATATTAAACTGCTTTGATGCACTTGGGATGGTCTATTATGCATCTGTTTCAAAACTTGGCGATTCAAGGGCTCCTTTTCTACATTTCACCCAGAGCCCAGGAATATAAGGAGTCTGAGCTATCCTGTAGGTATCCTGACCAGAAGGGAGGTGTTCTGCTATCAGAGGCAGATTGGTCATAGGCCTTACCGGGAAAATTCTTGCTAGGTCAGTGTCCTAATGAGGCTGCCTGTAGGCCGCCTCACTTTTTTTTTTGTGCCATATTTTTTTTTTTAAACAAATAATGTGGCTGGTCCCCTTCCCCCAGGAGCAGCCACATATCTTCTACTGGCCGGAGACCCGTCCCTTCCTCCCCCTGTGTGTGGAGCATATCCGATTGGACATGGATAACACATAGGACGCGCACCATGTGACAGGTGCCGTCCCATTGTGTGTAGAGAACAAAGTAGTTGAAAGGTATGTGTAAGGGCAGCGGGGGGGGGGGGGGGGCTGATGTTACTGTTGTGTGTGTGTGTGTGTGTGTGTGTGTGAGAGATGACATGACAAGGGGACTTGTGGCAATATGTGAGTTTTCACAAATGGGCTTGTGGCAGTGTGTGTGTTTTGTCACAGGGACTCATGGCAATGTGTGCGTGTTTTGACAAAGGGGCTTGTGGCAATGTGTGTGTGTTTTGACAAGGAGGCTTGTGGCAATGAAGTGTGTGTGATGACAAGGGGGCTTGTGGCAATGCGTGTGTTTCTTGACAAGGGAGCTTGAGGCAATGAGTGGGTGTCTTGACAAGGGGGCTTGTGGAAATGCGTGTGTTTCTTGACAAGGGGGCTTGTGGAAATGCGTGTGTGCTTTGACAAGGGGGCTTGTGGCAATGCGTGTGTTTCTTGACAAGGGGGCTTGTGGAAATGCGTGTGTGCTTTGACATGGGGGCTTGTGGCAATGTGTGTGTTTTGACAAGGGGCTTGTGGTAATGACTGTGTGTCTTGACAAGGGGGCTTGTGGCAATGAGTGTGTGTCTTGATAAGGGGACTTGTGGCAATGCGTGTGTAGTTTGACAAGGGGGCTTGTGGCAATGTGTGTGTGTTTAGACAAGGGAGCCTGTGGCAGTGTGTGTGATGACAAGAGGACTTGTGGCAATGTGTTTGTGTGTGTGTGTTGATAAGGGGACTTGTGGCAATGAAGTGTGTGTGATGACAAGGGGGCTTGTGGTAATGCGTATGTTTCTTGACAAGGGGGCTTGTGGCAAAGCGTGTGTGCTTTGACAAGGGGGCTTGTGGCAGTGTGTGTGTTTCTTGACAAGGGGGCTTGTGGCAATGCGTGTGTTTCTTGATAAGGGGGCCTGTGGCAGTGTGTGTGTGTGTGTGCTGATAAGGGGACTTGTGGCAATGTATGTGTTTGTTGACAAGAGGGGATTGTGGCAGTGTGTGTGTTTTGTCAAGGGGGTTGTGGTAATGTGTAAAATATATGTGTGTTTTGACAAGGGGGTTGTGGTAATGTGTGAAATGTTTGTGTGTTTTGACAACAGGGCTTGTGTCAATGTGTGTGTGTGATTGTGTGTGTTTTGTCAAGGGGGTTGTGGTAATGTGTGTAATGTGTGTGTGTTTTGACATGGGGGCTTGTGGTAATGTGTGTATGTTTTGACAAGGGGGCTTGTGGTAATGTGTGAAATGTGTGTGTGTTTTGACAAGGGAGCTTGTGTCAATGTGCGTGTATTTTGACAAGCGGGCTTGTGTCAATGTGAATGTATTTTGACAAGGGGGCTTGTGGTAATGTATGTGTGTTTTGACATGGGAGCTTTTAGTAATGTGTGTGAGGTAGGTGTTGGCTAATTAATGGGTGCTATTTTGTTTGTGAGGTGATGGTAGGGCAATTATTTTAGGAAGGATCGTGGTGGTTCAGGTGCCAGGGCTATCCTCATTTCACTATCGCTGTCTCTGGATGGCAGTAGTGGAGGATACAAGGCATACATAAGAAGATAAGCAAGATATCTTCCTTCATGCCTTCCTGAATCCTCCACCTCTCACCTTGTAGGGCAGCTGCAACCTCTGTGAGAAGAAAATGGGCAATTATTTTTAAAATGCTTTATTTTTTATTTTTTTTTAATCTATTTTATACCATTTTTATTTTTTGAAAGCGAGCATGTGTGATCTGTATACCTCCCAACATTTCAACATTTGGGCAGGCAGCATTGGGATGGGTGGCGTGACCACGATGGGGTCATGGCCACACCCCAAAGGTATTCTGTTCACAGAGCAGTAGTGAACAGAATACCTCCAAACTTTCCCACCAATCGGAACAAAGCTGTCTCGATCGGGATGGCGAGAAAGAGCCCTCAGATCAAGACTGTCCAACCTAAATTGGGACGGTAGGGAGGTATGGATCTGGCAAAGCCAGGACACGCATGTGCAGAGGCCACCAGATTGGCTGGCAAAGCGATAAGACTCCTCTTACGGCTATCAGCTAGTATCCCCAGGCATCCGACTGTCACACAACTGCCCAGCGTAATATTATAAATAAATTGCGGAAATAAAAGGTTTTCTATCGCTGCAATAGTAAATAGTCCCCCCAAGTGACAGGAGCCCAGTTGTGCACCTACATCACCAACCCTTGTGATAAGGACGCTACACAAAGATGGGAAGATCTAGTTGGACAGTGGGACATCAGGGCATTTCATGGAGAATACAGAGAATACAAAGTGGCCACTCTCATAGTTTGGTTTTCATGGATCAGCAAAGACCATGAACCTTCCTCACAAGATTGGTTATTGTCCTGTGGACACCACTGCAGAGGATTTGGTGCAACTTGAAAGTTGTGGCACCCTTGTGTTTCTTTCTCTCCATACTAATAAGGACCATGTAATGTAACAGCTGGGTACTACTTGGGAAGTATGTACCAGTGGCTGTATTTGGTGATGTCTTGAAACCTGGATAGCAATGAAGTCGCATAAAAACCATCAACATATCGATGTGCCACAACAAAAAGATTGGTGTGCAGAGATTTACCTCAATGACATGGGTCAGGTCATCAGGTTACTGTCCATAAACTCATCTCATCCGCGCTATAGCATTATTCCACAAGTTGGGTCTCCATTGTGCTGAAAATTGAGACACCAGAGGTTTAGCATTTATTATAATCCAGTCTTAATGTATTCCAAAGGGGGTATTCAATTGTTAGCGTTAACGAAAAAAAAAGAGCGCTCAAAAAATCTTAGCGTTAATGCGGTAATTACCCGCGGAATTCCGCGAGTAAACTACCGTATTAATGCTTTTCGCGCGCAATATTACCGTATAAACGGTAATATTTTTTGAGCGCTCTGTTTTTTTCGTTAACGCTGACAATTGAATACCCCCCCAAGAGTGAGATAAATAACACAGTACAATTACCTATAAAGAGATATAACACCTTATACTCCACATACTGAGAATAGTTTTTTCATCTTTAAACCACATTTCGATCATTGAATGTAACAGTGCCCTAACCTCTTTACCCTGAACCAGCTGTTAGTGTTAATGTAGTCATCCGTACTGCTAATTAGTATCTCTGCAGCAGGAGTAAATGTACAGACATGGGTTTAAGGAATGTCTAGTTCTAAGCTTGGTTGGTTATAACTGTTTTATAGGCAGAGCCAGGAAGCGACTCGAGATCTGCAATCACTACATTTCTGTTGATGATTGGGAGTGTTTTTGTAGCATTGGGATGTCTCAATTAGAGCAATATTTCCCCTCTTTAAGAACCTGAGTTGTATATTGGTCAATAGATACTCTCTGTATTGCATATTGGTCACTAGGATGCTTCTTGTATTGTATGTTAAACAATATGATGCTCTGTATGAGGGAGATTCAATTTCCAGAGTTCTATAGAACAATGCGATGCGCTCATCATTAACGTTACTACAGTAATTGATGCTCACTATTACCATTACTACAGTAATTGATGCTCTTTATTACCGTTACTACAGTAATTGATGCTCACTATTACCGTTAGTACGGTAATTTCAACATTGATTTTTGCTTGCAGCTCCCTGATCCGCGAGTAGCAATCCGTGTTAAAATGACCATACAAACGGCAATGATGCACATCCTGAGTTGTTCTAAAGAGCAAAGCCAGGAATTGAATCTACCCCTATGTTGTATATCAGACATTAGAATGTTATATGTATTGTATATAGTCACTAGATTGCTTTCTATATTGTATGTCACTAGGATGCTCTCTGTATTGTATATCTATCATTAGTACTGGGCCAATGATTATGCATAGCAGCATAGTACCTGCTTTTTATTACTTTCAATACATACCTGTTATCTCTCCTTGACGATGCAATATGTTGCCTCCTGTGTATACTGACATCATTTACTTCTCTTTAATTTGAATGATACCTTTTTTATGCAGTCTCCTGTGTATATTGATTGACACCAATATGTATGGATTAATAGAAATAAATAATATGTACTGGCGATAGTGGCTGACTTCAAATCTTTATAAATTAATACAATGTCTGCATAAAATGTCATTGGCATTAGGGTGAAGCTGCCAACAAAAAACAGGGAGAAGATGCATTTACTGAAGACTTTCTATTGACAAGTAAACATTTATGAGACAAGCAATGTAAACGTTTATAAGTAGTATTTCACTGTAAAATTGGCTGAGAATAAAATTAATGTTGATTCATAGTGACAAATCCACTTCAAATAGATTTAGTATTAAGTTCCCTATTTGTGTGATGAAAAGGTTTTTCAGAAGTTCTTCGGAATTTTGAAGGTAAGCGTAAAATGACCACAAATGAAGCATTATTGGAGTTTGCTGATATATGAAACTAGAGTCTGACTGGAATATGGAGAACGTTTAAAGGAGAGTGATCTTGGATAGATGACAGCTGGCAGTGGATGCAGGAACAGCAGGGAGGAGAGGTAGTGTGCAGAGGACCAAGTATTTTCTGCACCAGTTTTGAGAGAGATGATGTTACTCTTCCTCTCTGCCACACATTTCCACATCTGTGCTTTTCTATTTACAGAAAAACTTTAAATGGGCAGAAAACCGCAGCATTCTCATAACGCAGAAACTGGGGACTGGACAATAGTGGGACTTGCCAGACTGAAAGCTTATCCCATGATGCTCACCAGGGGCAAACGTAGGATTTGTAGAGGGGGGTTTCCACACCACGCCGCAAGTGGGCGTGACCAGCATGTATGGGGGTGTGGCTATAATTTTAGACAGTGTTTGGCTGCTCTCCAACTCTTCCTATCCCCATAATACACATGGGCAATGCTGCATGCAATACTGTTAGGTGCAAGGTTCTCCAATTTCAATTAGAGCTGTGTGAAGCAGGAACAGGGACCAGCCACCTCAATTATACAGTGCTCCAGGCTTGGAGGGGGGTTTATAGGCACTAGGAAACCCCCCTTCGGTTTGCCTATGCTCACCTTATATACTGGGACGACCTCTTTCAACAAGGTAGGACCCGCTGTTGTCAAGTTCTTGGCCAATTCTAAACATTTACAGCCCTGTGGCCAGGGACTAGGTAGGTAGGTAGGTAGGTACGTACTAGGTACTACCATTTTAAAGTGGGTCCATCAACCTCTTCACAGTTGAGGCAGCCAGTGTGTGGACTCAACCATTATTCATGAGAATGTATTCACTAGGATATAGTGACATCACTGAGGCACAAGGCACATTGTGAGGCATGAGGCTCTGTGATGTAAGTACATTCTAGTGAATTGATAGCTTGAATAGGCAGAGTCAATAGGCTTAATTGAGGTAGCTGACTGCTCTGTGTGTACCAAAATAAACATTTAATAGGACTGAGTCTAAGGTTGTTATTCAATTTCCCAATTCTGCATATGACCATTTTTAGCTGCCCTCAATTCAATTATTTAACTTTTTACATGTGGGAAAAAGGACGAAGAATGTGGCGTGCGCCAAAAGTCCAATTCAATTAATTGGGAATGTTACTTTAGTTCATGTGCAATTAATTGTTATAGCCTGGACCAGTTTGTCACAGTTTGGATGGTAAAAGATTCAGAGAGAGTGGGATTTAGGCACAAATGCATAATCCATAATAAATGCATATTTTATATAGAAAACAAAAAATATTTTTTATTAATAAAAGTATATAGGCAATATTTCCCGAATTCTATCCAAACAGACTTCTTCTCTAGACCAAGCTGTTTGGGTGGAATCTACCTAAATCAGAGTAAGCAAATAAAAAATTAGGCAACAGTTATTTTAAAGCTTCATTCATATAATATACGAATAACATGTATTTCTGCAATTTCAAGGGGAAGAGGGTACCAAAAATCATGTCTCTACAAGTATGTGGTACTATGACTTGTATGCATAAATTATTATTTTTTTTTAAAGGAAATCATTTACTGGTTTAATTGCTTGATTAACGAATTTGTATGACAACAATAAAGGAAAAATAAAATATGTTTTGTACATTAGGCTCATTGGTTGTGCAGATTTTTGGCAAGACATGTTTTGCGAGATTGTGTCTTTAAGCTCAATGGACCTGATTTATCAAGGGGCGTAAGCAGGGATTTTATGCGTATCATCCGCAACATCACTGTGCGCACGTCCGGAACTGGACCGTACTCCACAGAACGCAGCAACATTCAATTCACTTTGAGTGCAAAGGACACTTAATACGGCCTACAATTTCGGGTAGGGAACGGCGCGGGGAAAGGATTTTTGCCCATAATCAATGTACAGTAAGGGAGTGCCCATCACGAGTGCACGCAGCAGCGTCCGATTCATACTCTGGGCATCTTTTTCAGCTGTAGCTCTTGCTCCATCTACAGGGATAATCTAAGTGCCAATTACTAGTGAGGACAGCTGGGTATGCATGCTATAACAGGTGTATGCAATCAGTAGCAACTGTAAAAATGTATTTTATGTACAGTACAGATTCATAGCATACTAATGTATTTCATGAATTTGTTTTTGAATTTTTGTTTTATATTTTGTCATTAATGCCTATATTATTAACAGGTGACATTAAATTAATAGTTTTTTTGTGTGCGTTCTTTTGAAAATGTATATTCTGTAGTGCTCTGTGTAGCAGAGCAGACCCAGACCCGAATTCATCAGTGCACGTATCACCGAACCCCTCCTTGTTGAGTTTGGGCAAACGTTTTAAAACAGACACATATTGTGCTCAGTGGGCGTGCCTTGGCGAATCGGGCCCAATGATTGGAGCCATATTTGAGAAGAAAGGACATAAAATAATTATTATACAAGAGAAGCCAGAAAAAGTTATAATGAGTCGGAGAATGTTCTGTCGTGGTTGTTATATTACTAGACAGTAGACTAGCTCTGTGTAATTACTTTGTGGTGCACCTATTATAAAGTATGCTTTACAATTAGAGACACTTTTATAGCTAAAAAGACTTGTGCAACCCTTCTGTCAGACATAGGGTTAAACCCATGTAATGCACTGTTGGCTGCTCCAACCTTTTGTATTTGTGTTGGCCAGCTAAGTAGAACTGCCACTTTAATCTAGCAAAAGATATATTGGCGCTCACATAATAGTGTGGGGATTCTGGCGGTGGCTGTCTTTACACATTGGATCCTCTGGAGACCAATGGATGGCAGCCCAGTCAATGCCTGTACTCAGTGTTGTCGGCATGACAACCACCATCGGAGCTCCCGCTAGAATGATTTGTTTATTAACATCAGAATTGATCAGGCAGAGTCTGTCTGGTGACAGCAGGAAGGGAAAGTGGTATCTGGTAGATTGACACTCGGTGACTCTGCTTTTCTTCTGCTTAGCTCAGTGTCTTTCCTGTGAGAGACACATTTTGTTATAACTGTTATTATTATTGCTATTATTATTATTATTTTATTATAAGAGTCACTTATTTGTTCTGTTTTAAAAAAGACATTCCTGTTTTAAGGGTGAATGCCTTATACTGAATTATCTGAATCCTCAAGTTTTCACGCTTCAGCCTTCCTATTTTTATAGTAATACTGAAATTATGATAAACTTTTCATTAAGAGGACATTAATGGTAATGATGCAGGTTGCATTCTGCCGATATTGTCACTCCAAAAGTGAATGACAATTTAAAACATGTAATATAGCTCTAGGGTTATCTCCTGATGCAAAGGTTAAGCTGGGTACACACTACACGGTTTTCGTCCAATAATCGGCTAAATCAGCCGACATACGACCGCTCGTTCAAAAGTCGGGTCAGTGTGTGCAGTGACACGATGGTCGAAAGTCTCCCCAAATGGACGATTGTCGCCTCATTTGGTTGGTCGTACCGTTTAATATTTTCGTTCCAATCACGTTTCCGCTGTGTAGTGTGTATAAACTTCCGACCGATCCACAACAGTGAGTACGAAATTACAGTCATTGCTCACGACAACATGGCTGTAAAAAGTCACTAAAGGGACGTCCGCTCTTCCCTTTATCGTCCTAAACAAGGCTAGTGTGTATGCAGTCCAAGGACCGAGCGATCGCAACATCGATCGCATGTAAAATCAATCGGCATAAAAAGTTGGTGGAAAATTCTGTAGTGTGTACCCAGCTTTACTCTGCAATATTAATTCCATCAAGGTGCTGAGACACTTCTCATATCTTGGTTGCACTGTCTACTGTGTATTTTGGTGAATTGTATTTATCCAGGATAGGGGGATCCACAGAGTATATGGAAGCCTTTACAAAGAACAAAACAATAACTTCTATCAACAGAAGTGTATGCTATTAAGTGCACTAAGTTGATTAAGGGCACTCTGTTCTTAAACCATCAGGCTCCTTTACATCATAAACACCTACTAAACATCTTTACTACTAAACAGCTCATTCTATCATGAAACATTTTACAATCAGTCTGATGGACAGAATCAGAGAAATACAAAAGGTGTTTCTTACCTTTGGCAAAACACAACTAAATAGTCAGTATATAAGCAATATATAAACAAGAAATGTCCTAATTAACCTCATATAACTTCCTCTTACTTTAAAGTTACATTCATTTAATATACTTTTATTGCCCACAATAATCAATATGTTTTTTTCAGCTACTATTTTAAGCATTTTAAGACATTATTTTAGTATTAGATGGGATCATTGTGCTGTTTATATTATAAGGATATAAGTCATCTCAGAATTCCATTGTATTTGACCTCCAGACTTTAGTCCTTTATATGTTATTTCAGCATAGTTTAGTGTGCAGTAGTCAGTGTTACAAACATTTTAAAAGAGTAGGGACTTGACAATCAGATGGTTATCGAGATCAGTTAATGTTTTTGGGTTCATAAACTTTGCAAATTACACTGAATTCTAAATCAACCGAATTACCTGGTGGAATCCCTGCATGTATTGGGTTCATTCTTAGATAATTCTATGAAGATATTTCATGATAACACAATATACTGCAACACTGGAAAAAGTAGCAAGCCGTTGAGACCAAGCGAAAAACGGTCATAGAGATAATATTTGCATCTCCATCACATAGCAGCATTTATTCAAAGAAAGGCACAATGACAATATAGATACGGATGTAAATTTGTAACTGACAAAATGAGCTTCTTCTAGAGCACAAATTAGTTAGTCACTAGCTTATTTATTTTTATAAAGCCAATGGGCTATAACAGAAACATAGAGAATTTCTGATTGGTGTTCAGGCACTTATTTAGAACATAAGTTGTTACAGATATGTTATTTTTCCTCAGCTACTGGTTCCTTTAGCTATATTTCCCAATAGACTCTTTTGGTCCCACTTACAGTTCCATTACTAAGGTGCTTTTATGCACAAGTGATTATACCTCGCAGATTTTTCAAATGCAACTTTTCACATGCTACTTACACTATTATGAAAATCACGTTTATATGAATTTACTATATTAAATTCAAAATAATATAAAAGTAAAATTCCCAAAGACTAATTGCATGTTGTTCATTAGTTTTACACATTTTAAAAAAAATATATGTCATGGAAAAGTGCAGCTAAAAATTATGCACCATTATTTCTACTGAAGTGTGAAACATTTTGGCCAATTTGGAGTTTATTACAAATATTAGGGCTCCTCAGCCGGCAAATCCCTCTGTACGTGTTGGGCTGAATAATGGTTTTTGGTTTTAAAATGTGATTAACACCATTAACAAATTGATCACATTTTCATAATAAATTATTATTATTATTATTATTATTATTATTATTATTATTATTATACACATAAATATCTTATTTGTTTGAATTTGTAAAATTGTGTAAAACTGTAAACCGAACTGAAAGACGTTTGTTTATTCATCTATAGTTGTTGCATATTTGTTGACTGGATTAATGCAAAAACAAATACAATGACAAGTCTTACATTTCATTAGCTAATTGCATCCCCCACAAAGCAAATACACCTTATTGATCATTTTCCTACAAACACTGTATTCCCGCCCTAAAATAACTTCAAATCCTTTCAACTTAAGGGTGTTTAGCGTCATTAAATCATGTCACCCAGTCAGTGTTTAATTAGTCCACTCAACTGCTTGTAAAATGTAATTGTAGTCTTCCCATTGACCTAAAAAAAAAAAGAACAAAAGCAGTTTAAACTAATCAAAGTATCCTGGATGCTATTTAAGACCAGCACACAATTAAAAACGTATGTTGGCAATCTGCAGAACCTGAAAGTCTGCTGCTCACTAATTTAGGGTGTGGCCGTGAGGTGAGGAAATTCTAAGAACTCACTTATTAGATAGGGATGTACTTGTCATTCACAGGTTGGAAAAGACCAAGAGAGGATTTGTGAAAACTGCAGGAGATTATTTAGTAAAGACTGTCATTTTACCACAAGTGCATGGGATATTCAGTTCAAGTTAAGTGAGAGATAAGGCAATAATCCAAACCTTTCACACAAAAAAATTCCATTGAGTCCGAAGAAGTTTTTGTCCAAATATACCAAAATCATGCCTAGTTTTGTAGTTGTATTGTTATGCTTAGCCTCTCCTTTTTACCTCATTTCTCTATGTGTTGTTTTTTTTTGTTGAACATTTGCTGTACATTTCATGGAATGTGTAGAATCCAGCAGTTTCCTGCTGTACCTGGAAATAAAGTGAGATTACCCATTACATAAAATTAGGTCAGTGATGTGTTCCAGGCTGCTTACAATATGATTTAATGGGAGGGGTAAGTGTAGCAGCATGTGTGAGGTTGTAAGATTCATAGCAGAAACGTAGGGAGGCATAATTCTACTTCTGTAAATCACTGGGTAGACTTTATCTTAAATAGAGTTTGGGGCACCATTCCATAAAATTGCCATTAGGCAGCTTGAAAAAAATGCAACAACGTAATACAAATGAATAAAGTGTATGTATGCAGCATCTTGCTCATGGTGAGAGATTACACGACTAATGTTTGTAATAGGAAAGCAATGTCTACAGGGTGATGTTATCAGTGTAATCAAGTATTGTATTGAGCAGTAATAAAGATCCCTCTAGTCCATATTTGCTGCATAGATTAAAATTCACATACGACCATCTTTTAAGACAAGAAAAGTGAATGTTTTATCAGCAACACCGTTTTTTGGAGTCGGTGCAGAAAGATTAGGTACCTCTTCCTGTTGCTGTACACGCGATCCATTAGTACTTTTAAACAGGTTGGCATTCACAACAAGCTGGAAAAAAGCAAACAAATGTACAATTTACACACATGTGCATGTTTTTTTCATTTACTACATGTGTATAAAAATGTAGCATACATTGATGCTAAAATTAATTTAGCAGCAGACCTGCTAGTTTGACGATAAGGCCGAAAGACGAGATCCAAAAGTGTTCCACACTTCATACGTCTTGACCGGAAGATACCCCGTACACATAACAATAAGGATCACTTGTCCACCAGATTTTCTGTGTGTGGAGGCAACACGTATTAAAATGTCAGGCCAATTTGTCTGACCAATTCTGCACGTGTGGGCAACTTAATAGGGCAATATATTTTTATTGATTTTAGTCAATGACTTGAAAGGTGCGGTGGTAGAAATGACAGAGATATGGTAGCATGCTGTGACTTCTGACATTCGGGGGAAAGGTAACACAATATGGTTTTGTTCCATTTTAAGGAATAATCCACTTTTATCTAAATATTAAAATCTTACTAATATTCATATAAATGTACAGTAAATATGACTTAATTCTGTTTAGCTAGTTACAGCAAGTGACGAGTCTGTTAATGGCTTTTTCCTCTGCTCCTGTTGATACTTGTTTCCTGTAACAATGTAGACAGTGCAGGCAGTTAGACAGCTGATTCTCCGGCTCTCTCCTCGCAGCCTCATAGCGTTTATTGAGACAACAGTGCTAAGAATGTCAACTTAACACTTAGTTTCATTGATAAATACAGTAAATTACCATTGTACAGTGTGTGGCCCCAACCTCTAGAGTCAAAGTCTGATCGGACAAAATTAAACCTATATGTGCACAGTCTTCTGTAGCCCCTGAAATAGTGTAACTTATCCAGCTTTTTTTCCATTGTCTTCTAAGCACGTTGAAGCATTGCAGTCTGATCTCTGTAAATTGCTAAAAGATCTAATTGTAATGATCCAACCTAGTTGGTAAGGCTAGGTACACCCTGGAAGTTTTTCAGCCAATGATCGGGCCAAACACCCGATAAATTACCGTTTATCTCGATATCGCATTAGTGTGTTTACTAACATGATGAACGACAGTCCTTCCAAAGTACCGATCGTCTTTTCATTTGATTGCTCGTTCTGTTTAAAAATCTCGTTCCAACCGCCTTCCGATCCTGCAGTGTGTATGTACCCACACGACTGTCTGCCCAGAGCGAGAGTAGGAACCTGTCCATGTGTCTGTCTTGTTAAATGTAGAGAGTTCTGTAGGTTGTTTAATTCATTCATTCGTTCTGAGGGTGAAAATTTTGTTTCAGAATCACGGAAGCTAGCGAAATTTATAATGACAGTGTGGAACAGTCAAAGTTTATTTTGTGTGTTATAATCAGTGTGACAGCAACGACGACTACACTGCTCTTGGACCAGATGAAGAGCACAGATCTGAAGGTAAATCGTGTATAGTGTGTACACATGAATCTGCAGACTGATTGGAACTTCAGTCGATGGTAATAATATCTTTAGTGGAAACAAACTGGTCGAAAGTTTTTGCAGTGTGTACTTCGCCTAAGTAATGTTTGTCACCAACGTTAAGTTGGTTATACACACTTTTGAGCCTACTGCTTTGCCTGAAAACTGCAACACATGATCACTGTACAATTTGTCTGCCACATTTGATAGTCAAATTGAACGATATCTGGCTGTACCAGACTCGGGCTAAGCAGCAGGTCCATCTGACTTCACTGAGGGCTGACTGGAAGATGATTCTGACTGATCATGATCACCTTCTGACCGCATTTACCAACATGGATCCTATGGATTTAATTTTTAGGCAAAGTAGTAATTTTTGGGGGACCACATATGCAGCAATATTGAGCCAATTGCCTGAAACTGATGCCAGTAGTGCAGTTTGTGTGGTAGTGCAGTTTGTGTGGTCAGCTTATTTATCTTTATTTATTTATTATTTATAAGGGAAGAAAGTGATACAAAACAGCAAGCTCCTCAGCTGCTTTCCCACCAAGCCCTTCACAACTTGTTTCACGCGTGTCCTTCTCTTGCTGCCACCGACCATCCGCGTATAGCCCCCCCATGTTTCCTGCTTTCAAAGCACTAACCATCATTGATGCTAGTGGAGGCATCACGTTGTGTGATGTGAAACACATTCCAAAAGACAGCCTGCAATGCGGTCTTGTGTTTCATAGATCAGGTAGAGCAGGTCCTAACTGCAGCCATGTCATAACAACTTACAAATAAGCATATTTTACCCACTATGACCCTCCAATTCTTCAAGTGTTCTGTTTATTGGACACAAGGGCCCAACCTGCCAAAGCAACCGGAGGCATTTAGGCAGCATCTCCAATAGTTTCAATTACCACCTGCAGCAGCTCCGGTTCATCATGCATGCCCAAGAGAATTTTGACATTTACCAAAAGGCTGGAGTATGTTGCATACTTTACTTGAGTGCTTGAGTGACTCAAGCACTTTAGACCACCATCACCCACATGATCCAGGAAGCACCTACCTCTAATTACTCCCAATAAGAAAAAAGTTACAATATATCTAAGGCTATAGTTCAGGTCCCCTGTATATACCAGAATCAGGCTTTCAAATTAGCAAGGCTATCTGGTGCTCAACCCACCTCACTCCCCACAAGTTGTATAAGATACTTATTAATTAAAAGATGTAGATACTGTTTTGCATTCTGCTAATCCTAACTGGAAGGGGTTAACCCCTCATCGTTGAATGCAGATCCTAATCACCTGTGGCTGACCTTCAAGAGTCTGCCTTTCCCTGCAATCTGAGTCAGTTCATCAAGTGTCTTTGCTGTTGCTGGTCTCTTTGAGAAGCTCCTGTGTTCTGAGCCTGACTGACTCCCTGATCATCTTACGCGCCTGGCATCCAGCTTCAAGCTTCCCAGCTTACCTGGACCTCCATGCAACCTGTGCCTGCAGAACCTACTGGTATCCAGCTACAAGCTTCCCAGCTTAACTGGAGCTCTGTGCTACCTGTCTCTTCAGACTATTGCTACCTCCTGGTATCCAGCTCCAAGCTATCTGCCTTACCCGGACCACCATGCTACCTGTGCCTGCAGACTATCTTATCTGGCACTTATCTTCATTGAAACTCCTTTCACAAGTTCACCTGAATCAATACATTGATTGGCCAGGTTCTTATACCTTGTAGTTTAGCATCCTCCGCACCTTTTACAGGTCTCAGTTTCTGTTAACACATCTTTAAGAAACAAAAAAACTGCTCTTCTGACACCACACATTTATTTAAAAAAGTGTCGCCAAGCTTTAACGATCTCCCCAGTCCAACAACATATGGTATCTCTATTTATATGATCCAAGATGAGAACTAGAGGCACAAATCTTTCAGCTATCTGCCCTAGTTGGCGATTTGGGAGCTCCCAATTTAAAGAATATAACTATGCTGTGCAAGTAGCCCAGTTCATCCAAAGATATTCTATCCTTGGGTTGCAACTCTGGGTGGATATTGAGTCGACCACCTTGTCTGTGCTGTATCTATCCACCCCAATATGGCTTCTGTCTGCCAAGAGACTTTTCACTGCTCACACTCATCCAGTAATCACCCTAACTCTATTTTTTGGAATAAATTATTTTCCCTATCGCCTGCCCCATCATTTTTAATACTTCTTTGGCAAAACCCATAATTCCCCACAGGGTATAATAGAGAGTGCGTTCTCCTAAAATGTTGATATTAGATTCCTAAATGATCTGACCAAAACTGGATTTTTTCCCACAATTTTTGACCTATAGGCGATTCATAATCTCCCTAAAATGGCATTCCATCAGTATCTACACGTTAGGCAAAGTCATTATTTTATGCATATCTGCTATTCACAAGTTTTGGTCAAGTTAAGTCCAGAATCTTAATCTTAACATAATTTCAGTGGACGTCTTGCCCAATCTTAAATACATCCTTCTCTCCATGCCTGTGCCTGATCTTACAGAATATCAAAATAAATTAGACATATACTCAGTACAGTTAGTTGCCTCATCGCTGCCACATGGAAGAGCACAAGCCCTCCAATCTTATTAGAAAGATCTGGCACACATATGAGATAGTTATTGACCAGTATACTAAGGATCACTTCAGTCTCTTTCTACAATACTTGGTTACCATGGATACAATTGAATAACAGTCCTGCTCCAGACTCTTATAATCAAACTCTTATGATTGTTTCTACCTCTTGTGACATCTGTTGACAGTGGACCTATCAGAGATAACCCACCCTTGTTCCCCTGTACTGCTTGTCCCTTCTCCCTCTACCCACCTTCCTAACATGCTCTACTCCCCCTTTATTGGTCCCCCTGCCCCCGTGTCTTCTTTGTTTAAATTCTGACATCCAAACTCCCCTTTCAGGCATCAGCACTGTGCACCAGGACTTATTTTATGATTTTATTGTACATCATTCATGCAATGTTTTATTTTGTGAATGTATTTCATGCCTGCATTCACCATGTAAGCTGTCATTTTGATGCCGTCAATAAAATAAAACTTAAAAACACACAAAAATAGAAATCATACATACAAAGAGAACAAGTACATACGAGGTTGTAGAAGTACATAGAAGGTGTAGATGTGAGAGAGGGTAGAGTAGACCCTGTTCATGAGAGTTTATTGTCTACACTATACTAGAGAAAGTAGCTAGCAAACTACAGAAGCTAGGCAGCCGGTCTATATACTTGTCTAAAATTAATCAATTCCACAGAAGGTTAGCAGGTCCTTTAAGTTAGGTACTAAATTCAATTGCAAGCACACTGTACATCTGTACGGCTTCATTCATGCCAAGTGTCATGATTAACTTGACATTCTGTGATTTTATCTAACTATATGACAAATTTTCATTCAGAAATATATTGTTACCAACAAACACACTAGAACAATACTGATACATCTATTTTAATATTTCAATAGCCAATAATATTCACTGCTAATTGAATACAACATAACAGGGTACATTTATAAAGTTTGAAGGACAGAAAAATGTACGTAAACGTTAGCACAAAATGGTCCAGTTTTATAAACTGTGTAATGACTGTTTCTAAATATCCCTCAAACATCTATTTATTCTGCAACAGAATATACCAGCGATAAGACACATACTTAAACTGCAAGTGTTGCTGTTGCAGGCACTGACTACCTTTAAAAAAAATTGTATTACCCACACGCTGATGACACAAGGAGTGAGTGTAGCAGGGAGTGACAATTCCTGTGTATCTGTCCATTTTATATGATGTAATTTGGCATTTGGTACATCCCAGGTGTACACAAAAGGCTTATAGACTGTAGAAAGTCTATTAAGGCTATCAGTTCTGAATTAGACATCTGTCTTTTCTCCAATTTAAGAGCATATTTCATTATCATTTCATTTTGTGCACTAACATGACATTTTCGAGAAGGATTCATATTGCGCTAGACATATATACTACCTGATGTGTGATATAATTTGGCAAATAGGATCTATAAAATATGTTACAACAACAATATCCACCAATTTGCCAGCTTTACCCAGACATGTCCTTTTATAAGTTCACTATATCAATTCAACAGCTTTTATTTTTATTAATCTTATTTGATAGAAGCCTCATGTCTCTACTTTGTGATGTTGTTAACATTTAGATATGCGGATTGGACCCTTTCACTTTAAACTTGTCTGTACAGTTATGAGAATGACACAAGTATTGGTTTTCACAAAGTTTGCTACTTCAGTGTTTTTAGACCTTTTTGTCAAATGTTGCTGTGGTATACTGAAATAATATTACAAGCATTTCATAAGTGTCAAAGATTTTTATTGACAATTACATTACGTTTATGCAAAGAGTTAATATTTGCAGTGTTAACCTTTCTTTTTGAAGACCTCTGCAATTCGCCCTGGCACGCTGTCAATCAACTTCTGAGTCACATACTGACTGATGGCCACCCATTCTTGCCTAATCAATGCTTGGAGTTTGTCAAAATTTGTGGGTTTTTGTTTGTCCACCCGCCTCTTGAGGATTGACCACAAGTTCTCAATGGGATTAAGATATGGGGAGTTTTCTGGCAAGATGCTCCTGGAAAAGGCATTGTTCGTCACCAAACTGTTCTTGGATGGTTGGAAGAAGTTTCTCTTGTAGGATGCTTTGGTACCATTCTTTATTCATGGGTGTGTTCTTAGGCAAAATTGTGAGTGAGCCCACTCCCTTGGCTGAGAAGCAACCCCATACATGAATGGTCTCAGGATGCTTTACTGTTTGCATGACACAGGATTGATGGTAGCGCTCACCTTTCCTTCTCTGGACAAGCGTTTTTTCCAGATGCCCCAAACAATCTGAAAGGGGGTTCATCAGAGAAAATTACTTTACCCCAGTCCTCAGCCGTCCAATCTCTGCACCTTTTGCAGTATATTAGTCTGTCCCTGATGTTTTTCCTGGAGCGAAGTGACTTCTTTTCTGGCCTTCTTGACACCAGGTGTCAAGTGAATGGAATTTGATAGCTTTACAATGAAGGCAGTAGTAGAAGTGGCAGTATTATTATTATTATTATTATTATTTATTTATAGGGCGCCACTAGGTATCCGTAGCGCCGTACAGGGACAGACAGAAATACAGTACAGGGTGAGACATCACGGAACAGTTAACAAAAAGCACAGTAACTCGGAAGCTCAAAGTACAGCTAGATGACAGGCGAGAGCCCCAGCGGGGTAGCTAGAGGGGTAGAAGGGCCTCACGGAAGAGACAAGGAGCTGGAGAGCAGAGTTAAGGTGGTGGAGAACAGGAGGAGAGGAGGCCCTGCTCGAAGGAGCGTACAATCTAAGGGGAGGCAGTATGGTATACCACCGTATTACAGCCCACTTTAAACACTGTATGCAAATATTTTTGATGTGGGTTCGATAATATAAATTGAAGACTTAACCACTGAAAAATGTTCTCCTATTGTAGGTTTGTGTTTTGTTCACAACTATAATAAATGAAAAATGTATTATTCAGAACGTGTTCGCTTATTTCCAAGACAAAAAGTATGATCATATTTTATTAATATTTACATTATTCAATAATAATATATTTATTGTGATATTTGTTCTAATTTCAGGGTCTGATCCGTAGGATCTAACACCCAGAAGACATTAATTAAATGTCCCTCAGCTATTCAAATCTCACTAATGGTAATGAATGTAGTGACTTTAAAGAAAGGAAAGCTTAACGACAAGGCAATTGGGCTATAAACACCCCATCATTACCTTACAACTAATTAGGAGATAGGGCAGGATAATGGAGGGATGAAATAGACGCAAAGTCAATAAAGCACATCTTAATTGTCAGTGGAATACCTACAGACAGATCCTGGGAAATGATACTTCATATGTTATGCTAAAAAGTTTAGCAACGTCCCAGAGTTCGCTTGAGCGGCTTTTGTGTCTGTAATACAGGTTTTGTTTAAACCAGCCCGTACACACCCCAGTCCGTGGTTTATAGTCTACAAGCATAAGGTATTATTTTAGCAGGTTCAAACAGAAATGTAATTTAAAAGAACCATTTAAAGAGCGAGAGAGTGGTTTATAATGTAAATGTGTTCAGCTTTAAAGTAAATTAATCCCCAATTAAGTTCCAATGATTCAGTTAGAGGGTTCTGGAACAGTGATAGGCAACCTGATACAGAGGACTCACGATCAACCTCCGAAAGGGCCTCACTTTACTGTTAGTCTCAGTAAAAAGTTAAAACAATATATGTAATCAAACAAATAGACACCTATCTGTACTAACTAAGGAACTGGGACCACAATGAAGGTTTGGAGACTATGACAAAGATGAACTTTGTCAAGTGTTTACTAATGCTATATAAACCAGTAACCAAGTTAATCTCTGTGCAAGCACAGAAATAATGTGTGTTGAGGGATAGATATTGATACTAGAAAGGAGTGGAAGTGTGGAATGTGTAGTGTAACTTTTATAAATAAACATTAAATAAATTGTGGATGAAAAGTGTAGATGATAAGAGATGGGGTCACCAACTAAACTATTATACCAGGGTACTAAAGAAATGTCATAACCGTCTCTGAGAAGAGTCTTTAGGCCACAGCTTTGAAGGGTAAGGAATATTCTGATTGGCCAAATGAATACATTCCACAATATAGGTGCAGCATTGAAGAAGTCTCGGAGCTGGGAGTGGGAGCTAGTGATGATGGAGGATGATCAGGATAGATCATTAGCAGACAGGAATACACCGCTACATTCAAGGTGGGTTGAAGCATTGAAGCATTTAATAGTTAAGATAGGGAATAATGAGAGAAAGAATTAGTGTTTTAGTGATGACATTAGTGAGATAAGTGCAGATGCAGAAGATATTTTTGAGATGAAGGTGAAATTTTCAAAGAAATTGAATTTGGAGAGTAAAGAATGGCTCCAAATCAAATATTAATATGGGGCTGGTGGTTTGGGTGGGATAGTAGAGATGGGAGTACAGAACAAAAGGACTTTATGCAGAGGAAGAACATGACGGAGGAGAAATGTGAGACATTCTGTGGTGTAAGGCTGGGTACACACTGCAAAAACGTTCAACCAATTTGTTATCACTAACGATTTTACAAACAACTGAAGTTACAACAGGGCCATCTTAACAACATTATGGGCCCCCGGGCAAAGCAGTGCACCGGGGCCCCTAGATATAGATATATAGATGTATACAGATACAGATATAGATATAGATATATAGAGATAGAGATAGATAGATGTACTTGCTCAGTGACCATTGCAGGTTTTTTTCTTTTGCAAGATTATTTATTCTCATTAAGAGCCGTGCCTATTGGGCCCCCTTGCCCGTGGGGCCCCTGGGCAGCTGCCCATCATCGTGCCCAATGGAAAAGATGGCCCTGAGTTACAATCAGTCTGGCGATTCATGTCTACACACTACACACGATTTACCTTCTGATCTGTCCAAGAGCAGTGTAATCGGTCATTCCTGTCATCCTGATTATAACACACAAAATAAGCTTTGACTTTTCCACAATGTCAATATAAATTTCATTAGCTTCTGTGACTCTGAAACTAAATATGCAGTGGACAGGTCCAATTACAAGCCTGGACTATAATTGCCCCAGCTAAGAATACATTTTTAGCAAAAAATCTTATCATTCTGATTCTCCCCTTTCAACAGTGCTTATTTCCTCTACAGACATGTTAAACATAATTAAAGTGTACCTTTTACAAACAATTGTAAATCTCTAATGGTGTTTTTAGCTGATGTTAGCTATGCTTATTAGTTTTGCTTTATTCTGTATTGTTTTGATAACAACAAACAAACAACAGATTTAAATATGTGCATGTCCATTGCTCGATCACCCTGACCTTACAAGATTATCTGGCTGACAGTCTGAGTGATTGATTAGTTGTCCTGGAGATCTCAGTTTGCCAGTGTCTATGATGTCTGCTGTGTGCATCTGAAGGAAAATACAACTGGAAGTTTAGACCCTGGGGAGTCCTGTGATACTGACAGGTAGTTTCATAATAGATGCAGAGAGGAGCTAGCTCAAAATGTAGAAAAAATAAATGAATAGCAATATAATAGACCTGCTGAGATACACTGAATTGGTAACAATACTACCTAATAATGTCATATACTGTGTGTGGTATATGGTAGGCTATATCTATTAATTAAATGCATAGTTATCAATTGATTATGCAAATACACCCGAGATATCTGCAGGGGTACAATAAGAACCCTCTGATAGAAGGATTTGGGAAGATTATGTACTTCCCTTGCCAAGTGCAGATTAGGCAAATGAGTGAACCAAAATGTTTCTTATATATTTCCTCGGGGTTGAAATTAATTTTATTAATATATAAATATTTTAATAATATATAAATATAAATTAATATTTGTTACAAGTCTGCTATTTGATTATGGAGGAATTCCAAACCTCCCAATTGAAAAACAACTGAAAAAAACAAAATAGGAAAGCCAGGCAACAAATTCAAAATACAAAATTAATTTAAAACAAATACTGTAAAACATGGCAGAATAAAAACACAGACACATGGCTTCTAGCTCAGTATAAAAATAAAAAAAATATTTGAAACTAATCACATTAAAGATAATAAAAACAGCCTCTTGAGGCTAAAGTATTAACGTTTTGTGACTTTTATATGATTATTCATACTTGCCAACATTTTCGTTTGGGCTTCTGGGAGCTGCCGGGGGGAGGTGGGCGGAGCGCCAAAAATCGCGTCATTTTGGGCCCGCCCCCGTGACGTAATGATGCAAAATGCGTCATTTTACACCCGGAATCGCAGCGTTTGAACCAAATTCTGCCCACAAAGTTGGCAGATCAGGGAGATTGCCACACTCTCCTGGGAGTCCGGGAGACTCTCGCGAAATGCGGAAGTCTCCCGGACATTCCGGGAGAGTTGGCAAGTATGTGATTATTTTACATCAGTGCTGTTATATATGTTTACTATGTCATATTACTACTACAATAGAGCAGCAATCAATGCATTTTTAAGGTTGATATCTATGTTGCATTTCCCCTACTATGTGATCTCTATCCTCATATGGTGGTTTTTATTGTGATTAGTTTCAAATATATTTTTTTATTTATACTGAGTTAGGAGTCCTGTTTGTGTATTTTCTTCTGCCATATTCTACAGTATTTTGTAGGCACGTGAGTGAACCTACCTTTACACCAATGTGCAAAAACAAGATTTTATTTTGCAGGAGAAAATTATTTAAATGTGATAAAGGGGTAGAGAAGGCACATTTGGAGGGAGTGCTATGCTTTGCAGGAGGGTCCACAGACTGTTTCTTTTTTAAGAAGTATTTTATTTTACCACTACCGCTGAGGTGCTGGAGATCGGGTCTTGCCCTATACATTTAATGGAACGTATTTGGTGCATTCTATTTTTATTACTGTGGAAAACAATTTTTCACCAATGTAATAAAAACCTTCAAACGTATAATTAAGTCAATCTTTATGTCACTCTCATGATTACTTTAAAAAATAAATGAGGAGATAGTGAGCACTATTTTAGAAGAAAAAAATAAATGTTTCAATAACTGAAATAAGTGGTTCTATAGCGGTTGTAGAACAGACTTGCGAGTGATCTTTCACTTTCCACCTCGAGGTGTATCCACAAATCTACAAAGCCAGTGGCGGAATGACCATGGGTGCAGGATGTGCGACTGCACATGCTCAGAAGAGACCCCATCAATACTCTTTTCAGAGTAGAGCGGGGGGCAGGAAGGGCCAGCGATGCAGTGTTCTGTTCCTGCACAAACCTGTGCACGGATTGATTTTCCAAGGTCAGTTTCAAGGACCAGGAACTGAACCGACCACTTGCAATAAATAAAGAAGCTGTGCAGACTGACGATCCTTAACGTTTATATATTTGACAAGTGAAATAAAGGTAGCACTGATGGGCCCTTACTTTAGGAAAATAACGGGACTGTTAATATTAAGGAGGTTGGGGGGCCTAATGTGACAGCAGGGGGTACAGTGTGATGACATCCTTACTGTGTGGAACAGTGTCCCTATGAGTGTGCACATCCCATACTCTATGTTTTACAGCAATCCTTGAAAGCGTCAGAGTATATGACTATGGAGAGTGTGAACCCAAATTAATGGCCACAATTGTGCAATTGTAGATTATGGTTAGTAAATGACCCTCATACAGAGGAAAACCACAATAGAGAGGGGCAGATACAGAGGGACACATAAAACGAGAGTCTGGCATTCCTGGGTGACATTACACAAGAATTATGGGCTTAATATTTTCTCAGCTGCTCCCAGACATTTCCACAGGCAAATCTAAGCTGTCTGAGTGCTAAACGGATCGTGTGCCTTCTGCAGCATGTACTGTCTTGTAAAGAGAAAGCAAGTAGTGAAACAAAGCTTATATTATCACACTGATCTGTTACCTACAAAGACAAGATGAGCATCAGGTCAGCGAGGCAGCCAGTAGTGCTTGTTAGCTTGTTCCATGCTGACATCTTAAATGAAGGTTTGTAATTATTACTTATTTATATATGGCACCAGCATATTCCGAAGCGATTTGCAATTTCTTTAAATGCTGGCTGAGGCCATCTGCACAGCAATTCATGTAGCCTAGCAGTCACTGGCAATATCAAAAGGAATGACATAGTATAATCTGGACCAGGGTTTCTCAACCTGTGGCATATATAACCCAGAGATATCGCCGACAGGCTCAAGGAGTTATTCAGATTTGTACATGAAAAAAGAGAGTTTAATGTAGTAATAAAGAAGAAAATATAACTAGTGTATAACATACGGCATTGATTGACATAGTAGGGGTACTTAGGATATACTTATTAGTAAATATTTGATATTATAAAGAGGTATGTGATACAATAGGCTTGGGAAACCTGTATCTAAAACATACTTGCCTACTCTCCTGGAATTTCTGGGAGGCTCCCGAATTTCAGGGAGTCCTTCCGGACCCCCGGAAGAGTAGGCATCCTCCCAGACGTGATGGGCCTAATTATGCAATTTTGCGTCACTAAGCCCCACCCCCTGCTATGAAGTGCCTTGAATTTTGGCTTTTTCTAGCAAGGGGCGGTGCGCCACAACGCCCCCTTCCAACCCCTGTCACGTGACTGCTCCTTCAGGATCTCCAGAGGAGAAGTTAGGCAAGTATGATCTAAAAGTCTTGGAAGTATGGGAGCTATAAAGCAAGATTTACCTTCAGTCTTATGTACACATAATATAATAATAAATATCTTTTATATATAAGGCACCACAAGGGTTCCACAGCACATTCAAAGAGTGCAACATGCAGCACACAAATATCAACTTTAAATGTCAGTGTAAAAATAAGCTATGAAGTATTTGTGTGCTACATGAAAAAACAGTCAGTATTTTACTTATGTGCAAAACAGAATGCTAATTTGCACCCCTTGCAATGTAACATGGTTTTGTCCAGGAGACTGAAATAAGAAGTTTCTCAAGTTAAGATCCTTAATGAATCAGGCCCTATATTATTAAAAGGTGACATTAATAGTTTTTTTTTCCTGGGAATTCTTTTGGGACTCTATATTCCACATATGTATTGGACGTATCCCGCAGTGTATTGTCTGTTAGAGCAGACAGCCCCTAGGCCCGTATTCAACAGCAGCCGGATCTTTACATCTGCTCCTTGTTGAATACAGACGTGCTTATACCCAATTTACATGCGGTTTTAAAAAATTGCAATTTAGGTTCGTTTTGTATGCTTTTATGGATCAGTCACTCAATGTTGTGTTGAGGTAGGCATACACTGAATCTGCTACCTTGTTGGGTAGGTGACACCATCCTCCAATCAGACACCAGTGGTCACAGAGCTAAACATTTTAACCTGCGTCTGAGTCCCTCATTGTTGATTGCTTGGGTCCTCCAACAAGGAGGAGTGATAAGTGTTGGTTATTAGTTGGGTTCTATGTGTAGGGAGTTTTCTACTATTTACAGGAGAATTAACCAGCCAGTACTTTTTCCCCCTAAATTAGACAATCCCTATAAATATCTCTTGTGTCCAGTAAAAATATTAGGATGTATCACAATATGTGTAAAGGAGTTAGTGTTCCAGTCATCATCATCACCATTTATTTATATAGTGCCACTAATTCCGCAGCGCTGTATAGAGAACACACTCACATCAGTCCCTGCCCCATTGGAGCTTACATAAAAATAATTTAACATATACACACAGACTAGGGTCAATTTTAATAGCCGCCAAATAACCTACTAGTATGTTTTTGGAGTGTGGAAGGAAACCGGAGCACCCGGATGAAACCCACGCAAGCACGGTGAGAACATACAAACTCCTCACAGATAAGGCCATGGTTAGGAATTGAACTCCTGACCCCCAGCGCTGTAAGGCAGAAGTGCTAAAATGGCAATCTGCATGTTTTTATGATGCACCATGGGGTACATTTACTACAACTTCTAAAGAGGAAAAGTGAAGTTGTTGCCTATAACAACCAATCAGATTCCAGCTATCGATTATCTTGTACATTGTAGAAAATGATAGCTAGAATCTTATTGGTTGCTTTTGAGAAGCTTTTGTAAATCTACCTACTTAGTCAAAATGTTGTAAATCTAAATATAAAAGACAATAACAAACTCCAAAACAGATCAGAAACAGCACATTCCGTTTTTAATATGTTCACTAGTATTATGGACATGTGGAAGAGACGTCGTCTCCTAAAATGCTGGTAAAACTAATAAAACTTATTTAAATGTCATGGTATTTTTCCTGTGTCATACATTTGAGCAACACTTGACCTGTAAACTATGCATGGTCAAGATTTTTGATTTATACTGTCAGACCTGAAGGGTATCCCAGAGAGGTCACACAAAGTACAAGAGTTCCCTCCACCAATAAGAAGTTGATTGTTTGACTGCGGGTGAGATTACAAATACTAAAGATCAGTGTCCCGCCTCCAAAACACACACACACACACACACACACATACACACACACACATACATACACACACACACACATTCCTGTATATCAGCATTCCTCTGGCTCATCGCTGTCTCTTAATTATTCATTATAAACTGTTTTCATTTCAAATTAAAAGAAATTAAAAAGAAACAGCTTATTTTTATGTCATTTCAAATGTATTATTCAGTTTAATTAATCAAGAACAAGGAAGGTGCTCATATAATATTATGTATTGCAGGTATTATTAGCAGTGCATATAACTAATTAGATGATGATGGATTGTAAATCTAAATTTAAATAGTGGTCGTTAAAAGAAAATTATATTTCGTGTATACTGATCCCAGACCTCACCCCATGCTTTAGAAATTGCACTAAACACACACATATAAGTATATATTCATTATAAATATGCTGAATATTATTTATATATAAATATATGGCACACAATGCTATATTCTATTGTTGTTATTGTCTTAAAAAAATGAAGTCAAAATAAATTAACTAAAAAAATACAAATCAGTAATGTAGTGGACCGGCTACTAACTGGTATAGTTAGTGCGTTTCAAAATCGGCTGTTTCTGCGTTTATAAAAACTCAGCTATTATGAACAATGACAACTATTTATTTTTAGATCTCAGCACTTGCCATACTAAAGCACATATGAGCACCTTGAACCTAAGTCCACAGCTGTTCCTCTGTGTATCTGTACACACTCTGCCTGTGCATAGATCTTAGACAGACAACCACCAGAATTCAGAGACAAAGAAGGTAATATACACCAGGCAAAATGAATATACACCAAAATACAAAATGTATTTCTTTATCAGCAATAATTTGTTATTGAAATTTTTAAAGGCATATAACAGGGTACAGAAATAAAGGGGAATACAAACCATTAGGGTACAAGTTGGGGTTCCCACAAAGGGGAGGGGGGATTACTCAGCAGGACACCTATTAAAGAACAAGTGAAGTCACGTAAAGCCACATCACCTAATGACAAAAAGAGAGTTGTTTCCAGTGCTTGCCCTTAACACTGCATAGCGGTGTGTATCTAGAAAAATGAAAACATGGGGTATTGGTTCATATTTTGATCAAAACATTTAAGCCTGCACCCCAGTGTCAAGGCTACCTCATATTATGCAGGACATTAGATAACAACACTTAATGCACATTACAAATAATTTTGTGATATAGGTGCATCACAATAACCCAAAAGGAAACTCGAAATGGCTATAAAAATACTTTTTCAAAAGTATATTTTGACAAGTTGGTATTTTATATGTTTACACTCCAGCACTAAGTATACAGGGTTACTTTATTTTGTTCTCATCATTAACACTAAAATAATACAGAATAAAAAGGTGTTACAATGGGCCAAACAACAGCCCAATTCTTATTTATAATATTATAAGTTTAGGTTTAGCTTTGTCTGAACAGAAGAACAAGGAGAACAGAAGTGAGTACTGTAATTTTATAAACATCAGTTTGAAAGTAAAAGACTGACTTTATCAGTGTAGAGCAATGACTGTCAGCCACGTTTATATTGTAGAACATTGTAGAATTGTAAGGATCGTCCAATCTGTATTGAGCTCTCACATTGAGAATATTAGGTTACAGTCAGCATTTGTACCACACTCTACATTACAGCCACCTCCTAAATTATCACCATTCCCACATAGACCACCTAGGAGAAGAGCAGTATCTGGAAGAGTTAGGACTGTGAATCTCAAACATATCCCAGCAGTTGTCCCTTTATAGAATTAAATTTCTGTTCTTACGGAGAATGAAAGTAATGGTGACGTTGCGGTTCCACCAGAGGAGATATTTACTTATTTATTTTATTTAGGTTTTATGAGCTGCCAGGAAGTGGAGGGTTTCGGAAACATTGTTGTGCGCCAAAAAGAATCCACTGAATGTAGGAAGCTTGTCATCTCGGATTCTGTTGTCTGGGACCCCATCAGAAATTGTAGGGCCATGTACAGATGAAACCGGGAGCCCACCACACCCATATCTTGGTGTGAGTAGATGTTACCTCCCAGCAGGACAGGTGTCGCCTTTGGTACTAGCCAGCACCTGCAAGAGGGGTGCCCAGGGCATGGCTTGAGCTGCAGGTCATGGCGGGATCCCTCATAATTTCGGGTCCCATACAGTGGTACCCCCCTGATGGCGGCTTGGTCTGTTGTAGGAAGTATTTATCTGGGAGGTGTCCATGAAAGAAATAGACAGGTTAGGGGCCTGCTGGTAGTTACTCCTTAGAGAGATATAAGTCCCACAGGGGCCTCCTTCTGTATTAGATACCGTCAAATCCAAATATATATTTTGCATAGGGTGTACTATACTGTAAGAGCTTTAATAGGCAGCAGGCATAAATGTAAATGTCCTAAGTGTGGCTCAGATTCTGCCTCATTCTGGCATCTCCTGTGGGAGTGTCCTGGGGTTCAGCTCTTTGGATGACTGTGGTACGGGGTATAACAAAGATGGAGATCTATATTCCTCTATTGTTTCCCAAAACATGTATATTTGGAGTTCTGTTAAATAAAAGTACAGTCCAATAGGTCACCCTTGCCAAGGTCAATATCGCCCAAAAGTGGATGGCCAGTGACTACCCCATAAATGGATTACCTAGGTAGACTATACGATGGACCATAAAAGATACATTTACAATTCTAGAAATGCCGCACAAAAGTATTATAATATATGGTCCACAAGGGTTAAATTCAGATATGTGGTAAAATCATTGTCAAATGATCGTCTGAATTTGTCACCTAAGCGCCCAACCCGGTCAACTTGGCCTAACATATTGGGGGTTTTATATAGATATGTGCCTGGAGGATTCCTATATTGTACACTTATATCATCTATACTGTGCATTGCTACTGATCGTTTGCCCACCTCGACCTATGCTTAGTTTCAATTTCTGTTAGAACCATAATAGAGGCTCTTAGTGAGGAGTTGAGATGTTTCATTATTGGTTATTTAAACCAGTTACAACGGCTGAAAAAATGGTGATAGATCCATGGAATCGTTTCCCAGCAGTTGTGGTGGGGACTCATACAGTTAACAACTTCAAGAGTGCATGAGACAAACATAGTATAGAAATACTAAGGAAAAAAATAAACACACACAATAAAGGCATACTAAATAGGCCACTATTACCAAAATGTTTCTATGAATATTGAGGTAATATTATATACATTTACATACATTGTCAAAGAATGGATAATTGAACATAGGCAGCACGGTGGCTTAGTGGTTAGCACCTCTGCCTCACAGCACTGAGGTCATGAGTTCAATTCCTGACCTGTGTGGAGTTTGTATGTTCTCCCCGTGTTTGCATGGGTTTCCTCCAGGTGCTCTGGTTTCCTCCCACACTGCAAAAATACACTAGTAGGTTAGTTGGCTGCTATCAAATTGACCCTAGTCTGTCTGTCTGTGTGTGTGTGTATGTTAGGGAATTTAGACTGTAAGCCCCAATGGGGCAGGGACTGATGTGAATGAGCTCTCTGTACAGCGCTGCAGAATTAGTGGCGCTATATAAATAGCTAATGATGATGATGAACATGATTGCTAGGGGTCATGAATTTATGTTATCAGTTTGTACAGATGTCTGTATTCCTGGCAATGTGAGACATGAGAGAGCCAACTGTCTGTCACTTGTGAGAGAGGCATTTATATGAAATTGTGTCTGTGAACATCCAGACAGCAATATATAGAAACACAGGATAAAATATGATTTTCATTATCATTTCATTTTCTGTTATAAAATTATTCCACATGCAAAGCATTTTAATAACAAAATAAAAGAACAAAAGAATGCTGTTTTATCCATCAAAAGAGGAGAGAATATGGGGCCCCTGGGTAGCCGGTTTGGACGGCGGCTTATACAAATGTTCGGTAAGTTGGGTGTTAAATTTATGGAGTTCAAAACACATTTGCCAGGAAGTCCTATTTATTTAATTTCCCCTGGTATGACCTGGGTGGTCTGTGCAGTTCTCCAAAATTACCAGGAAATAAATGAAAATAATCTTCAGTCATACCCAGAATAGGAGCTCTGAATTTTTCTCAAACGCTCTACTTATATAGATATATATTTAAGGTTTTTATTTTCCATTGTAAAAAAAAAAGTCTAAAATGTACCAGTCACCTACACCCCGTGGTCTAAACCAACACTCATGGGAATGCAGACTATCAATTCACTGGGAAATAGTGACATCACTGAGGCATGAGCCACTTTGTACTTTAGGCCATTAGGCCTAAACTACTACTACTTCTACTTCCTAGTGCATTGACTTAATATTGGATCAGTTCACAAAGTGACTGCACCCATGTGCACAAACTATATACAAGTAAAAGCATAGTAAATAATGAAAGATACATTCAGGTCAAAAGACCAGTGTTTTATTTTACATAATAAGTTACAATAAACATTAACTATACTGGATTAAATAACTATATCAGGGTGCATCTTACCTATGTAACACCCCCTATGGTGTTGTTATTGGTGCCTCCCAGTGGCTGAGTATGTAGCTCGGCACTGGGACCCAGAGGAGACACATCAGGAATGTTGCTTAGCAACAAGGCTGGTATGAGAGTTGGCATCTGGTGGAGGACAGTTAGTACCAACAGGGCTGCCAAGAGGAATTCAGGGCCCCAGTACCAAAAAATTCATGGGGCCCCCCTCATAGTCGAGTAAGCCCCAATTTTTTTCCGGGGGTGTGGTCATACATTCAGGGGCGTGTCAATGCACCGTTGGGGTGTGGCTAGCCTAACGGCGGTGCAATTTTTTGGGGGGTATGGTCATACATTTGGGGGCGTGGCTAGCACATCAAAATCACTAGGTCCTGAATCCACCAGAGCGTGACGTATGTCCCAGCACTCCTGACTTTTAAGACATCTAGCACCACAGTGTAGTATAGAAAGAATGCAGTGTGTACACAAAGAGTTCAGTCTTGGCCTGCACCTTACATTGGACACAACACTCACTAAAAATTGCCATTGTCCCTACTAGAATCACAACATTTCACACACTCTGCTGCTCTCTCCTACCTGTTCTTCTCACTTTCACCACCTGTGATTGCTGCTTTCTTAGTTGCGGCTTGTGTGGATCCTGGAATGTTGGAGGACCTATTTGGGAAAAAAATGTCTACATTTAGAAAATTACAGCCAGCCCCGGCGTTAAATCAATAGCACCCACGATTAATAATTAGGCCTTCCTCCAGCCTCAACATTAAAATAATATTCACATTTAATAAATAAACCTATTTCCCTTCCTGCAAACAGCCCCAGCAATACCTATTTCCCGCAACCATCACTGCCATTAAATAAATAATTCATAGTCACATTTAATAAATAGACCTCATTCTCCCCAAACTCACCCCAACATTCAATAGCCCCCAAACCACCCCATCTTAAATTAATAGTCCCCACTATTAAATTGCCTCACCATCACCCTACAAACAAAATAGCGCCCATTAATTAGCCACCACCTACCTCACACACACTACATTGCAACAAGCCCCCTGTGCCATCACACACACATTACTGTGCCCCTTCATCACAACTACACTGTGCCCCCTTATGCTCACACTGCGCCCTCCATGCTGCCTTCCCTCCTTTTTTTCCACTCTGTGCCTTTCTCCCCCTATTATTTTCCTCTGTGCCTCTCTTCCCCTTTTATTTTCCTTTGTGCCTCTCGTCCCCTTTTATTTTCCTCTGTGCCTCTCTTCCCTTTATTTTCCTCTGTGCCTCTCTTCTCCTTTTATTTTCCTTTGTGCCTCTCGTCCCCTTTTATTTTCCTCTGTGCCTCTCGTCCCTTTATTTTCCTCTGTGCCTCTCATCCCCTTTTGTTTTCCTTTGTGCCTCTCGTTCCCTTTATTTTCCTCTGTGCCTCTCACCCCCCTTTATTTTCCTTTGTGCCTCTCGTCCCCCTTTATTTTCCTCTGTGCCTCTCTTACACTTTTATTTTCCTCTGTGCCTCTCTTACACTTTTATTTTCCTCTGTGCCTCTGTCCCTTTATTTTCCTCTGTGCCTCTCTTCCCCTTTTATTGTCCTCTGTGGCTCTCTCCCCCTTCTTTATGGTACTGTCCCTTTCTGTTCTTTCCTCCCCTTGCCTCTCCATTTCTTTGCTTACCTTTGTCAGCTTCTTTCTTTTTCTCTTCTTCTCTTCTTTCTTCTGGCTTGGTCCTGGCTGCGGCGCTCCTCGCTGACTGACGGGCGTGACTTGATGACGTTACGCCCGGCAGTCAGTGTGAATGGATAAGAGAGCAGAGGATGGACGCTGCCACCGCCATCATGTTTGTTTTGGGTTTTTTTTCTTCCAGCTACCGCCACCAAGTCAATGTCATATTGATGTTTCATGAAAATAAAATAGAATCTATAGACAGATAAATAACAGTAACATTGTGAACACATAATAATAATAATAATAATAATAATAATAATAATAATAATAATAATAATAATAATAATAATAAAAATTAAAAGCACCTCTGCCTTTATATTATAAATCAAATAACTTTTTAATGAAGTATGCCTTAGTCATGGGAATACCCTTGTTTTACTTTACAAGTAAACATTCTTTTAAAAATATGCATTTGTTTTGTAAAGTGGAGGTGGTGGGAGAGTAGGAGGTAGGGGGCAATGTGCGGGGGGGGGGGGGAGGTGTCAGAAAAGGTGAGTCACGAGATAATCTACCAGATATCTATAACTGTACCATGAGTCCCAAACTTTGTGAAATTTCTTTACTGTATTGTTTAGCAGGCTCATTATATATTCCATATTAGTAACAAACCAAATGCAATTTATTACTTCTTGTTGTGTGGGGAGAGTTAGTTTTTTTTTCCCAGTGACGTACAATCAAATACTTGGCTGCACAACAGATGTGCATTATAAGCTTATCTGTGTGTTTGCCAACATTTTCTACTGGGGCGCATAGGAGTAAGCTTGGAAGAGACAGGTCTGCTGTTAATCCAGGAATATTGGAGATTAGTGTTCGTATTCCGTTCCAGTAAGATATTACTTTCGGGCATGACCACCAAATATGGTGGAAACGCCTTTAAATGTTTTTATTCATTAAAATACTTTTGAAAAAAATTGCATAGTTTCTACGGCTGCCTGTGTCGTGGTTTCTGCATATGCCGCCGAGTTCAATAAAAAATGAAAAGTTAAAAATAAAACAATGCACAGTTTCATGGGATTTCCAGACATACATCACAGAAATTTAGTTAAATCATATTTAGTACGCTTAGTGCTAATTTAAAAACAAAACAAAGCACAACATAAAACAATGTTAATTAGATTGGCAAAACAAGTATAGAAACTTTGGAATCTTTTATACGTAAACCAAACTATGTATTGGGCCGGGTGAATTGTGGTCCTTATATTTTACTGGATTTTAAGGGGGGTATTCAATTGTTGCTCCGGGCGCCGCCGGAACGAGCGCGATAAAAAGGATTACCGTTTATACGGTAATTACTCGCTCAATTTCAGCTCGCAGCCCCCCGAGCGGCGAGCTGAAATTTTGCGTGTAAACTACCGTATTAACGCTTTTCGCGCGCAATATTACCGTATAAACGGTAATGTTTTTTGAGCGCTCGTTTATCAGCGTTACCGCTAACAATTGAATACGCCCCTAAGAATGTAGGGCCTGATTCATTAAGGATCTTAAATGAAGCGGATTCTTATTTCAGTCTCCTGGACAAAACCATGTTACATTGCAAGGGGTGCAAATGAGTCTTCTGTTTTGCACATAAGTTAAATACTGCCTGTTTTTTCATGTAGCCCACAAATACTTGATAGCTTATTTGTACACTGAAATTTAAAGTTGATATGTGTGTCCTTAATTAATCAGGACCGTAGTCAGTCCGTACAAAGCATAATTTGACTCTAACTTCCCTATCTGGGTCCAGTCTTGGAACAAACTGCTTGACAGGTACTTTGTCTCACTAAACATTACATTGTCTGTAATTTCTCACCTGAAACAAGTCTACAATTGTCATTAAGTAGCTGTAATTAATCTCTGAACTGTAAAAACTAACATATAGTTGCATACATAATTAAATTTAATAGCAATCTCAATGTAAATGTAAATAAATAGGAAATTGCAACACACAGATTTATAAATACAAAAATAAACTGTTATTGTACAAAATATATTCATGTTTATTACTCTAGATGAAACCGATTAAACACATCATTGCTCCAAGTTCAATTTTGCCCTTTGATGTGCAGTTCTTGACCATGTTAGGGGAGGTAAAAATGTTTTCAGTGATCAAAGTCAGGTCACAACAATAAAACAGTTAAATAGACATTAGTTTCTTATGTAAAGTTAATTTGATAGGCTAAACACAAAAGGCGTTATCTTATATTTCCATCAATTGCCTATGGGCCTGACAAGTTTATGGCTTGTGATTGAGAGGCTGTAAACTGCAGACCTGTTACAGAAGATTAGCTCGCACAGAAGGCCATTCATAACCCAGCTGATCACGGATCGATGAGTACCATGTGACATGTACTTTTGTATTTAAACCCATACAATGGTATAATGTGTATATATATATATATATATATATATATATATATATATATATATATATATATATATATATATATACACATAAACACTTTGTAAAATATATACTATATATATATATATATATATATATATATATATATATATATATATATATATATATATATATATATATTATATATCTTACAAAGTATATATTTTATATATAAAGGTATATATAAAAGGTATATATTTATCATTATAAATATTATTTATTATTATTATTCATTATAGTATATGTAAAGTATATATACAGAGTATATGTTTTATCTCTCTCTCTCTCTCTATATATATCTGTATCTATATAAAATATAATTTTCCGGTGGCTTTACCTTACAGTGTGAGAATGGGATGCATATTGTTGTGTTTTTGGTACGAAGGTGACCAGCTTGAACACACATTATGTATTGGCACACAGTGTCCGTACTGTTTTTAATGTACCCCCTACGTTATACCCATTGCACTCTGTAGGATTTTGCACTACCTCTGCATTTGAGCACCATAAATAAGATACAGAGAGAAGTTGGGGAGGATGGGGTGCTGTAATTTAAAAAAACAATAAAAAACAAGCACTTGAAATGGGTTGGGTACGGATCCATGAAGACGAGAAATCAGACACAAGAGACTTACCTGAAAAACGACTCTGCAGATATCCGATGACCAAGGGACCACGCAGGTTAACTGTTTAAACAGTTGACCTGTGTGGTCCTGACATTGCCGCTTTAAATTTAAATTCATTCAGGTCGCACTGGTGTCAGACAGTACTGCCGGAGAGCTGTCCATTCGGAAGGAGGACCTGTCAGCCTTCTGCTGCCATCGGATATCTGCATAGTCGTTCTTCAGGTAAGTCTGTCAATATTGCTGTTGTTTTTTCAGAAAATCGTTTTTTTCTTGTAGGTCTTCTCTGTGTTGGATTTCTCGTCATCGTTGAAGCGATTACCACCGCTTGAAATGGACCTGCTAATTAATGTTAATGATGACACAACATGGTACATAACAGTAACACATGCTGTTCCTGATCATGCTGCAAATGCTAAAGAACATTGTCCCCCAAATAAGTGCTAAAAATATAATATGGTGAACTAAGCTATGAATCAAAGGTTAAGAGTTTCACTTCTATCACTGCAGTTCCTGGCCACCATGACATGTTTTAATAAACCCAATACTTTGTATATTAACTATATAATACAACATAAAATACTCAGTCATTTGGAAAAGTAATTAAATTCCTTGTTGCATATTTCATGTTTGTAAATTCAATTTAACCACATAACCACAATATTTTACCACAATATTTATCAAGCATGATCTGGGTGAATAAAAAGTATGTTATTTATGTTATTGTTATAGTTTTGTTTGAATGGTGTCATAATACAAACCTACTTCTTATCAATAAGTAATTTGTCTCCCCCTTGTGGTCAGGTGTGTTTCGTTCCACCAAAGCCAAAGGTTATATGTTGCTATTTCTTGTTTCAGATATTTTAGACCATTTCTCCTTAATATTTTAGTTTGTTATCAATCTTTTCAAAGCTTAAGATGTCCATTTTTCAACAATATTTTCCTAGAAGGCAAAAATCTCTATTGCTCTTGTTTAAAGAGAAGATAGAAGTCTATCCCCTCCCTCTACATCTAGCATTTTGATAGGATACATCCAACATATACATTTTAATATATATATAAGTTAATATATATAAAAGTTAATATACAATAATAAATCTTTCATTTTCTCCAGGAAGATATACAAAATATCTAAGCAGATCTCTTTGTGCTCAATTTACTATTGTTTTGCGTCCCATAGTGTGTTTGGTTACATCCTTCGTTGTTTTTTTTTATGTGTAGTTTCCCTTTTTTATATAGTAACGTTACATATGTATTGGATCATTTAAAATGTTTAAACCATGCTCTTCATTTTAGCTTTGAAGGTGCTGTAAGTGAAAGTTATTGCCATTAAACATATGTTTGAAGCTATCCTCTAACCAAATCTGAATTTAGAATTGTAAAAACTCTGTACTCCACTATTCTATTACTTTCCAAACTTGCTATTTACCATTCATTTTAAATGTTTGTGATCACACAGACATGTATTGTATAATATTGAAGAGTTTATGTGAGAGTTCTGGATGCTTACTTTGTAAGCCCCAAAAGGTCAGCCAGGACCTCCTCAGAGAGGTGTGAAGCGTATATCTGCCCTAATCCAGGACTGGAAGATGCCCAGGGAAATTCAGAATCCTGCCACAGTGGGAGTATGTGGAGGAACGTCAATTGCATTGACTTGGTTTTTAGCCATGTCCTAGATCATTGATGGCTAACCTGTGACGCTCCAGGTGTTGTGAAACTACAAGCCCCAGTATGCTTTGCTAGTAGATAACTAGCTGATAGCTGGTAAAGCATGCTGGCAGGGCCGGATTTATCACTAGGCAACCTAGGCAATTGCCTAGGGCCCAGCGGTCCCCAGAGGGCCCTCCCAGGGCCGGAGGTGAGACCAACCTTTAAAAATGGGCCGCTACTTATGGGCCAGTGCTATTTGCTTGCCCCCCTGGGCCAACGTCTGCCAGTCAGCCTCTGAATAGGGGTATATGTTATGCTAAAAACTATAGTGCTATGGATTTTTTCAGGAAGGGGGCCCCAAACCAGTTTCTTGCCTAGGGCCCCAAGAGGTCTAAATCCGTCTCTGCATGCTGGGACTTGTAGTTTCACAACTCCTGGAGTGTCACAGGTTAGCCATCACTGTCCTAGATCATGGCTGATAAACGCAGGGTGGTAAATGATTTCATGAGATTCGACTTGTGTAGTTTGGTGAGCTCTATGTCCAGCCATGACAGAGTGGATGAAGGAGCAAAGGAAGTTGTGATTTGACTCAGGTGTGCTGCCCAATAATATATCTTTATGTGACAGGGAAGCACCTGCCACCTTGAATGTTTTTTAAAGTAGGGATAGGCAGGTTCTTGGTGGTTTGTTGTTCCAAACGAACGAAGGCACCTCGACTGGAAAAAGGTAAAGAAACTGTGGGAGGATATTTATTTTAATGATCCTGCCCAGCCACAAAATTATGATGGGTCGCCAAAGAGTGGAGATCGGATTTGATCCTAATTTTCAGAATACAAAGACTCACAGGAATGCATAATATAGACCCCCACATTCAGGAGCAACGCTTCTGACTTCAAATAGTTAATTTTATAACCTGACCATTTGCTGTAGTAGCTGTGGGGCGATGACTGGTACAACTATATGTGTCCTTACCCTCTTTATGAATCACTGAGGTTCTTGCCTCTAAGGCTTCACCAGACCCAAGGGCCCCATCCAGAACAGAGTTGAAGAGGTTTGTTTCTTGTAAGAAGCAGCCCTGTTTGAGGTTGTGGAATCTTATAAAGTTCTCGGTACTAAGTTTTAAACTCTGATATCATTTTTTGGGGATCATATATCAAAAGTTTCCATCAGGACTCTGATGGCTAAGAGGTGTGGGCAGTAACATTGGCATGTAGTTTGGAAGCTAATAATTTATCTGTTTCATAACCCTTCTCATAAAAGATTTGTTTCAAGCACCTTAATGTTGGCTGCTCGGTTAGATGTGAGAGGGCTGAGCTCACCTCTGGTTGTTCTAATCTTCTGTATAGTAGCGGGGTCAGGTAAGCATTTGTGTTGGGATTCCAGTTTTTGCAAAGAGTCTGCTAGTTGACTAGTCTGTCTCTCTTTATGGGACACCCACAGCCTTGTGAGTGTCCCATAAATTAATTGGATACCGGAGTACGGTCTCTTCTCTTCGCAAGCATAGCCAGGGAAATGTCCTGAAAGATATGTAGTGTGCTGCCCTTGTATTGGAGATTTTGAGGTTTTCCTAGACTTCCCTAAGATGCTTTCCTTAGCAGTAAAATAATGAAGACGTATTACGATGTTCCCGGCCTGGGTTTGAGTGCTCTGTGGGCTCTGTTGAGTAGAAAGTGGTCCTCCATGATGTCAGGAGCCAACTGGGCAAGAGTTTCTTTTAAGTTAAGGGTCTAAGTGGACTGCTTCTATGGTTTTAGGAATTCCTTTAGATTTAACATTGCTCCTTCGTGTTCGGTTGTCTGTATCCTCCTGATGTTCTTGTATGGCGAATAGATGTTTAATGGGACTAAGGTAATCTTCTACAGTGTTTTTGTACATTACTACATCTTCCATTCATCTTTCCACTTTATCTGTACAGTCTCCAAGTGTTGTTACAAAAGAGTGTGAAGGGCATTTTGCGCTTCTGCATGGAATGACAATCTCAGCTCATTCATTTCTTTGATTAGCGAGAGGAAATCTCTACTGGTGATGGGGGGTTGTCTTCTTCATCGGAGTCTGTCTCGGCTGGACTCCGAGGGGAGCTTGGTCTTGTTGACTGTGGTTTGGACGATGATTTAACTAAAAAAAATAATGAGAAGATCCTTAGCATGTGGTATATTGCCTTTCAGCATTGTTGGCTAAGATGGTGGTGGAGGTCTAAGAGACTTGTCAATTGTTGAAAAGAAAATAAAGGGCCCACTTCTGCTCAGGAGGGCTAGAGAGAATCCATTTATCATACTGTTAATCTTCTTACTCATGCTTTTGGGACTGTTTAGTTAGTTATGAATGGTATGTTTTTTTTTAAAAAAAGAGACTTGATAGATTGGGCTTTGAGAGCGTCTAATGGAAGAAATTGAGAATAACAGAGGATAATCTCTATAGCAGAAAATTATGGCCTGTCTATCTTTGTGATCTTTCTCGGTGGGAAGCAAGAACACAGACCTTCTTCGGGGAGTTCTAAAGCAGCTGCTCCAGGTAAGCTAGGAAATAAGTTTTAGGAGCACAAAATGGACTCTTTAGTGTAATGGCGGGAAGAGTAGGGTATGGGGAGGGGTGTGTGTGAAGTCCCGTTGTTCTTTTTGGCAGGCTCTGGTAAGTCTATTGCCCTTTTGTTGTCTGACAGAAATGTATACCTTTATTTTCTTTTAGACTAGTGGGGGTCCCTTTATCTCCAATTACAGTGTATACTTACCAGGAGCATGAATAGACAAGTAGGTAGGCTGTTTGTGGGAGTAGCGCCAGAAGTTTCCTCACGAGTCTTGTTGGCAGAGTCTGGGACTTACATTGACGCTAGTACAGGCTCACTCAGTAAGGCTACATGAGTTGAGGCAGATTTCAAACCTGCTGCAGCACCCATACAAGGCAGAGGTGACGGGCACACCAGGCTTTCCTCTCCACACTTGGAAGCCTCTGGCACCATTAAATGTCTATGAATTCAGGATGACCCAGCCTAGAGTTATACAACTGTGGCTCCCTGGTATTCCGGGGTCAGGTTATCTTGCTGGTCAAGCCAGGAGGAGCTAAGTAGTGTTCTGCCGTTTGCAGTGCACTGCTGGGACATGCCTCAAGATGAGACCAATGTAGTAACTCATGACTACCATTCTTGGATATAGAGTAGCCGTCTGTAGAGCGAGGGGGTACTTTGATGAAAAACACCCTCAAAAGTGAGAATTTAGGTAGGATAAGTGGAGGAGCACCTGCACCATGCATCTGGTCCGGTCTCCTTGCAGGCCATGCCTACCGACTCCTCTTTTTTGATCCAATCTGCAAATGCTATCCATGCTTATTGTTTAATGCTCTTTAATGCTTATCTGAGACTTTAATTAGTTTCCTTTGAAAAGTACCTTAACAAACAAAATATGTAAAGTGTAAATTTTGCAAGTCACGCAGAAAAATATTAGGGTGTTGATCGATCATACATTTCTTTTATTCCTTAAAAAATGGATCCACTCAGCGAGAGCACAGACTGACATTTACCAATGCAATACAGCACTACTCAATACAGTCCACAGGACAGTAGGTAGGGGCTGTCTCCCCTCCTATACAGAGACAGTGTTTTATAGGCTATAATTGCAGAAGTGACAAATCCATATTTGGTAATGCACATACCTAAAAACATAAAAACAAAAAACACAATATTTTATATTCCTATCCTATTATAACAACTAGGCAGTATTTAAATAAAAATATTCTGGTAAAATAAGAATTTAACAGCTAAGTAATATTTATCCGTAAGTCTGCACATTTGTAGCTATTGTACCCTATAGTTAAAGCATAGGTATATAAACATGGATTCCTCTGTACACAACTCCTGGCACACCAATTGGAGGTAAATACCATGCATTTTACTAAGGTCTTCCTACAAAGCTTACGATTTATAAGTAACCAAATACATTTATGTTTTATGACAGTTCTTCGAAATTTGCCCAATATAATTAAAATTGCACTACCACCTAGTTATTTTATTTTTTTACCATTGTGCCCCTTCCCCTAGCTATTATATGCAGCTGTTTTTTTCTGGGACTCTTGAGGGTAATAAGGAACCGACAAATCTATGTCACTTTAAAAATGACAGCTGAAGGGTAAGGCGGTCAGCAGGCTCCAGACAAGGGAAAGGAACACCATAGTGCAGTGGTTCCCAAACTTTTTCAGTTCGCGGCATCCTTAGAGTCTCCATAATTTTTTCAAGGCACCCCTCCTAAATAATTACCGAGCAGTCCCGTTTTATAAGTAGTTGAGTCAAAATAACGTAATAAGTATTTAGGTCAGGACAGAAATACTTAGTAAGTTGTTTGCAAAAATAATATACATAAATCCAAGGAAAAAGAATATTTTTTATATATTTTTTCAATTACATTTCTGTCAAAGAATAATTTACAGCTTATATTAGGAGGAATAAGACCAAACAAAATAAAACAGCAACATCATCAAAAATCATCACACTGTGCCCCTTCACCTTTACACTGTGCTCCTTCATTCACACACAGTGCCCCTCTTCATCCACACACACTGTCTGCCTCTCTTCATCCACACACACTGTGCCCCTCTTCATCCACACACACTGTGCCCCTCTTCATCCACGCACACTGTCTGCCTCTCTTCATCCACACACTGTCTACCCCTCTTCATCCTCACTCTCTCTCTTCCTTAATTCTTTTGCCCCTCCATTGCTGTTTCCTTTCACCTTCCCCTCCGTTTCTTTACTTACCATACTTGGCCTTCTTTCTTCTGTCTTCTCTTCTATCTTCTTACCAATCTGGCGGTGCCCGGGACCCAGCATCCTCCTCTCTCCTGACGCTTCTCACTAAATATGTCGGGCGTGATGACGTCAAGAGGAGGAGGATGCTGGGTCCTGTGCGCCGCCGGATTGGTAAGCTGTTTTTTGTTTGTTTTGTCCCCTGGCCGTGGCACCCCTGTGACAGGGCCACGGCACCCCTGGGAGCCGCTGCCATAGTGAAATCTTTTAATAAGTGGCAGTGCAGCTTTAAAGTACCCCACTTCCTAATCATGGTATAATTAGTTTTATTTCCGTTTTACCAAAGCCTTGGCTAGCAGAAATGAAGTATGAAATGATGGAATTTAGGAACAGTAAGTAAACACACTTGTAGCCGAGTGAGGGTGTGATGACAAGGTGGATATGTGGAAATCTTATGAAACTCCAAACCGTCCGAAAGTGTTTCTGTACAATTTTCCCAAACTCCTGTAATTTATGCTGGAGGCCATGTGGTCAGGAAGGCACTGGTCCCACAACTGGTGAAACTAAGATAAACCCCCTACAGAAAGATATACACCATGCCTAATAGTCTCTCTCCTACCGGCTATTACCCAAAGCCATTCCAGGTACTTCTAAACTAATCTAATAACATTTTAAATGCAACAGAATGCCAAGTTACTTCATATCCACACCCTCTTCTTCTTAGTATTAACAGAGTATGGAAAATTTATCACATGAGTATATCACAAGCATAGTCCATATGGTTGTATGAGCACATGGTCAGCTTGGACCGAGGCTTCCTCACTTCTGTAATTTATAAAAACAAAATACAAAACCCAACAGGGGAAATCCACTTTCCTCCCAACCCTGCACCTTCTCTCTATCCTTCTCGCTGATTACCCCACTCTTCTTTCACTCCCCTCCTTCTTCGCGCTCTCTCTACTAATAATTATGTAGTATATTTAAATATCATTAGGTTTTTGTTAGTGTCAAATCCTGCTCCTTAGTAGTAATAAGCATTTAAGTATCTTCAGGGAAGGGCTGGCAAGATTCAACTCAGTAGCCTAGTATGAACATTTTAAAGGAAAAAATGCAGGTAGCCCGTTATTCGGACCGGCCAGGGGGGCAAATGCCCCCCAGCACAGCCTGCCCCTGAGTATCCTTACTGTAGGAGCACATGTTTCTTAGAACACCATTTACATGGCTGTACTTCAGGTTACAGGCACCTTATCATCAAACTTCACTTATTTTAAAAACAATATATGATTGTAGAACCCTTCTTCTTGAATAAACTAATGGCATCACCTTATCTGTACAGATATTTGTAAGGTTTTTACACAATATACTTTTACTAGTCACACAGTAAGAACCCTCTTATAATCAAATCTATTCACATTATTGTAGCTAGTTTAGAACAACCATCATTATCGCACATAACCAAGTGATTAAACCTCACTTCAGGAATCCTGGGTATAGATATGAAAATGGTTTCTGTTGGCCGAACATGCATGAAGAACCAATAGTTTTCTGGCATGGATACAGCCAAAGATGCAGACCCATCAATCTGATGTGCAGACTACCTGTTTTGACCTTGTTAAAGCTCATCAGTGCAGCATATGTAATTTTAGCATCTGCTATGTAGGGTTTAGTGAGTACCATGGGTGCGCTGTCTCATAGTAACAAAAATAGAAAAACACAAACATTTGCAGCTGTAAGTCATCAAAGTGCTTTATTTAATAAAGCAGTTTTCAGGTATGCGGGTGTGTTTAGCACTAAGAGGTACAACTTCAGTCTATCTCATCCAGCATAATTAAGCAAAATTGAACAAGAATGTATGACATAGCATTGTTGACAAGAAAAATATTAATATTGTTACAACTTCAAAACATAAACTTATTGGCCACAGTAAACGCTTCATGTGGTTGTAAAGGCTCAGGTATATGCGCAGTGTTTTGTTCATTTGCTCTATTTTCTCTGTACCTTTCTTACATCCCCTATGGGAAGAGGAATGGTTTTATTATACATCAGAAAGACACTTCTGTTTTGCAATATTGTATGTTGTCAATGTATAAATAAACATATGGTGTATGTAAATATGTAGCAATAAAAATAATCATTCTGGACTACATAAATAAAAAGTCACGGTGTAAACCTTTCCTAGTCAGATATTCCTAAAACAATTTTTTCTTGTGGTTTTAATCACAAAACCATTTTCATTCATGGTTAGCAAACCAAAGCCACAAGTGCAATTTATAATGTACCCGTTGTGTACCCTGAGTGGAAGCAGCCATTTTGTGAGCTGAACCAATGTTCAGCCTTTCGTTACAGGAAATGTCTCGCACCTCAGTGATGTCACTAATTCCTTGCGAATTGATAGGTTGCATTCTGATTCTGATGAATATTGGTTCACACCACAAAATGGCTGCCTACACGTTTCAAACCACATCATGGCTGCCTCCACATTGTATACTTTAACATATTTTGGTGCCATTTAGGGTTTCCTAAAAGTTGAATTACATTGCACAATGTCATGTCCCCACTGAAACAGGATGTTAGTATGTTAAGCCCTGTTTTTATTTTAGAAAGTGTACAGGATTATATATACCATTGTAAGTAAATATTGAAGTCTCTAAACAAATATAAAATGTGTCACATATTGTGAGATATTCAAACTATTATAGTGGTGTTATCACTGAACTGCAAAGTGGGATTATTTAGAGGGTTATAAAATTAGATATACACTCGTCTAAATATTGTTAGTCCCTCATCTTAGAAATATGGTCGTATAGATATGTTGCTTCAAACGTTGGGTATTTGAGCTGTGCTGTCCTCTCTCCCAGTCACTACTGAGGGCCCAGTGTAACGCTGGTGAATGTGACCAGCCAACATGGTGCCTGGATGGGGGCAGCTGTCAGAGACGACCAATAAGCCTTCGGTCAATGTTGCATTTATGTCATTTCCATTTACCACAAAATGCTGGTATCTCCTCATAAGAAGTATAAATACAATACTTCCCAAACTGTCACTGAGGTAATAGCCAAGATTAATGGAGAGTTTGTATCATCGTATTACCTCTGTAAAAACAATTGGGCCATAAATGGGTCTGTAAAGTTGTTAAGAACTAATTGACATTGCTGACGCTTGAGGTACTATGCGCCTCATGTCTCAGTAATGTCACTACTTCCAAGTAACGGGTAGACATTAATCACCTTCTCAGAGACATGAATAATGGCACCACATCATACGTCTTGCTTCTGGCTTCATCGCATTAAATTACAGGGAAAATTGTGCAGGTCGAAACCCTAATAATTTGTTCAAGATCCCAAGACTCAACAACAAACGGTATTTCCTTTTAAAATACAGTATATTAATTGAGATTCAGGAATATTGAAAGTTATAACTTTATCTCAAATAACTTCACATCTAATAAATTCCTGAAACATTTGCTTATATTATTGTGAGTGCTACTTTAAATAGAACAACTTGCATTTAGTGGTCCTTAAAATAATAAAAAAAAGGTGTTATATTAATGCATATTGGGAGTACGGTATTCATGTCTAACTAGCATACAACAACAAATGGTAGAGCCATACTGCAGCTAGCTTCCCCTCCAATCTCTATACTTTTTGGCATAGAATTATAAAAAAAAGAAAGGTAAACATTGGCCGATCAACACATCTTACCTTCTTGTCCTGACAGGAGACATTTTCTTGGAGTGCACTGTATACCTTTCAGTGATTGTAGTCCCCTAAGCAGATGACAATGCAGATGGAACTCCTTGCACAACTAGAGGACACTTCCTATATCTGCTCTTCCTTTAGCATAGTGGTTTTCAACCTGCTGCTGGTAGAATCCATGTTTGTGCCTTTGGTGTCTTATATTCTGAAGGATCCATCCATAACATTATTTTGCCACCCTTGATCGGTTTCAGGTAAACAATAAGGACATTACAAGGACTTCCTGCAGTCTTCACACAGTGGAGGCAGCCATTTTATGGGCTGAACCAATTTTCATGCGAATGCAGCCTCTCAATCCCTAGGAATCAGCGACACAATTGAGGCAAATGAGGCAGAAAATTGGTTCAGCCCAGAAAATGGCTGCCACCACAGCGGGAAGGTAAATTTTAGATACTAAATCCTGTATATGTCTGTGGGTTTTTGTAGCCAGTAAACAGAAAATATAAATTCTTAAAACAAGCAGACTGATTATTTTGTAAACAATAACAAACCGATATTGTAACAGTTTCTACAACAACTGAACTGAGAGACAAAGGTAACAACACTGTAACAACTGTATATGCATGTCAACCACAATTTGTTGGACACAAAGTAAATTTCACTCCAATACCAGTGACATTTCACAAAAACAAACTTTTGTGTGTTTATTAAGACACGCTTCCATTGAGGAAGTTTCCACAGGTAACAGTGTAATAAATGTGTTTCTGCCCATGCAAACAATAGGATTGTTATGTTGTAGTACAGTTCAGAAGAGTGATGGGCGATAGGTAACCCTAGTACTGCATGTGGCCCCAAGACATCACATGCGGCCCCCAGCTCATTTGTCAGGTTTCTTTGTTATAGCTTGTAACACTTGTTTATAATGCCTGCTGAGATATTATTACGGACTGGTGTCTCTTTCTTTTATTCATTTTTAACTTATTACTGAGATTAAGGGTTATTTGCGTCCCTTTTGAAATTTAAAGAGCAACACCACCTTTTCTTCATAGTTATGTATGGATCAGTTTGCGTAAATGGCCCCTCAGTTGTTTCAGTATCTGTTTGTATTTGACTTCTTCCCTGTTGTATAGAACTGCAGAATATGTTAACATTATATAAATAAATAATGTGAAGAGTTGTCCTTAGAAGCCTGTGGTATATCGCAGTGAGTATATATGGCAGGTCTCTCTGAGATGGTTGGGCATGCAATGTATGTATAATAGTGAAAACATTATGGAAAACCTTGCTCTTGGATAATATAATATAATATTGGGGCAGCACGGCGGCTAAGTGGTTAGCACTTCTGCCTCACAGCACTGGGGTCCTGAGTTCAATTCCCAACCATGGCTTTATATGTGAGGAGTTTGTATGTTCTCCCCGTGTCTGCGTGGGTTTCCTCCGGGTGCTCTGGTTTCCTCCCACACCCCAAAAAGATACTGGTAGGTTAATTGACTGCTAACAAATTGACCCTAGTCTCTCTCTGTCTGTTTGTCTGTATGTGTTAGGGAATTTAGACTGTAAGCCCCAAAGGGGCAGGGACTGATGTGAGTGAGTTCTCTGTACAGCGCTGCGGAATTTGTGGCGCTATATAAATAAATGGTGGTGATGATGATAAGGTCATGTAGACACAGTGGAGACAGGAATTTTGTGGGCTGAACCTATATTCAAGGTATATCAACCTATCAATTCAGTACAAACCAGTGCCTCATGAATATTAGTCAGGCCTCATTGACTGATAGTCATGGAGCCTTAGTAAAGTCATTGGTTCCTAGTGAATGGATAAGCAGCCTTCTCCTGAATGCTGGTGCAGCCCACAAAGTATCTACTTTCACTGTGTGTGAGTGACATGCTTTATTGCGGGTGCATTATGTTGACCATTATACACAGACTGGTTTGAAATGTAAAATGACCGACACAATAGTGTAGAGTTCAGAGGCTGTGCTGTAACAGAGGAGATTTTCTCTTGAAGCAGGAATATAATGTGAAAGGCACCACATGAGCACAATATAAGAGTGAAATAAAATTGTTATTCCAGGACACCTGTACATTGTAAGGCAAGGAAACAACAAAATAAAAGAAAGATGATACCGCAGTCTTGAACTTGTCATAAATTAAAAATGCTCATTAAAAAATATACAATTTTCTGACAAATATAGGAGTCATGACCTATAAATTATAGCAAATAATTTGTTAAGGATACCCTGCAGGGTACCAGATGACTAATTGAAACCTGCTTCCAAAAACCTTTCCCTTCCCACTACTTTTTGTCTGGTAGAGATTCAGGCAAGTGGATTGATTTGTGTGTTAATCAGCCTGAAAATCTCAACTGGACAGCTGCCTGTCACTCCACCTTCTACTCACTGGCTCTAAGACCAGTAAAGAAAGTTAACAAAGAACACGGAATAAGGCAGTGAAGAGACAGAGCACTGCTCAGTTGAACGATTAACATATGGGTTACAAGATCCTCTCTGGGGAGAATAGTGGGTAGTAGGAATGGTGATATGTTTAAGGGACAAAGTTCTGTTATTCTCTACTTAATTATAAAATCCTGGTTCCCCTAGTGATAGGTCCTCTTTAAAATGGTATATATGGTCAAATGTTTGTTCACTGATTAGGTGACTGACAGCGTTCCAACAAAACACATGGACATCACACCATCTAAGCCTCTTAAGACAAAAAAACAGAATGACCAAGGTAACAAGATGTGAAAAGCGTCCACAGACTCAATACACATTACTGTTCAATGCTGTATTTTTTTGCAACACATAAACTTAGCGTCTACTGAACATATTTGATACAGGCATGAATATCACAGACTTGGGAACATAAATAGAAATGCCCTCACTCTGCGATGTAAACAGTTGTTCTTTGCCAAACCCTAAGATGGACTTGCTTGTTTCAAAGCTATAGAATCAATAGGTTACCGATAGTGCCTAAAACTATGCAAGCAAATTGCCTTTGCGACATTAAAATGGATGGTACAGCGACATTCCCAAAAATGACGATGCAGGGCCTTGTAAAGTGCAGATTATTGTGGCTTAAGTGTAAAGACGCATGTACACTGTCGTTATGGTATCAACGCACGCTATAAGTTGAAATTAAGCAACACAGGTTGTAGTTTTCGTCTGTATATCATGAATATTGTCCACCCCACGTCTCATTGCTTCGCCACCAATTCTCCTGCATGTGAACCATTCCATTTGCAGTGATGTTTGCAATTTGCAGATCCTAAACGTGATATCTTTCCTCTCTTATTATTGTAAAGAATACTGACTTAATCTAATAAAAAAAAAATAATACAAATAAAAATAAACTGATCTACAGTTTACTGTTTGATACCATTTTAATAAACTTCACATGCATTTTGCTCTGCTGGATCTCAAAGACTTCATCCGATGATGTAATGCGACGTGCATCTGTGCGTTGTATTTTCTGTGCAAGTTGGAAAAAGCAGATTCAGTTTCTTTTCTTCTTGAATCAAACATGAAAAAGTAAAAAATAACTAGGACTATGCCAGGAAGCGAAGGATGTTAGTGATCTCCCACGCAAGTCATCTTTGCCAGAAGATGCAGGTTGCCGGAGATCCTTCTCTGCATGATAAGCATAAGTTACAGCACGGTCTGTCTGTCTGTCTTTCCACCCATATTGCATCAATGTCCGTCTCGTCTGCTAGAACTTTCACTCGGTTTTACAAGAGGTTACGTCAGGATGTTGTTAATAAAGTCCAAGAAGCGCTTAGAATACTGCTCTGGATTAACAGTGGAAATCTCCGCACCTGCCTGTAGAGGAAACAATACGGTCATTGTCACACGAAATAACGTTAGTGTAATTAAAACATAGAATTAGGATTAGACCTCTTATGTCGGTGATAAAAAATATGAACCAACATTTCTAATAACCCCTTCAATCTGCTATAAGGGGGCAGGGGCGATATTTGGGATAGAGAGGATAGAGAAAGATTTGGCAATTGACGGGTGGCCCACAAGCCCCGGCTGCACAAGAGTGGTCAACGGCAAAGACCCAATTTTTAAATGGGAGTCCAGACTCTTGGTTCCAATGAGAGGACATACTTACACCGTGTTTAACAGTTTTTGCTGCGTGAGCTGCTTTCTTTTTTGCGTCATAGTGAGTTAAAATGTCAATAATGGCCATGAAGTAGACTTCCTTCCTGGGTGCATCTGTTAAATAAAACACAGAAGATTAACTAATGTGTCCAGTATATAAGGCAGGGAGAGGCAAGCAGCCACCAGCTCCATCAGGCCTTGATTTCAGATTTTATTATTACCATTTATTTATATAGCGCCACTAATTCCGCAGCGCTGTACAGAGAACTCACTCACATCAGTCCCTGCCCCATTGGAGCTTACAGTCTAAATCTTCTGCCTCTTCCCCTCTTTCCCCTTCCCTTATCCTTATCCTCCATCTCTCCCCCGTGTCTCTCTGTCTGTCTACCCCACCCCTTAGATTGTACGCTCCTTTGAGCAGGGTATTCTCTCCTCCTGTCTTCACCACTGTTAACTCTGCTCTCCAGCTACTTTGCCCTCCTCCTTGAGGACGCTCTTCCCCCCCGTCCCCTCTCGCTCCCTCCTATCCCCTTGGGGGTCTCCCTGTCAATCGTGCCTTCCCTCTTGGACTCCATTTTTGGGGGACCTTCCCCTCTCCCCTCCCCCGCCCTCTCTAGCTGTGCTTTGAGCTCACTGAGTTACTGTGCTTATTGTTTACTCTACTGTGCTGTCTCAACTCGTATTGTAATTTCGTTTGTCCCTGTACGGCGCTACGGACACCTAGTGGCGCCCTATAAATAAAAATTAATAATAATAATAATAAATTCCCTAACACATACACAGCCAGACACACACAGACAAACTAGGGTCAATTTTTTGTTAGAAGCCAATTAACCTATCTGTTTTTGGTTTTTGGAGTGTAGGAGGAAACCGGAGCACCCGGAGGAAACCCAGAACACACAAACTCCTCACAGATAAGGCCATGGTCAGGAATTGAACTCATGACCCAGTGCAGATTTGTTTGTTATAGCTTCTAACACTTGTTTAAAATGCCTGCTGATGTTATTAAAGATAGGTGTCTCTTTCATTAAATGCATTATTTTAACTTATCACAGAGATTAAGACTAAGGTTAGTGAGCACACGGCTGATGAAGTGTTGTCTATCCCTGATATAAGTGCTTATCTTACATTACTGAGCTAAATATACAGAAAACAGACATATTTTGTTATTTACATGTGTGTGTGTGTTGGATCATTTAAGTTAATAAACACAACAATATATATATATTTATTTTATGCTTAAAACACCAATCCAGTGTTTTTCCTCCTTCCCGATCACCTAACTGTAGCCATATATGTACTATTACATCTGATATAGGACCCAGCAGTTTAGGGGTCCAGGCACCCAGGTGATATCACAAGACAAGTGCATTTATAACTGGTGTAAAGAAGTAAAATAATTACTTAGTACAGAAGATATTCACATGCTCCCTGCTGTACAAATAGCATTTTTTCCAAAACCAAAGAAAAGACGTCTTTAATCCAGCAAATCATTCCTAACATATCCCTTTTGGCTAAACTTGCATCCAGAACATCTGGTAGCATAGACGCAGCCAGAGGAGTAGATCCAACTTGCATACATTGGTTTCAACATTGTTACACCTTCTAAATACTGCTTAGTTTCTAGTTTCATTCATTTTCCTTTATCTCCTTACAATAATATCGCTCTGCACAGGAAATCTTGTTTCTGCAAAATGAGGTACACGGATGTGCCTATTCTGTACTTCAGTAGGAACACCCTGATACCGCCCCAACGCCTTCCCTCTGCAAACTGCGCCAGTTGTGCTCTGTAAGCTATGCACCCTGGTGGAAATAGGCTCATTCATGAGGGGCACAACGGGTCCAAATCTGCTTTTGCACTACAGCAGCTGTTTTGTATAAAGGGCACTCATTGCCTGTGGCAAAGTGATACTAAAAACTAAGAATAGAAAGGAATATTACATACTGTCATGGCTTTTAATCCCATATACATCAATAGTTGGGTCAAACTCTCCAGGAGCAAGTGGCCGTGTGTTGTTCAATGTATTCCCGGGGCTGTCCGGAGGAGTGCCGACAGGGTGTGTTCCATCACTTTCCCCTTCATCTTCTCCATCATTGTCCTCACTCTCCACATCCTCCTGCTCTGCCCTCTCCACATCGTGGATTCCCACCAACAGGCTGTAGTCCATGAGTTTCAGCTGAGCCAAAAACTAATGGGTATAAGATACATGTACTAAATTACTGAGCAACGGAATAGAGAAAGAACGTCTGATATCTAGGTCAGGACTGTCCAACTGGTGTCCAACCAATAAGGTGTTTTGCAAACCATTATTTTTTATGAGGAACTGTTCCTAGGGCATATCTTGTAGCGTATGTTCCTATAAGAAAACCAAGAACAGCAATGGTTTGCACTAAGGATGCTAAGTAGTATAAGCTATATAACCCTATGAAGAAGGTGCCGTCAGTATACATGAACGACAGAGTGATCGCTGGCCGGACATGGATACAGCACATCTTACTGTCTTGTGTTCATGGTCCGTCTAACTGAACAGTTCACTGTAAACTATCAGCACTTCCTTCATAGGGATCAATGAACCCTATTTTCAGCATTGGATAAGCTGCTTTCCTGGAGCTCGAAGACCAAATGGGAGAGCGCCGTGTGTAAGAGCCCTAAGGTTAGAGCTTTGCTCTCACAATACGGCACTGATCTGGTTTGTAGATGCACCACACCAGCTAAAGTAGAACGCTTTGCTCCCAAATGTAAATCGTTTTCCAGTGTAGGATTCCTCACACTGTACGTACCTATCTTATGCAAAGAGAAGTCTCAAAAATATGTGTCAATATATTTTAATTCACAAATGTACACACTACATACAAACAATGCTTCAAATGTAAGCAACACGTGAAGGCCAGTGGGTTGCATTAGGCTGCTTCTACTAGTGGAGTTCCTCTGGGTTTACACAATGCCTTTACTAACAGTAAACCCATGTTGATAGACAAAGAATCCTTCTGAAAGCAGTAAGCAAACGTAACACTACTGCAACACTAGTACCAGCTGCTATGGGAACACCACAATGAATGTTGTGACTGGACCTTCTTCTGAACAGTATACATGACATAACCTGTGTTTATACTTGGCTAAATATGTCTTCAGAAGTTTACTGTCTGCTTACTAACAAAATCCTCAGATGATGCTGTTCGCACACTGCCATATTCCTTGGAAAGTCTCTCTCCAGTCACTGATGTTTATTAATAAACACTAGTAACAGCTGGTATGGTGACACTAGAATGAATGAATGTTATGACTGGACCTTCTTCTAAACCAGACCTCAGTACTAGAGGAATGTTATGCTCCATATAAGAACAGTGATTGAGGTACCGTTGAGCATAAGTTGCGCACAATTACTAACGTAGCGAAGCAGAGACGTTAACCCTCAGGCACATTGGTGATCTAACATGAACGTTTATCTCACCTCCACGTCCTTCCTCAGCTTCTCACGAAACATCTTTTTGTTGTTCTCGTCAATGTAGATTTTCTGACCATCGTTTATGAAATCATTATCTTTGTAAGTTGGCAGCTCTTTGGCCTAAAGGAAAGATAAAATAAGCTTTGAATATATTAGGATTTACTCATCCTGAGCTGACATTTCAAAGAGCACTTGGCACAAACAGTGGAGGGAGCCATATTGTGGGTAGATTCAACATTCATGACATCATAGACCATGCGCTCACTAGCAACTTTCAAGCATTCTCTGAAAACCCACCTCTTCAGACAAGCTTATAATATTCCTTAACCACCCTCTTAACCTCACTACCTTAACCTACTACCCGTTACACAATTTCACACAAGACAACTACCCCCTGACCAACATTGTTGTGTGACGGAATCATTTAGCTTATGAGTCACTTTTATCTTTACAGCCTGGCTGGGCTGAAATGCAAAATGTAGACTTAACCTCATGTATCAAGCTCCCATTGTCCCATAGATTGTAAGCTTGCGAGCAGGGTCTGCTCACCTCTGTCTGTTTTACCCAGTTTGTTTATTAGTTTACTATGTCCCCAATTGTAAAGCGCTACGGAATATGTTGGCACTATATAAATAAATGATGATGAACTAGTGATAGCTCTATGACCAGATGTATAGGGCAGTGACTATACTGAGCTAAACATGTCTTCAGAAAGTTAATGTCTGTTTACTTATAAAAACATTCAGAAGTTACTAATAGCACACTGGCATATTTCTAGGAAAGTCTCTCCTGGGTCACTGATATTTATTAATAAATTAACTACCCTGTTATCGGCAATGTATACAGTAGAAGAGGTTTTAGACATAACTTGAACAAAAGTCTTCTACGAGTTATTTTTTGTAATAACTTTTAATTTTTCACTTTTAAAAAGATCACACGGGTGATTACTTCCAGTATTAATTATTTATTAACATTAATGAGAGCGATACAAGAAAAATGCACATTATTGTGTTTTCAAAGCAAGCCATTATTTAATCTAATTTGTTTATTGTATGTGCCTAACGTGTACTTGTTATATACCATTCCCTTTATCCTTGGTTACACAGGACACTGAAGCAGCTAATGTGATTTTCCTTTTATTGAAGTTAAATATATTGATTTATGTTTGCAATAAAACAGAGTTTACAGAAGGGGAGCATTAAAAAAAATACGTAACTATTTGACTACAAATTGTAAATCATTTCCAGTTCAGTTATACAGAGAATTCTACACTAAATTGTACAATTTGTACCGTAGGTGTCAAAAATCCCCGTGCATTAAATGTATCTCCATAAAAACAATATGAGACTACATTAAGAACTAGTCACTGCAGAAGAATACATCTCGCAGAACATGTGAAAGTGGCAGAATTTGCTTATATATAGATTTCCGACATCTAACGTTTTTGACTTCAGGACAGAGGCGACGCTGATTATGAAATACGTAGAACGCTACGCAGTGATCGAAATAAAAAATATTTGTTCGACAGCGTCAGAACAGCAACAAAATGCATTTAGTGAGATGTACAATCTCCAAGGAATGTGACCTGTCTATAATCATTTTCTTTTCTCCCTTTCTTCCCATTTTCAATTCCCCACGGAGCAGCCGACTTCTAATGTCCTGGCGGAGTGCCCAGACTGTCAGTGCTAAAAAAGTAAGCTGAACTATAACCACTAATTTTATACCATATTGGAGCTGCACCTCCTCTCTGAAAAGACAGGCCGCCGGGGAGCTAAGTACTTCCTCTCATGCCGTGGAGAAGACTAATCTGTCTGAGCAATGGGTTCCTGAGTGATGTGCTCTCAGCAAACAATGAATCTTCTGGGGGAAGGAAAAAAGTCAAAGCAGATGCAAGAATGTGACAAGTGTTGGAGGTCATCTAAGATGAAGTGGAAGATGGTTGACGAGGAACATACTGACACACACGACTATAAATACTCCGTGCAATGTGCCACATTCTTTTGGAATGTTTCCGAAAACTGGCGCACAGGAAAAAAGGTCCTGTAACCCTCACACAGCAACCAAACATTTGCTTTAATTCTGTAAGCCGGAGAAAAAGACAGCTAGAATGGAATTAGGTGCAATGGATTACAACACCTTTTTTCCTGTGCACCAGATTTTTTTTTCTTTTCCCCTATTGCACTATCCCGATCAGTCTGTCTTTTGAAACGTACCCAAGGATGGGCTTTACCCACTTCGTCACATTACTTATTTTGAAAGTGTTTAAAGTTAAAATGTATAAATTATTCAGAAGCAAAAAACACAGATAGATAGGAAGGTTTCCTCCAGAAAAGTTTCTACAGTGTCCAGAATTCGTCTTGGATGTGTAATGTGTTTATAAAATACAAAATTGGTCTGCGTTCCTCCAAATAGTCACAAGCTTTCAATAACTTCTGCTCGCTGGACGTGCTGAGATAACGCAGGCAAGATCAAAATTAGCAATCCGGAAAGGAAAGAGTTAAAAGGTCAGTCTAATGCCGTTAAGCGGCTGCACTCCCAAAAGCTAGCAAACTACATTTTTAACACTATCTTTCCCAGACGGTTCAGCTTTCAGGGAACATGAATACATAGGAATTGGCCTGATACCGCAACATAAGCTTATCCAACAGTGTAGAATGTTACGTTCTTCTGAGCAGCGCAGCGGGCAGTTTATCTGTGTATACAGACTAGTAGCCTCAGTAGCGGAAGGGCATCATCGGGCACCCCTAATCACCACATGGGCAAGCCCGGTGTTAGTTTTGCCACTTGGTTTGTGTGTGAAGTCACCTTCCAGATGGCCTCATTGCTAGAAGTCATTTGGTTGTTTGGCTGGAGCACTGAACGGCCAGAACCAATTTGACCATACATGTGGCACGTTTGCAGTGTGTATGGCAGCTTTATTTAGGAGACCAACAACAAAACATGAGATCAACGGATATCTTATCTGAATGGTGTCAAACAGATCTTTTGACCAAGCCAGTCATGTTTACCTAAGTATTCATTACATAATAATATAATTACACTATTGAAATCAAAACACCTACCACTTTACAAGCGATAACAAATACACTAAAAAAAATGTAATATTCAATTAATATGATGATAGGAACTGAATTCCTGAACAGATGTGTATGGAGCCTGCTTCTAGATCCCGGGAGAGAGTGTGTCTCTGTGCGGTGTAGGGAGCTGGCTCAGTGAGCTAAACGTCTGGAGCTACAAAGACTTCTAAGTGAACCCTGAGAACATTGTTTCACTGCTACTGAAGACTGGACCGAGGCTAAGGGGTATAGCAGACCATAAAGGTTTCTGAAAAGAAGATTAAGATTTAGAGCTTTGAAGGAGAGCATGTCACTAACACGATCTAATATCATGGCTTGTACTATTTTTATGACATTGTGAGATTATTCCCCTTTTATGTAGACCAGGAAATGTGATAATGTGTTATGGTGTCCACAGTAAACTGCAGCCATCCAATCAGGTGCTGCGTTCACCTCTGCATTCCTGCCCATAGAATACTGACTACTCTGAAGTGCATGGTCACATGGCTCCTATAAGGTAACAGGCGCTACACTTGGAGGGAGTGGCTTGTCTCAAGGTGGACCCCATGGACAATGCAGGGCAGTATAGAAAGCCATTTGGCAAATGCCTGCTTTTAAGCTTATCATGAAGACCATGAAGACATAGTTCAATACACACTATACCTTTTCTTTATCGCTTGCTTCTCTTGCCACAGTGGAGCCCTAGGAAACAAAGCGAATTAAAAAACAATATTTATAACAAAGTATTTCCATCACTTTTCAGATAACTGTATCACCCATGACAAGTTATAAAACGCATTTCCACCCTACCAACCAGTGTAAGTACCTACGCTTGCGCCAACATGCAAACCTATGGGACGCACCTATGGGACAAGGAGGAGGTCAGAGGCTAAGGTCACAGACTGTAAAACAATGATACCAAGAGACTTGCCAGAGACCCCAGTTTAAGTCCCTGGGCAAGTTCTTTACCTCCCTATAACCAGCTGTGTTATTGTCACCTATATTGGGCAATTGGCCTGGCACAGGGGACGAATGGCATATTGGGAGACATATCATTGGATTAAATGTTTATGTTGTGTAAAATGTAGCTAATTTTGCTATTTATTTAATTAGAAATGCATTGTATTGATTATGTATTTTTCTTTATTTGGTGCTCTTGCAGTTTTAGTAATATGGGCAGCATTGCTGATTATGGAGAAGTTTAGCCTGTGCTTAAAGAGCAAATAAAGCATCTATTTAACAGTATTAAATGTCAAATGCTGTGTATCATAGAGCTGAATAACATACAAGAAGGTGGGGTGTTTATGATTAATAAAATAAGTCATCCATGCTCTCTGTTCTACGACTGCAGCCGACTGCCATGTTAGGTGGGAGGGGCTTCTCTGAGCAGCCTAGAGTGACTGACAGCTTGGTCAGACTTTCTTTGAACTGTGTGGATTGGTTGATTCACACACATGGGCAGTGATGTCACAGTAACTGGAATGACTGCATTCTCAGCTTTTTGACCTGCCTCAGATCCCATTAGGACAAAGATATGGGAGGAGCTTCAGGTGCCTGTAGTGGAATGGGAAGGTGGAGTTTAGTGGTCCTATTAAAGCTCTACCTAAACAAGCCTATGGAAAATAAAAGGAACATCATAATAATGGAATGCCGTTTTCCAACATATGATTTCCAAAATGAAAATAAATTTGATTTTGTTTACCCAACATATACAAATTATAGAGGATCATCCATTTCCACAAAAAGAAGTGTAAGGAATCATCATTTTTTGGAATTTGAGAAAGTTCTGTTGAATAATTCATGAAGTTCACGAAACGTTCAATTGAACAGCACTTGTTGATTGCATGATAAAAGATGCTCCTGCCTTCTACCCCAGGAAGCACCATCCAAGACGGTCATAATGTCTGGCTGAAGAATACTTCATGCCTTGATTGCAGAAATTCCATAGGACAGAGAATTATCCAGCTGTATAGAAAGCATTATCAGCAACCTGATTTTCCTCTCGAAGTTTTCATCAGTGTTTAATCAGCAACTTTTTTTTCCAGTTTTGTTGCTTGAATTATGGGAATTGATGTGGATTACGTGGTCGGCATAAATAAAACACCTGGGCACTAAAAAAAATCTAAGAAAACTAAAATTTTGTATGACATTTAAAGGTGACCTGCTATCTAGGCAGAAATACACCATCATTAACAATACCATTAACATTAACGTACTCCGCAAGCTATATAATTGGGGATACACAATAAACATATCTAAACTGACAACAAATAAATAAACAAATGTTACAGAGTTTTACAATTGAAAATTGGGCCATGCCCCCCATCCAAACCAAATACACCCATTATTGGCTATGCTACGCCCCCGTTAGGGTGTTGAAAAGACAGGCGTTTCACATAAAAATTGGGGTGTGCCTCCGAGTAGGAAGCACGGCAGAGAGGTACAATGTTACAGCTGATTTTCACAAGGATGGTATTTGTGTACATTGTAAATAGGTTGAAATATTAATGATATATTTTTAAAAAAGGTATAACAGAATAACATTTAATTTATTTATTTGTTGTTGTTTTTACCAGAGGGTTAGATCCTGCAACATTCTACTTGAGATTTATGTATCAAAGCAACGCATAGGTGACATTTCAGATGTATCTAACTATTCCTCCGGATTCTATAGAACTTATGGAGAAAAGTTCTCCCCATGGAATACCCTGTTATTGGCTTTTTAACCTTAATATCATTGTGGCTCTTGGTGCACCTAACAAGTGGAGGATGAAGCCACACCATCATTATCAATTGTTAGGATCTTAGTGTCTGCCAAACATATAGAATTATTACACCAGTATAGAATTACGTAAGGGACATACCTTCAAATCATATTTCCTATACACAGAAAGACGGTGGCTAAATACGTTCCTTGTGACAATCATGTACGTCTCTAATCCATCCACATTTAGCCGGTACATTCCCAAAAATTGTGGGAGAAGTGTGTTCCCATGGCATTCCACAATATACTGCAGATAACAACAGTGAGAAGAAAAGAAGGGATAAAGTAAGAATAACTCTAAACAGTAAGTATACGTAACTTGTAGCATAGTACAACCTTCATTCAGTAAGTATACGTAACTTGTAGCATAGTACAACCTTCATTCAGTAAGTATACGTAACTTGTAGCATAGTACAACCTTCATTCAGTAAGTATACGTAACTTGTAGCATAGTACAACCTTCATTCAGTAAGTATACGTAACTTGTAGCATAGTACAACCTTCATTCAACAATACTTTCAGATACATCTGTGACACGTGGTGTTGAAAGCATGAACTGAGAAAAGCAGTTCACCATATAGCGACTTTTTCATGGACATTCTATAATGTTGTGTATAGAGCAATCCCTGTGCAAAGATCTACTTTCTGTGCTTCTAGGAGTATGCAAATCAAACGTGGAATCTGCTTTTATCACTAGTAGGCAACATCATAGCTGCAATTATAGCAGCTTTTACCAAGTCTGCATCACAAGGCTCATTAATTAAGCCAGAATTACTTTATTCCTTTCCTGTCTAATCAATGTGTCTTATTTGCATTTTGAAGTATTATTTTATTACGCTCGACCGCTGGAACGCAGCAACGCTGCCTGAAACTTAATAATTAACCTAATTACATATTTACGGCACTTGGGAGACTTATCTAAACATTCTGTAATGATGCTGGATACGGTCATTGCTGGGCCCCAGCTGTCAATCACAGAATAAGGTTCCAGTAGGCTGGCTGGGAACGATTACATCTCTGGCCTCACTGACACTATGTGCAGCTAATAGAGAACTCAGGATCCTGGATCTGAAAGCAGCCAGTACGTCAGTTCCTATTAGATCTGTTAGTGCTGGCAATTGTTGGGACCCATCATGGTCTTCTCTGACACATTAGGGTCTCGGATAACTACACAAAGTACAATAAAATATAGATAACAAAAGGTGACAGACAGTGGCGGATCCAGGGGGGGACGATTGGGGCGATCGCCACCCCCCCCCTAGCAGGGGCTTGCTGCCGGCGGCTGCACATTATGTGCAGTACCATTCAGCAGTGACAGGCAGGGACAGTGTGCTGCCCGGCCGCTCTGATTGTGTTTTAAACACAATCAGAGCATCTGGGCAGCACCGTGTCCCTACCTGTCACTGCTGAACGGACCTGCACATAGTATGCAGCCGCTGGCAGCCTCAGATGTCAAAAAGCGGGCGGGGCCTAAATCGCCCCCCCTACATCGCCCCGGGTAGAAGTATTTTCTAGATCCGCCCCTGGTGACAGATAGGTAAGGAATGTAAATGGCGATACATGACATATTGTATGTAAAATTGCAGAGCAAGATCCAATTCATCTTTGAGCGCAAATGACACTTCCTAAAGTCTATGATTTCGGAGGAGGGGAATGGGCGTACACCTGTAGCCAAAGTACAGTAAGGGCGTGCCGAGCTCATGCTGCACACGCTTCAAGCATTGGGCATCTCAAAAGGTTTGTGTCTTTCTGCCGTATCACTTGCACCAGTTACAGGTCTGATGTACGAGCAGAGTGATAGTGATGATGGTCACATATACATGTTATATATAACTTGTGCCTTCAAACAGGAGCAACTGAAAAATATGCATTTTTTGTACAGTAGACAATTATATCATCCTAATACATGTATTTTATGGGAGATAAACAAAAAAAACAACAACTTTTAGGACTTTATATTCTACATTTGTATTGGATGTATGGCGCTATATAAATAAATGATGATGATGATGTCTATTCAGTGTCGGATTAAGGGAATGGAGGCCCCTGGGCTAAGGGGTCCTCTATTCCCCCGTGAGGCCCCCCCCCCCCCCGTGATCCGAGCTGCCCCCCCCTCCCCCGGCACTTACCTCCTTCCCCAGCGCGCTGTATGCTCTTTACTGAGGAGATCTCGTGAGAGTGAGACTCACGAGATCTCCTCAGTAAGAAGAATACAGCGCGCCGGGGAAGGACTGCAGTGAAAGTGCTCAGCAGCACTGATCAGGCTGGGGGCGCCCCCGTCCCCGACCGATCAATACTGCTGCTGAGCACTTTCAAGGGCCCCCTGGATGCCGTAGGCCCCTGGGCTGTAGCCCAGTTAGCCCTATGGTTAATCCGGCCCTGTGTCTATTAGACCAGAGCGTTCCTAGACCCGTATTGAACAAAGGACATATGTTCAGATTCCCTCCTTGTTGAATACAGATATGCAAATGCCACATTTTTAAGCATTTTTTGCAATTTACATTCGGTTTGCGTGTCTTAATGAATCAGGCCCAAGATATTTATCTTTGTTTTGGACCTTATAACATTGTGTAAAATACTTAGATTTGGTAACATAACACCCTCACGTCTCAACTCTAAGATCCAATTCTCAAATGTAACTTCCCATCTTCTCTAGAAGAACTAATTCCAATTTATCTCACCCATCTCAGCATTGGACATTTCAGAGCTTAGTTGTGTGAAACTGTATATGCATCCAGTTTTTATTTTAGTTTTTTGTCTTGTTTAAAGATCTTGAGCCTGTTTCATCTTCGAACACAATGTGAACGCAACATCCGTTTAAAAAAGACGAATGTGTGGGCAAGCTGAATAACCTGTACGCACATACTCAAGTACAAGCGGACTCAAGAAACATTTCCATTTGAAACTGGGAGTAAGTACTCTCTGACTTTCCGGTACTTGCAGACAGAGAGGACACTCAACCTCGGCACACACTTACATAGACTACATGCGTCCGGCATAAAGTCAGCTTCTCGGCATACTCAGAGCAATTTGACGCACGATACAGCACGCAACGGGACGTGAGTCCGAAGATGGCTCAGGCCCCTGGGTAAGCAGGTCCTATGTTTCCATGTGAAACACCAGAGCAGGGGGTCCTAGGAAGGAACGATGCTGGTGTCTCTCACCAATAGAATGTTGGTTACAGTTTGAGTGAGTGACCAAAGGAACTGCGCTTCTTATATAGATTGAAAAATACTGCCTGTGTGAACACACTCTTAGGCATACTTACTTCTGGGATCCTGTCAGTGGAGGTGGGCGTGAGGGGGCAGGGCGCCAAAAATCGCGTCATTTTGGCCCAGGGAATCGCGGCGTTTAGGACCTAATTCTGCCCACTTCACTAGGAAGTGGGGCACTTCCTAGTGAAGTGGGCAGAATTCGGGAGATTGCCACACTCACCCGGGAGTCCGGGAGACTCTCGCAAAATGCGGGAGTCTCCCGGACATTCCGGGAGAGTTGGCAAGTATGCTCTTAGGGGTATAGCAACCAATCAGATTCTAGCTGTCATTTTGAAGGATGCACTAAATGAATGAAAGCTAGTATCTGATTGGTTGCTATAGGCAACATCTCCACTTTTCCAAACCCGCAGTTTATTAAATCTAGCCCTTAGACAGCAAAATACATTTCCAGCATACAGCAGGATAAATGACCACCATATAAATAATACTAATCACCAATATTTATTCTGCTGATTCACTTATTGAGAAATAAGTGAATGTAAAGCACTATAATTAGAGATGTGAGTAACCTGTACTAGTGACCCAGGCTGTACATCTCAGTGCCCCCATCCCAGTCTCCTCCAGCCTGATCCCAGCATCACAGAAAGGTGACTCTTGTGTTGCACGAGGCAGAGTGCAGCAAGCATGGAGCACATGTTGTTAAACCTTTAACATGATAAATGACCTCTGGTGTGCTCCAGCCTGTTTTCATCATATTAAAGCCGGCAGCTGATGAGCCCGGAGATGATGAACTCAGCACATTTTCCATCCTAAATGCGCTCAGTGGGGGCTCTGAGAGCTTATTAAGAGCGGACGTCTTTCCTCTGCACACAGCGGCACACAATAAGCTTAGCTGCTCTGAATATATAGATTTGTTTCACATGCATTATTCATATCTCAAGAGAACATCCTGCGAGTCCATGTAACAAATGACTGTAACCCTACTGCTACACTGGCAGAATCCCATTGTTCCCTCGGAGTCCAGGTTACAGTAGATACAGCAGCAGAAGTCACATCGTGATACATGTTGCAAGACACAAACGAATGCAGGTTTATATACCAATGTATTCCTAAACTCCACGTCATTCTATAAATCACAAAGTGTTGGCCCAGTTTCCTAAATCCCCCAGTAGTAGTTCAGCCACAGTTTAGTTTAGCAGAATATTTAAAATTCCCCCAGTCACGGTTCAGTTTGCAGAGTATTTGAAATACTGGTCTAGTCTGTTAAGCATTAAATTCCTAGTTTATTATTTTATTTTCCACTTCTATTTCCCAGTTTATAGTCCTGCTCATCCAAACCGTTATGTATTAGTCCTAATCCAAGACCACTCTACAATACACAGAATTTAACTCTCTGCGACTCTCCTTGCAGATCAATCCTAGTTTCCTATATATTCCACTCAGTGTTCAGTCTACCATTTCATCCAATCCTAGTCTACCTGGCCAGAATCAGGACACATTTGTGTGTTAATATAATAAGCAGAATTGATGGTTATCTCATAAGATATATTAAAGGCATACCATGCAGATTACATCTATATTAATGGTACAGTATCTCTTTATGATTGGATGCGCCCCCCCCTTCTCCCTCACATCATGACCAGGCTAATTCTCACATTTCTGTGTGATTTTTGTGATTTCCACCCGATCCAACATAAGCTTTATACTGCTTTTAGTTCATTTTGGCAGCATAGTGGAATAAATATTTCTTCCGCGCTGGTATTATATTAGGAAAAGAAGCAAACTTAGGAAAATACATATCTTTTCCATAATTCTTTGCAAAGTTACTTTTACTGAAACGGTGCTACACCAAATATTTATTCCCAGAATGTAAATGTATAGGGATAGTGAATATGTGTACTGTATACAAAGTCTGACATTGTTATAGGGTATGAAGATATTTTAGTTTTATAGATATACATAACACAAGAGATTAGAGCTGGACCTCACAGGCATTTCTGTAGGTGTCCCCCCCCACATCTACATGGGTCATGGTGATGTCACAATAAGTTCTGGCTAGCTGGAGGGACGCCTTAGTATAAACCTTTGAACTAAAGCACTAAAAGGACAGAAACCTATCAATTTACTTATCTTTTAAATCAGGAGATTAAGGGAAAATTAGGACCATCTTTTCTTTTCATATTTGTACATATTAATGATTTAATTACATCATCATCATCATCACCATTTATTTATATAGCGCCACTAATTCCGCAGCGCTGTACAGAGAACTCACTCAGATCAGTCCCTGCCCTATTGGAGCTTAAAGTCTAAATTCCCTAACACACACACACACACACATACAGACACACACATACAGACTAGGGTCAATTTTTGGTAATAGCCAATTAACATACCAGTATGTTTTTGGAGTGTGGGAGGAAACCGGAGCACCCGGAGGAAACCCACACAAACACAGGGGGGGGGGGGGGGAACATACAAACTCCTCACAGATAATGCCATGGTCGGGAATTGAACTCATGACCCCAGTGCTGTAAGACAGAAGTGCTAACCACTACGCCACCGTGCTGCCCAATTACAAATGCTTTGTTTGCATACAAATGTGCTCTCCCACATAAAATGTGCCACGATTGCACAAAAGTTGCCCACTGAAAGTAATAGCCAACACCAATCATCGACCTGTCAAGGTACATGCAAAAATTTAGTTGTTTTGGGGTTCCCAAAAAGCTTGGAGGGCACACCCTAAGCTGTGGGCAGCTCAAAATGAACAGAGTCTCCGGACAAATGCTCAGACACTGCTGTGTGACAGCATATTCTCAGCACCATTGTCATAAATGCCTTTTTCTACTTTCAAAGCAATTATCCTCAATATCCAAGGAGGATAGTACAGTATGACATCAGTAACAACCAGTAGGGGACCTTTATGATACAGACAGCTGCAGGTAATGGTGTAGAAACGGTGGTGTTGCCCAACAATCAGACACTTTGTCCTATACTCCAAACAACAGTAGGAAAATGAGTGAATCTGATTGGTTGCTACGGGCAACACCACATAGTTATCAGTACAACGGGTTTCATAATATCCCCCAATAATTCCCAGCAAGCTGTGCAGCAGAGAATGGCTCGGTGTTGTAGTCTCTGCTCTGAACATGAGCTGTATTTACCTGGTGGTATTTCTTTAGTATGTTGTGCATCTCAGCCACATCCTCACTTGTGATGGTTTTGATGATGTTCCTCTTGTCACAGGAAGTGTGAAACCTTGCCCCACTGCGGGCCTGGGAGTCATTAGCCAAGGGCGCACATCTTGTCAGGGAGTTCTGAAAAGTGCAGAACACAGAAAACAAATCAGAAAGATATCCTGTAAATGGCAAACCAGTCTCCAGATAGTGATTATATATGATTACATTATTTCCAAAGGGGTTTTGATGCGACAGTCATAACACATCGATGCAGGCTGGCAAGGTTGGCAGGAGGGCAATTCTCTCCTGGTCTCTCCTTGTCAGTCTGGATCAGCCCAGCACTCTGATTGGTGGATAGCGCCAGCCACTCACCAGAGTCTTGGAAGTTTCACTGCATAAATTGCACACTGTAGTGACACAGTATAATAGTCACTAGTATGCACTGTGTTTTGTAAAGTAGTTATTAGAATGATTTGTGTATTGTATAGTAACCACCAAACATCCGCTCTGTATTGAATAGGATCATATGCTCACAATTTAATGAACACTTTTAGAGAAATAAAGTGAATATAAAACCAACAACTGACTTAGAGAGAGTATATATGTACTTCTAGTAAGGATTCATTTGAAAAATAATAGAAACATATCATATAAAGAATCACTAATATATTTCAGGTTCCAAAAATAAATTATTGTTATTTATTAAAGGAGATAAATGAAACATGTGGCTCTTAGAACATGCTGGGACTGGTCGGTTTAAAAAAACAAAACAAAAAAAAGAATTCACTGCAGCAACCAGCTTGAAAGTGAATCTTCAATTGTGTTTTAATAATCTTAAAAAAGAAACAATATTGCAAGATTCTAAAAACATTTATTAAAATCTGATATTATACTGGAAGACAGTGGGACACACTTATAAAGGTGGAAAACTGCACAGCCACAAGACATTTGGTCATTTAAATTCTTAAAACAAAATTAAACAAAAGTTTTCAGGTGACAATACAAAATATTAAAATCAAAGCTCTGATATTATACAATGACAAAAACGCAAAGTTTCATAAATGATAATCTTTGCCAATAGTGCACTATTTCCACCCTACTTTGTTTGCTTCAGCTAACAATACAAACATGCAAAGTCATAGGATTTTATATAGCTAATTCTCTTTATTCAAAATGTTTATAGAAATAAAAATGAATATAAACTATTCGAAATAACATCTCTCTCTCTCTCTATATATATATTTTAATGTTAAAATCTTCAATAAAAGTCCAAGCATTCAATATCTCCATTCAGTATTCCAAAATACAAGACATTGTTTATTGCTGCAAAATACAGGCATAACCAATTTTCTTTTCACATAACACAAATCAATCAATCTTGTGCTCGACTTATAAATGTGACATAATAATTTTAAATTAATTCTATACCATCCCCACATTTTTAATATCCATTATTAGATTTTTAAATAAATGATAACTCATATTTTGTCTATAAAATGGTATGTTACAGTTATGATCAGAATACTGTCTCGAGCTGTTTTGTATTTAGTACTTAAATAATATTCTGTGTATTTAATTTGAGCAATTAGCTGTGAATGATTTAAAATTTAATTGTGTTGTACAAATGATATTTTATTAACATAGTCCTTTTAATTGAATTCATACTTGGCTATTTTCTAGACAAGATGCACTTAGTTTATTTTACACAAATCTTACTTACAAAGCTGCATTAGCAATTTCATAAATATTCATGCACCTTTAAATGCAATACAATTAGCCTTCTATGCAACAACTATGACAAGTCAGCAGCAGAGTAAGCAGAATGTGTATGTCTTTAGATGTCCACTAGGTGGCAGGTGAGTACATAACCTATAGCACAGTTTTTTAGACGTGTCCCCCTCATGGTGGTAAATGTTTGCCAAGTACCCTTTTGGTGAGAAATATACCCAAAGTACCTCCAATGTGTATACATTTTTATCAAGAAATTTCTTATGTCCTTAAATGTGTAAAAATACAAATTGTAATTTGTTTTGAACATGTTTTTTTCATTCCTAATATAATAAAAGAGAATTCTGAGTAGAAATGAAACAGGTAGTGTTACCCCTTCCATTTGTGTGAGGTACCCCTGGTGACACATGTACCCCATGTTGAGAAACCCTGGTCTACAACAACAGCCACTGCACTAAAAGCATGCTTGAAATCGCAAGTGACTTCAGATTAAAGCATATATCTATATCTATCTATCTATCTATATATACAAACACACATTATATATACACATACACACATTATATATACACATACACACATTATATATACACATACACACCGAAAACGTGGGGCACCTATAATCTGTACGGCCTGATCAATCAATGACCAAGATGTCCCATTAGGTCTACCAACTGTGTGGCACAACTGGCTACAGACCTGGGTGTTCAGCGGTCCAGTATATGACACCAAATGTGTAGCCAGATTAAGGACATGTAGACAGTTAGGTTAAAATTCTGTGTTTAACATATGTTTCTAATGCAAGATAAGCACATGTAAATAACAATGGAAATAACAATCCCAAATGAGACAGTACATTTTTGGTTTTGTCTGTGTGTTGAACTTTTTTTTTTTGAATGCTCCTTGTTGTCCCTCTTAAGTATGTCTGATGCATGTCAAGGTAGTTATAAAAACGTTCATTCATCACAACAGGAGCACACAGTAAATGCAATGAGGATTCACATATCCGTTTCCATGTGCGTTTGGCTTGAACAAGATAACAACTTCCTGCTTTGTCAGGCATAGATGCAGGTTTAAAAAATGCAAATTGAATGCACTTGTAAATACATATCAACCCCATAGGAAAAAACATATTAAAAGCATACTTAAACACAATGCAGTTTATACACTACCACCAGCAGTGTGAATGTAGCTGTAAGGGCCATCCACTGATAGTCCACTTCTCTGTGCTCCACCAAAGGAGTCATTTTAATCTCCATAAGGAGCATTGCAAAGATCCAAAAGCACAGTGCAAAAGTGATGTCACTGACGTAGCCGCTCGGTACTATGAGGAGCACATTCTGCTGGACAATATGATGGTGTCTGCGGGGGTGTAAATGATTCTGATGGGAGGGGTTTGGTAGATCAGGTTAGTGCTTATGCTCATAGTTCTGTTAAATGGAAAAACAGGATTTAATTTTACAGGACAGGAATATTTAAATGAGATGGTGGGCGTAAGAGACGACACATTTAGGGGGCGTTCAGGAGAGTGAAACCCATGTGCAGACATGATCAGCTCCAGCATGTACCCTCTGCTCAGTGGGTCTATGTTTTCTATATATGGTCATATAGTCATATATATATGGTCATATAGTGTCACCATGTTGTGTGATAGTGGTAAAGGAAATGACATAGAATGGTTTACAGAGACCATATGGATGGTCGGCAAAAGATGGAAGCTTTAAAGGGCCTCTTCAGCCAAATTGACAGTAAACAGGGCTGTCCAGATGCAGGACCAATTACTACAAAAGCTACTCCTGTAGTAGGACCACCAGGTTACAGTCCCCTGAGATTCAAACCCTAGATTCCTTGTACACAACGTACATTGTAGGCTATCTCAGGTCAGGATCTATACCTACCATACGTGTGTGTGTGTATATTATATCTAAGCATATCGTACAGTGTGATGTGGCAAACCTGGACTGCTACTCTTGAAAACGCTGTTTGCTCCTGTGATAGTTCCCATCTTACTGTATTTAGCAGCCACCCTCTCCCCAAAAGCACAGAGCTCATTTTAAAAGTAGTTGCAGAATAAATGCATCCTGTATATTGTTACATGTACCGTTTAAATATACCACAAGTAGGATATTTCTTTTTGACTCAACTAAGGACTGTGAGACATGTCTTTGACTATTGGTGGATGCTGCCTTTAAAGGATAACCATCCCGCACACATAGCGGAGGCAGCCATATTGTAAGCTGAATCCTATGCATATTGTCAGAATGAATCCAATCTTCTAGTTATCTGTGGCTTTGGTCGCTGGTTGTTTGATACAGTTCGTTGCTTTGGTATGGCCGCCTTAATAAATAAATAATAAATTAGTCTAATCTACAAGTGCTTTAGTGTAATATCTGTCAGAAGCTGCACAGTACACAAGATTGTATTGTACTCTTGGTCAATATTATAGTTGTCAATTGTCCCTAATTTCCAACTTAAAGATTTGTCCCTATAAATATCCATATTTTCCCAATATTGACAATTACACAACTTCTCTTTTTTGTGCATTAAAGATGCAATTTTTACCATCTATGTTTATTATCTGGGCATCATAAGTTACTATTTATTGAAGGAGTATTTAACACTTGTGTTATAATAACATTCAGTAAACATTGTAGTGCTCCAGGATCCTCAGACAGTGTAGGAGATGACGTACAGAGATGTGCAGGTCCTGCCGCTCACTGGACCTGGAAATTATTTTGAAAAGTCGCCATCTATAACTACTGGAAAATACAAATATTACGGGGGACAGATCTAAAAATGTGAGTTATTAATAGGCCCCTTTTTATTAATATTGGTTCAGTCCACAAAATGACTGACCCCATTGCCAGATGCACGTCCTTTTATTGTCTGTACTCAAGTAACTCAGCTGAGAGAGAGAGAAAGGGGTAGAAAGAGAGAATGGAAGAAAGAGAGAGAGAGAAAGAAAGGATGAGAGAGCAACAGATGGAGGAGAGAGAGAGAAGGAAGAGAGAGAGGGGAGAGAAAAAGAAAGGATGAGAGGGAGAGAGAGAGGGGAGAGAGAGAGAGAGAGAGAGAGAGAGAAAGGATGAGAGAGAGAGAGAGAGAGAGAGAGAGAGAGAGAGAGAGAGAGAGAGAGAGAGAGAGAGAGAAAGGATGAGAGAGAGAGAGAGAGAGAGAGAGAGAGAGAGAGAGAGAGAGAGAGAGAGAGAAAGGATGAGAGAGAGAGAGAGAGAGAGAGAGAGAGAGAGAGAGAGAAAGGATGAGAGAGAGAGAGAGAGAGAGAGAGAGAGAGAGAGAGAGAGAGAGAGAGAGAAAGAAAGGATGAGAGAGAGAGAGGAGGAAGTGAGAGGGGAAGAGAAAGGAGAGGATGAGAGGCAGAGAGAAAGCAAAAGATGATGAGAGGGAGAGAAAGCGAGAGACAAAGGGGGGGGAGAGATAGAAAGGGGGAGATGGGGGGAATAGAGGAGTGAGACAGAGGAGAGAGAGAGAGGGGAGATAGATGATAGAGAAGAGAGAAAGAGAAATATGAAGTTTATTATACACAGTATAATCTAATGTACATACTGCTGACCAAAAATGTATTTTCACAGATTTCTCATTTAAAAAAATAGTACATTTACAATATCCCAATGCAGGGCCATCTTTTCCATTGGGCACAATGGGCAGGTGCCCTGGGGCCCCACAGGCAAGGGGGCCCCATAGGCAGTGCTCTTAATTAGAATAAATAATCCTGCAAAAAAAAAAAAACCTGCAAAAAAAACCTTCAAGGGTCACTGAGCAAGTACATCTATCTACCTCTATCTCTTTATATCTATATCTATATCTATATCTATATCTATATCTATATCTATATATATATATATATATATATATATATATATATATATATATATATATATATATGGGCCCCGGTGCACTGCTTTGCCCGGGGGCCCATAATGTTGTTAAGATGGCCCTGTCCCAATGTCCAGTGTTACCTCCTTTAATTATGACCAAACACAGCAATCAGCAATCAAAGGCTCTTAGCAATTACAGGCAATTTAATAAACACAAGGGAATTGGCAAATAAAAGAAATGACTTTTGTAATGATCCGATGCTCACCTTGAATGGTGAGCCATGAGGCCGCTTACACTTGGATAACTGAATACAGCTTAGTGTGAGCCTCGATTCTGAATGTTTAGTCCGATGACTCATAAGTGGTCTCTGCAAACCAGGATGGTCACTGATGGATTTTTTAATTAATTTAAGATAACAGAAACAGTTTAATCAATAACTAAATCCAAACGCAAATAAAAATAAAGTGAGCTAGAGGGAGGGAGGGTTTCTGGGGGTGTAGAGGGTGTGAATAGGGAGACAGCTGAATATGAATAACATATTTATATAAGATGTTATATATAGATTATTATGTATTTATGGGATACTTGCACGCTGCTCCTTACTATCATGTATACAGAGCAGGGAGAATGCATGGAAATCATTTATATTTATGTTGGAATATTTCAAATGTTCTAGAACCTGGCTGGGATATTTTTAGAGTCACGGACTAATGGCTGCCGCAAAGCACATTTCTTTTGCTAGAGCATGGAGAGAAAACTCATAATTACTGTGCACTACAGTCCCCATAATCCACAGGCAGCAAATCATGGGTGTTGTACCTCAATACAAGCTTTAGGGTACACAGAGGTCCTTCTGGCCAGGTATGTTCCACCTTATGACAGTGCAGCTTCTACAGCTGAGAATAGAGACACACTGACACCTGACATCTTATCCACTGCTTGCTGGATCAGTGAAGTGTCAGGCAGAGTGTCAGTGTGTACTGAAGCTGTGTGTAACCAACCAATAATCCCTATGTTACAGCCACTGAAGTTCCTTTCCCATCAAGGGGACTTCACCACAGTGCTGCAGCCCTCGGCACATGAACAGCTCTAATATATATGTACCCCAGGTTACCTAAATAATAACATATAGAGCCTTACTATTGTGATGTCCTGGGTGCAACCAGACAGGCACCCTTTTTATTCTTTACACAAGTGAATATAAACATCTTAGTATGAAGTACACTATAAAAAACACAGATTGTCGCTTTTAAAAGGACCTGCAGGATTGGTAACTAGTTCAAACTATATTTATCTTACTATTTATTAAAACTTAAGTATTTTATTTAGATATTGTAAAGTATTTCTTATATTATTGATTGAGCCTGACATATGTCCCCTACACCCCATTAGTAATAACAACAGTCTTCACTAGCCAGCACTATCATAAGGACTGATACTGCTGGCTGTAGTAATGGACTGTGTCTTGCTGGCTGTAGCAATGGCCTGCTGCCGCTGGCTGTAGCAATGGACTGACGCCGCTGGCTGTAGCAATGGACTGACGCCGCTGGCTGTAGCAATGGACTGACGCCGCTGGCTGTAGCAATGGACTGACGCCGCTGGCTGTAGCAATGGACTGACGCCGCTGGCTGTAGCAATGGACTGACGCCGCTGGCTGTAGCAATGGACTGACGCCGCTGGCTGTAGCAATGGACTGACGCCGCTGGCTGTAGCAATGGACTGACGCCGCTGGCTGTAGCAATGGACTGACGCCGCTGGCTGTAGCAATGGACTGACGCCGCTGGCTGTAGCAATGGACTGATGCTGCAGAGGGTCCTGGGTTATTGAGTATGGGTGTCGAAAATTTTGACACGCTGGCACAGGACTCCCTCTGACTCATGGGGCCAAGTCTACTGTACACCCTGCACCCATGGTAGATATTAGATGACTGTATGGCCTGCTCATTAAGGGTGATATTTTTGTACTTATACAAATCAGGGATGCAAGAACAAATGAATGAGTTTAGGATCTGTTCAAGTGCATTAGTTAAAAATAATTGATTATTAAAGGTCTGTGCAGGAACTATTAATACACCATCAACTATACTGTTCTATTGTGGCTCAATTGTAATGCACCACACTCATGCCTCAAATGTACCCAACGTGGACTAAACACGTGGCTGTGTATGTCAAGGGATTATTACCATGGAGCTGTGATAAAGATTACTTGATAAATAACACTGTGGATTTAATGAGCACTATAGCAAAATTTAGATTTGCGCAAAACAGATGTTTTGGTTACAAGCCTGACACACTGACTGCAGAGGACAGTGTTGTTTTTTGACACCTAAAGAAAGACAGGTCTGCGTCAAGTAGCTGCACTCCCTTCGTGTTTAAGTATGACCAGTATATTAAATAATGATTTGGCAACACAATCCAAAATACAGTGCAGACTGTGAGTCACCTTAAGCTTCTGTGCACAATGTCACTAATACATGATGAGCCAGGATGGAGCTGGAATCATGTAGAACTAGGGGATTCCATTTCATATATGTTAATCAAATGCGCGGCCAAATGGATGGGAATAAGGAGGCGCTGTGAATCCACTTGCAGCAACACACAAACACACTATGTATACATTGAATGGTTGCTATGGGTTACCACCCATTTCACACTTTCTTCGCTAACATATGAAAAGGCCAAACCCCCAATGCTAAAAACGTATCATATTCTAAAATAAGGGTCTGTTATTTTTTTTTGGTTTTTTTTTGTTTTTTCACTGCATAATGTGTGGTAAACCATACTGACCATTCAACAGCTGTAACCAATCTAAGCTAAGAGTGAGGAAGGCAAATGTCTAATTGATTGCTTGGTTTTTTTTTTTTTTAATATTTGCATGGGGATTAATGATCCCTATGCTGGCAGCGTTTTCCCTTTCGGTCTGCTTTTCCTTTGGAATGTAATGTGGGGAGCTATCCACAAAGCACTTGTGGAATGAACCTTCCATATTACATGATAAAGTCACAATTCCCAAAAACAATGAGAAAATGAAATTGTCCTACCTGGAAATCTTGATCATCAATTCCAAACCTCTCCCTCAGATTTCGGAAGACCATGGGACAATATTCTTTAAATTTAAAGTGGCTGGGCATGTTTTCCCTGTAATGTAAATAGGGTATTGTTAGAATCTGTGATTGGAGAATAATTTGCAGATGTATTTAATATGTAAAATGAAAATTTAACTTTTGTCTTCTTAGCAAAATGGAAACTGTATCATACATAAGTATTATACTCACTGCACCATGAAATTACACCCATAAAATACATAAATATCTAATAAACACAGAGAAGCTACAAAAAGCAAAGACTGTTAATTTTAAAAGCTGTGTAAAATACTGCTAAGTCTAAAAAAGAGTTACCTTATATTAAAAAAAATCTACTAATAAAATTCACAAATGTGCCTAAAATGCACTTGTAATCAAGTATAAAACGGTCCATACTTTCAATGACTTGAGATGTTTGACACTGTAATTACATTTGTTACATAATTCAAGCTATTATTCTCTGTTACGACCTATTTAAGACTGAGGGGTATATTTACTAAACTGCGGGTTTGAAAAAATGTGGAGATGTTGCCTATAGCAACCAATCAGATTATAGTTACCATTTATTACGTACATTCTACAAAATGATAGTTAGAATCTGATTGCTTGCTATAGGCAACATCTCCACTTTTTCAAACCCGCAGTTTAGTAAATATACCCGAGAGAGGTCCATTGTCTGTGTCTCATTAGACAGGACGTAAGCTGTGTATAGGGAAAACATATTCCTATACTGATTAGTTTATCTAAAATATCCTTTGTTCTGATAAACTCCGGAAAGTTTACATAGATATTTGTGACTATTGCTGGTAGCTCCTTTACATACCCCAGCATGGATTTCAGATTTAACTTAATTATAATAGAATTATTGGCATGCTTATATAAGGCAGTGATGGGCAACAGGTGGCCCTCCGAGTCTTCAGCTGTGGCCCCCAGCTCCTTCCTGCTTTACTGTCAAACGTGTTGTTACAGCTTGTAACACTTATTTATAATGCCTGCTGACATGTTATTACAGATAGGTGTCTATTAATTTGATTAAATGTATTGTTTTAACTTACTACTGAGGTTAAGGGTAATGTGAGGCCCTTGTGAAGGTCAGAGTGACAGACAGGACTACCTAATGCAGTGATGGTTAACCTGATATACTTCAAGTCCCTCCAACCTTCCAAAGGGCAAGACCCTTGGTGGGAACCCATAAACGTGTAAACATTGGACCCAAAAGTAAGTGAACCTTTGTGATAGGGTATGACTTCTGATATTCCACCCTAAACTGAAGTTTCAATTTTGGGTGCAATTTTCTTTAAGGCCGTCTCCTGTCTAGGGTCTGTTACTAGGAGGTCTCCTGGTCTGGAGGGGCTCAAATTCCCCTTTATTGAAAAGTCCTACTTGTAATGCAAACGAGGAATTGCAGCTTTGTAATGTGTAGAACTCAGGAAAGAGCAATGTTACTGCACAAGTCCGACAGTCGTGTGAAGTCATGTTACTTACTTGTTAAAGAGGTGATTGTCCACTTTGATTTTAGAATAGGCTTTGAAGTCATCCGGCATCAACATGATGGGTATCTGGACATGACTGAGCTCATTGATCTGCAATAACAAAATACACAAACATTAGACATACATCAATCAAACCAGCTCTGTGCAAGTAAGACAATACCTAGAGCACATTGTGACAGAGCTAAATATGATAGATTGGTGATTCCTAACCAGTGCTGGGAGCCAGTTCCATAGGATGGATTTTTATTTATCATATTTTTGATGATATGATGTTCTAGTTTATATAAGTCACTTATTATACAAACCTCCCAACATTCTAAAAAGCAAAATCAAGATATAATAAGCCCCTCCCAGAATCCATCCAAATCATGCCCACATCCACACAAACCACACCCCCATTCTAATGATGCCATCCCCTTTTCAGAGTCCAGGGGGGATATTTACTAAACTGTGGGTTTGAAAAAGTGGAGATGTTGCCAATAGCAACCAATCAGATTCTAGCTGTCATTTTGTAGACTGTACTAAATAAATGATAACTAGAATCTGATTGGTTGCTATATTCAACATCTCCACTTTTTCAAGCTCGCAGTTTAGTAAATATACCCACAGGAATTAGGACAATCCAGCAAAAATAGGGACTGTTGGGAGGTATGTCTATTTAACATTTCATATATAATTATCAAGCATCAACAAGTAAGGTTTCTTGACAAGCAAAACAACTGCTTAAGCCAAATGTAATGGTAGGGCCTAGGGCAAATGCCCCTTTTGGCCTTTATTAAAATTGCCCAGGTTATGTTACGTAGCGTCCAATTGATTGCACATTGATCACACTAATATTATTCTTCTGAATCACTTTCTTGTAAAGCATACAGGCATCTGGAGCTACAGCCGATATTAAAGATTGTATACACTACAATAGTCATCAAGACGGTTCCAATGGAGGACTGGCCAACAATACAGACAAGTATTCATAATGATGCAGGATTGCCCATTTTGTACTAATGCCTATCTCTGTCAGCTTCCTTTATGTTTTATGCATACTTGCCAACTCTCCCGGAATGTCCGGAAGACTCCCGCATTTTGCGAGAGTCTCCCGGACTCCCGGGCGAGTGTGGAAATCTCCCGAATTCTGCCCACTTCATTAGAAAGTGCCCACTTCCTAGTGAAGTGGGCAGAATTAGGTCCCAAACGCCACGATTCCCGGCCCCGTTGTCAAATGACGCGTTCGCGTCATGACGTCAAAAGGGGCGGGTCCAAAAATGACGCAATTTTTGGCGCCCCGCTCCCTCACGCCCACCTCCAGCTGCAGGCTCCCGGAAGAGAGCTGAAGAAAGTTGGCAAGTATGGTTTTATGACTGTGAAATTTCACTGTGCAAAAGGAATTTATCATGGTTTCAACTGTACTTCCTGGGCTGCCACATTGTTCTAGGAGATAGCACATTATATATATCTTTGTGGGTGTTTGTGTGGTCATCTTCTGGCCACGGTAATAGGCCTCAAACATGCAGAAAGTGACCTGGTCACTCAGCCCTAGGAGGTGACGGGACATCATCTAATTTAGCCACTCACATGTGTGGTAAAGTTTGACACCAATCCTGCAGCAGTACACATATGTCAAACAGGAGGACGAGCTTGTGTCTATCCTCAACTATTATTACTTTTTACATATAAATGCATAAATGTATAAAGCTAAAATCTGATAGGTTGTTATGGCCAACACCTCCACTTTAACCTTTTTAAAAGCTTTAGTAAATCTATCTCCAAGACTCTATTGCTGCAACATTGCATCTCTCCAAGATGGCCTGTTTCAGCCGGAAGCTTGATTTGCATTAAATGTTGCTGCAATTTCACCCATCTCTACTTCCATGTGTTTTGTTTGTTTTATATTCAGAAAAAAATGATGGGACTCAAGATTAAAAGCAGCATTGATAAAATAACAGTCATTTGTACTCATCAACATTAGGGAGCAGACATTTTACTTGGCTGATCTCAGTTACCTCTAAAATGCTAAATAAAGCACCAATATAACCAGACCGTAATCTGTTTTGGAAGCAGAAGCATGAATTATACCGGACACATGAGCTTATTTTATTATGCAGTTAGTATTATCTGACAGGATCCTGATACGGTCGCAATGATATCATGTAAGTAACCTGCAAGTAACAGACCAGGTGGGATCCATCTTTATAACACTCTCCTCACTAGCCACCAGCTATATTCTAGGCTTAGTGGCTAGCACTTCTGCCTCACAGCACTCTGGTCATGAGTTCAATTCCCGACCATGGCCTTATCTGTGAGGAGTTTGTATGTTCTCCCAGTGTTTGCGTGAGTGTGGGAGAGAACTCCCTCACATCAGTGCCTGCCCCATTGGAGCTTACAGTCTAAATTCCCTAACATATACACACACACACACACACACACACAGACTCGGTCATTTTTTATAGCAACCAATTAACCTACCAGTATGTTTTTGGAGTGTGGGAGAAAACAGGAGCACCCGGCGGAAACCCACACAAATACAGGGAGAACATACAAACCCCCCTAGTCCGTCTTACACAGACCCCTTTCCCTAAAATGGAGCCTGAACTATTCCACCAAAAGGGGGATGACAATGGCAGTATTGTGTAGTAGCCAATCAGACAATTTCTTTCATGTACATTTCCCTGGAAAGATCACAGCTAGTAGCTAATTGGTTGCTATGAGGTCCTGCAGTGTAAGTATGCACCTACATTAATAATACGCTGAAACACGATCAATAGGAACTTACTTGGTATCACTGTAGCAAAAATCAGTTAAAAGCTAAACACATTGGGATCTGTTTTGGTTAAAACACTGATGCAAAATTATATTAAACAATCCTGTCACAAGTGTATTATACATTTATTTTCCAGTATTCCATAAATGTGTCCCCTGACAAAGAGGCTGAAAGTTACACATTTCTAAGCAGTAGAACTCTTTTAAAGCCGAATTCCGGGTCACACTCTGCAGCAAAGATAAACAGGATGCAATATAATTGCGAGGCAGTGAAAAAATATCATTGGACTTCCTCAATAACTGGGGCGTGAGTCCAGCGCAGCCGTTTCCAGTTAATACTGCAACTTACAACCAGCATAGAACATAAAAATCTGGCGGATAATAATGAACTAGATAAAACCGTACTGCAAGTTAGATAACTAGGTCATATCTAGGAGTGGGGGAGGGGTAAAACTGTATGAAAAAGTTGTGTGTTAAAAACCCAGAGTTATAGAGCTGCAGGAAGTGAGAACTGAGTCAGCGATTGTGCGCACTGCGTGCTAGTATTGGTCTACACACACAGTGGTTTGTAGCCTGGACACGAGAGACATTGGGGACATTTCGCCAAATTCATGTACAGGTTATTGTAGAGAATGTTGTTTTGTCCATATCAAGCAATTCAGAGTCTGACATTGTTGTAGTATATTCTAGACAATAACAGATGAATTGGATAAATGTACATTATCTGTGGCTCCTGTACACCAGTTCTGTGCTCCACAATGTTTTGGATCAGCTGTTAAATCATGACTTCACCTCCTATATCGTCAAGCAGTATATAGGCTTGCTAGACATGTTTATATGTAAAATGATGCGTACTACTGAGACGATAATATACAAGTAATAACAGGAGTGTTTAACATAACTAATTATGCCAACCATGGTGCATAATTACAGGTTAACACTGAACAATGCATGCTACCTTCATGGTTCATGTGAAGGGGGGCGTGGTATGCGTGCGCGCACATATACAGGAACTAACTGTGCATGCACGAGTTGCATGTGCGCAGTACCTACAGTGCATGCGCCGTGATCGGCGCGTGCATGGACACTAACTACGCATGCAGTTCCACATCAAGAAACCCCATTGGGTGGCATGCACCACACACACGTTGTCGCTGGGGAGGCTGGGAGTTTCCGGGTCTGGACTATAAAAGCCAGACCCGGGACTCCCCCTCGTTCTCTTTGCTGCCTGCCTACCCCTGGACAACGAGCATACACTACACTACAGAAAATATACACTACAATACTATAAGAATACATTATTCCATAGGGAGACACTACACTACAGGAAATATAAACTACGCTACAGAAAAGGATTCTATACTACAGGAACATTCACTACATTGCAGACACAGAAGAGGATCCAGGATACAAGGATTTGCTAAGTATCATTGATAATGACATATATCTATAAAGCTATATTTGTTTGTAATGTAGATTTAAGTATTCACTATGTAGATATAGCTGCGTAGCTATTGTTTGATATGTGTGATAGTTAAATCAATATTATAAAAACGAATTCTTATTAAAGATACATATGTAAAGAAAACAGTGTCAGGAATAAAGGTGGTGAACCTAGGGTTAGCTTTATATTGATATACTACGCTATGTAGAACAATGTTATATGATATATGTGTGAACTGTGAATGCAGCAGGGCTTTCTGTGTTACCAGTAAAATACTTTGATCTGAATACATACATATGTTGTGAGTATTGGTTATAACGAATATATATTGTGAAGCACTGCTGAAATACAGTGGTTATTGGATTAATAATTTGGTAAAGCTTAAGTGTTATTTAGTGAGGTTAAAAGACTGAGTAAGGGAACATTGTTAAAGGAAAAGTGCATAAAAGTGCGAGTTTTATAATGAGTGTATCGGAGAACAGCATAAGAAGATAACATGCGCAACGAAGGCGCAAATACGGGTCCTTTAACAGGTCATATTTAAACATTACAATTTGGGGGTTTAGTGGTCCTTTAAACAGCCTGCTGCTCTATAGCTGTTGAACTACAAGTCCCAGGAAAATGGGACTGAACAGAGTCCTTCTCTCTTTGTCATTAATACATTGACCTTCCTTTCATCTACCTCCCTCCCTCTTCTTCACATACATTCCTTTCATGTGCTGAGGCTGCTATATTTATAAAGCAGCATAACCACATAGCTGGCGTGGTCACACTATGTCCTCCCCTCATCATAGCCCTGGCCCCAGCTTAATGCATATTCCCCCCGGAGCTCATCTGTCTCTCTTACAGAGCTCCGGCAAACGACAGGGCTGAGCGCTGACTAGGGATGTGGGAGCGCGCAGACTACAGGGAGCCGCAAGCATGGAGTATGTTGCTTCCTATTGGTCAGTGCAGGCAGACCCCCCTTTTGGCGGCCATTTTAAATTGTTTCAGCTTTCAATGGTGCTGTACCTCAGAAACAGAGGAGCCCCTGCAAATTTGGGATGTTTCTATTGACATGACCCTACATAGGACCAATCACTGAAGCTGCATACTGAGCACATCCAGAATATAACATTGATATAATATTTCAGAACACAATTTTACAAAGTGTACAGAAGGACTACAATTCCCAGTATGCTCTGCTTCCTGTGCTCCCCCATCCAAATAATAGCAAATTATACGCGCTCTCCCTCCAAAGCCTGGTCTGCCACTTCTGGACATGCGCAAATTATTTTCTTGTGCCCCACTCCCCTGTAATGACATTATCTAAAATACATTAAATGTATGTTTATGGGCCTTACAACTAGGTCAACCCTTGCATAGAGTACTCATATCTGGAATCACTAATTGTATAGAAGCAACTATGGTTAGACAAAAATAAAAAGTGGAATTGTTTTCCTGTTTATTCCAGTTTTTCTCTGTATAATGGTCTTAACATTAAATACTCCCAGTCACGAAGGGGATAATAAAACCTTCTTCTGTCCTATACTGCAGACCATTCTGCAATGCTGTACTGACCAGCCATTAGGGGGCAGTATATGGCAGCAGAACACAGCACAAGTAGTACAAACTATGACAATGCAACTTTATTAACTGCAGGGCCGCCAAGGGGCCTATTTGTTAAAAATCTTTTCACAGCAAAAAAAGTTTAATTTTATTATTGCCATTTAGTGCGACGGTGATAAAAAATATTAGCTTTTCGTTGAAATGTGTTAATATTTTTTTTGCTGTAGCTGCTCAACTATACTCAGCTACCCCTACGATATTGGCCCGGGGTTGTAAGAGTTACCTTCACCCCGCCAGTCTGCGCATGCGTGACCATGCCGATTCGCACATGCACTACGGTATATGCTGGTGCTATATAAATAAATGTTAATAAATATAATAATGCACAGTAGAACTGAAAAACCTTCCATTACACCTCTATAAGGACAAGTAAAAAATATATAGCCATAAGCATTTTAACAGAGCAGCACTGACAAAAAATAATTTATTTAATAAATTAATTTAATTTTTTCAGCCCTCTTCATCCTGAGATGGCATTAACACAAGAGGTATCACTTTATTTCAAGCATAGGGAAGCATTCACCGGCGATACGTAAAGCAGGTGGTAACCCGTAATGCTGTATAGGGTGAACCTCTATCAACGACAAAAACATGCTTTGCTACCGGCAATAGGCAATAGGTCTTTTCACATAGTTGGCTTATTATACTGTTGAACACTTTGGGGGACATTGAATTGCCGGATGTGGCCCCTGGACATTGTGCTGCTGGCAGTTACGGTAGGAATCTCCGCTCATTTTTCTGTGGAATCTCCGCTGCGCGGCGTCTCGTGGGTGTTCCGCGTCTAATTGAATCTCCCCGTTAGGATGATGTCACACAGGCGATTTTCACTCCACGTTTAAAGCGCAGCATCTACTTGCTCCATACTGATATAATTAAGTTCTACGATGGAGAGGATGTCACAATAGCGCTTTAGTTTCTTGAATGGTATTTAAAACGCCGACAGCAGCATTTTGGAAAAGTGTCCAAGGCTCTCAATACAAAAGGCCTCTAATATTATATTTGAGCACACCCTGTCCTACGGAGCAATTTAAGCCCTCATTCCAAAATGTGAGATTAAACGCACAGCAATTTTCTAGCTGCAATAAAAATTAGGCCTGATCCCTTCTGAGGCTGGAGACGCACTAGCGTGAACAGCGCCCTCACGCCGCCGCCGCCAAAGAGATGATTTCACTGCCGCCTCCATTTGGCTTTTTCCAACACACACAACTAACATCTAAAGGGAACACTACAAACATGAGCACAGACGCCGGCGCCTTCCTCCCACGGACTCAGTTACTTACTTCTCATACAAATCATCTCCAAAGTAACACTCTATGTTTACAGTTCACAGAATGAAAACTGTCTTTGTAGTCTCATTTGAAGCATATTTGATCTATGTTGCAATCCACACAACATGAAATTGGCAGCTAAGAAATGCTCTTAAATATCTTTTGTTGTCTTCATAGAAGAAAACGGATTGTTGTAGCCCACAGTTGAACTTGCATCCAACTCTAAATCAGGTCCCAAATGTACAATTTATATTGTAACTGCAGAATATGTTGGAGACATATACGTAAAGTATAAGATTAATCATAATAATAGGCACACTCTAAAGCTTATCATTATATAGGTATAGTTATTACATGTGTATGGTATTAAGTTACATAGGACTGGTTGGGGGAAATAGTTCAATTAATTCAATGGCAGAGCAAGTTGGAGGGAAAAAGGTCTATTTATAAAATGTGAATACTAGTAATTTTATTTAATTTAATAGTTGGGGTTGGTTGCAGGGAGAGAGGCCTAATTATTAAATGTAGGTGCTATTGATTTAAAGCCGGGGCTGGTTGGGGCTTTCTAAATTTTATGTACCTATCCCACCAGCAGCTGCGGTTAATGAAAGCGACAAGAACAGGTAGGTTCTGAAATTCCTCAAGCACTCGGAAGAAAGGTGCATGCAAATGGCACATCTTCGCAATAGGGGCAACTTTGTACACAACGCTGAGGCAATGAGGGCAGGCCATGGCGTTCTAGTCCAGTGCAAACTTCCAGACAAAGAGATGGATGCACTGTGTAGCCTGCCAGGGCTTGTTTGCAAGGAAATACCTGTGGTGAAACATGAAGAGATGTAAGTTAAACCTGGCCGAATTCAAAGGCAAGAATTTGGACTAGATGCACATTGATCCGGATGAAAAGTGTAAAATCTGGTGTCTAATGTATGTCTTTTACCTCAGTCATTTACATATATATTTCTTTTCAGAACCGGTCCAGCTACAGAGCAACATGTCGGATGATGAGCAATCCCCCGTGACAGAGGGACAAGTGGCCAAGCGTTTGGTCGACACTTCTACATCAGAAGAGAGGCGATGTATGGACCTGGCAACACCAGACCAGTGCCCAGACATAGTTACCACGGGTAGGTGTAACACACAGTTTTGCTAGTCAGAAGAACTTTGTTTTATCTGTATTTTGCGGAGCCATAATGGACCACTCTACTTCCTTTCAGGTTGCAAAGAAGTGCGGGGGAAATCCTGGGACAGAGAGGAGGTCCAGGCTGTGGAGAAACACCTGATGAGGTTTATACAGACATGCCGGGTACCTGTGTTGTGTGTCTCATGGCTGAACCATCCATACTGAAAGATTGAAACTGGTCAGGGGTGAAATTCTACCTAAAGAACCACAGAACAGCTTTAAAGACGGATCAAACTTGTTGAAATGATGCGCTGTGGTTGAACACTGCTGTAGCCTCCATAGCTAGGTGTCGGTGTAAGCCGGCATGTGGATGTCCTCAGACAGTTAAAATACATGACACTTTCCCCATCTTGCAGTCCGTGTCAGTACTTTATGCAAAGTCAAAGTGTAAATCTCATGTGGTAACTCTGGTGACAAACCGCTCCTACACATACCCCTATGATTGTTCTGTCGACACAGCATTAGGAAAGGGATGTCCCTATACACCATGTTCCAGATATGGGTCCTCACGATGCAATAAAAACAAGTATGTGTGTGTGTGTGTATGTGTGTGTGTGTGTGTGTCAGTTCATTAAAGGACCAGCTTCTCTCTCTTTGGTAAAGTGCAAATGTGGAGGTCTATGCGGCATGTGGGGAAGTCTGACAGGCATGTAAGAGGCATGTAGAAAGGTCTGATGGGCATGTGGGGAAGTGTGGGTGTTTTGACTTAGACCTTGTTTCATTTGTAATGGGCCCCACAGTTGCTGATAACATCCCTGTATGCTTGTGAAGGAAGAGCTGGGGACACCCAACAGTGATGCATACAGTACTGCCCGTGTATTTGCCTAAAGTGATTACACCATAGGGGCCCCTCTGTCTTAATCCGTCTCTGGCTGGCTGTAGACTCACTACACCCCCCACCCCTGCAGATGACAGTAGCTTAAACAAACATGTGACAGGTGTTTGCATTTGCAAAATAGACCTTGAATTGACTCAGGGTGCAAAATGAAAAAGGGGAGGAGGGGGGACACCTGATTTACAGTTGTGAGGGGGCAGAGGCCAACTCTAAATGCAGTGTGCAGTAAATATGTGCATCATGCAAGAGCGTGCCGAATTGGCCTTGGTTTGCTCGACTGCAGAGTTTTCATCTGGGCAAAATTTGCAACCATTCCCTTAGCACGTTAAACCCCTAAGAAAAAGAATATGTGGTTTATAATTAAATGTAATTAAATATATTATGTAGTGTGATTTCGTTTGCTGAAATGCATAAAACTTTGATTTCCACTTACAGGTATAACTCTTGCGCTTCAACACTTTAAATGACCAAAACACGCATCTTACACATGGATGCTGACATTTTGGATGCGACCAGTCAGTGTCAGATGGAAACTTGTCAGAATGAGTAAAAACAATAGATAGCTGTGCACACGTCAACCATAAAACTCACTGAAAAGCCACAAACACCACACTGCATAATAATCTACTGTCACTCCGCATTAAATGCATGAATTGCAAACAGAACGTGTTTTTTGTCTCTCACCTTGAAAACGATTATGTGAAAATCATTCCCTTACACGACAAGCTATAAATCCAGTAACAAAAGAAGATATCAGATTAGCAATGGAAACTTCACTGGATAGCCTTGCCCAGGCTAAGTGATAGCTAACCCTGCCACAGGACATTATCAAACTGGAGACGCGTGCCCTCTGCCAACTAAGCTTCAAACTCTTCATAGACATTTATCCTCAGTGAAACCATAGCACAGGTCCGATTTTCAGACAGATGACATTGAAACAGTAAGGTCTATTCTGTGCATTTATCAAACACAAAATACAATTGATATCCTTTAGAAATGATGGTTTAAAAGTACTGCAATCTATTACAAAACCAGGTATAACGTAATCTCAGAAGGACTATCAGGGCTATTTTTGTAACATAGGCAAACACTGGGTCATGCCTGGGGCAGCAAAGAAATGAATTTATTGTGAATTTATTTTAAAAGAACCCGACGCCACATTCGGCATTGACTGCAGATTTGGTTTTTTTAACTTAGTGCCGTATTCAGTATGTAATGAGTTAAACAAAACAAGGTTATTTCTGCCTCTGTTCACCCGGAAGAGAGCAAGCTTGAAGCATACGGTATGTGCTCTCCCTGTGCGGTGTCCTTTGTAACCTAGCCATGAGTAGGCGCTCTATTAGATGACAGGACACGGTAAAAAGCCAGGTGTGAACTGGTGACCATTTCTCATGTATCCTTCTTTTTAATTATGTTCTGCTATATAGTCTTTAATATACTTGACGACTCTCCCGGAATGTCTGGGAGACTCCCGAATTCCAGGTAGGTCACCCGGACTCCCGGGAGAGTAGGGCAACCTCCCGCATCTGCTCACTTCCTATCGAAGTGGGCAGCATTAGAGCCACCATCACGTGATTCCCTGAGAATAATGTCATTTTACAGCCCCTGCTGTAAAATGATGCGTACATATCATTACACCATGGGGGTGGAGCCAAAAATTACGCAATCTGTCTAGCTTCGCCCCCTACACCCATACCACCCACCTCCCCTCCCGGGCAGAAACAGCCGAAAGTTGGCAAGTATGGTCTATACTAACTATCCATTGCTCTCGGTTGAACTAATGGAGATGGGGATGTTAGACAGACTAGCATGTTCATGTTGGGTGCATATTCACTAATTTAGGGGGTATTCTCTAAAAAATGCCAAAGGCAGCATAAGCACTGAATGTTGCCAAAAAGGAAGTAAGTTTGCTCCTGCACAAACCATGTTACAGTGCAAGGGGTACAAATTCATTGATTAATTTACGTAAGGTAAATACTGGCTGCTTTTTCATGCAGCACACAAATACTTGATAGCTTTATTTTTACACTGAAATCTAAAGTTGATCTAGGACATGCCCCAACTATAAATCTGTCCCCACATTTTAATTGTACCTTCCCCTTCGGTGCAACATGGTTTTGCCAAGGTGAAAATTTGGTCCTTTTATTTTGCATTGCTCCTAACTCAGCATCAGGCCCTATAAGTTCAGTGAAATTTAAATGTACAAACGAGTGGCATTCCATGGAATGGTGAATCAAAAGTGGAAGTTAAAGCTTATATGTAGTGTTAACAGATGCGCTTTGTTCTTTTTTTTAATTAACACCTTAATAAGCTGTTTATAGTGAAAAACTGGTGCATAACAAAGACTTTTGTCTGATGTATGAAGTGGCTCGGTCATATCAGGTTGCCCTATAAGGCCACTATCACTGGCAATCCATGCTCATTATATTCACACAATATGATCACATAAAAAAAGGTTTACACTTAAACACAGGCTTGATCAACCTCTGGCTTTTCAGCTACTGTGGAACTAGAAGTTCCAGCACACCTTGCCAGCCTCTTGCAGGATGGTACGGTTAATTCCATAACATCGAGGGAGCTGTAGGTTGTGTGAATGCTCGCTAACACATTCTGTTTTTATTAAACATCACAAAGAGAGAATAAAGAACCAAGAATGAGTGGGTTACATTCTAACTTGGTTAAACATTAACAATGTTAATATCAATATTTGAGCATTTTACATATTCCTTGCCTTGTAGTAACTTTTTTCAATCAATTACAACTTTTTGCAATCATCAACTTAAGTATAATGAAAAATGTAAAAGTAAAAAAAAAAAAAGGTGGGAGGGAAATGGGTAGGTAAAATAATGTGGGAGGGGAGGTAACGGTGAGGTAAGTGTCTACCTGGATTTCCAAGAATAAGGGAAGAAACTAAAAAAAAAAAAATACAAACATATTTATTGGGTACAAGCTGAACTATTCGGCGTTGTCCGGATTTAAATCTTCAAGTTATTAAGGTATCAATGAGTTAGATATAACTGTCAACATTTTAAAAATATTTAGCAGCTAAGATGTCATCCAGATCCATCTAGTGGAAGGCTGAGTACAGGCTCCCGGTGTCAAAGTTCTGCTCAGCATTTACCTACAGGAGAACCAACCGGAACCTCAACCCCATAGTATATCTTCTGGGATCCAATGTTACCACCAAGTTCTTGTCCAAATCCATCCAGTGGAAGGCTCAGAACAGGCTCCCTGGGTCAAAATTTCGACCGGGACCCTAAACCTCCCGAAAACTTGGCAAAGGATCCAACTGGACCACCCTGTGTTGGTTTCATCCCAATTGGTGCAGAGGTGTCCGAATACATAACCGGACAAACAAACAATGATTTTTCATTACATATATTATTTATTGATGGAATTACTTTTTAAATTTCCCCAAAAGTTTGTGTTTTATTATAAAGACAATGTTGCAGTAAACATATCAGTTTCCAAAAGCCGTAATCATTTTTCTAAACAGAAAAAGTCAATAAACAAACACCTGAGTGAACCTGCAACGTCAATGTAAGGTGCATCTTGAATAACGGAAATTGAGTTAAATAAAATGATACTGGATTCCTCAGCTGTACCAGTCAACAAGCAGCTGTATCACTGTTGGCATTAATCTCTACCAGTGATTAATTACATCCTTTAAAATGCCGTTAAACTAATTAACAAAACACAAGCTATCTTCAGTATGGCTGTACATCAGAGGAGCAGACGGGATGATTTTTTGTTTTTGTTTGAGATACAACTGCATTGAAATATTGCCACTGAGGATTATTTTTGGATAACAGAAAGAGAATTGGTCCATTATTCTGTATGATGTGTGTCATAATTCTGGAAACAAATTTCAAACAAACAGATAAATAGTGAGAGTACAAGATGTTCCCTGGAATAAACGTTATCGCATTATTATTATTGTTGTTTATTTGTATAGCTCCACCAATTACGCAGCACTTGGAGCATACTAACAAGATGCGCCAATTCAAAACGCCAAACAGTTGGGGCAGATATACCAGGAGGTATCTTTACGGCACACTGCCTTGATATCCGCAGTTAGCTATTATAGTCTGTATACTTCAGTATAAATCACTATCATGCTAATTAAAGGGCATCTGGCACTGAGAACAGAAACAGTGCACCTGTTGCCTAAACACATTGGAGACAGCCATCTTGTTGGCTGAGACGAAATTCAGGGCAATGGAGCCCGTTAATTCTTTAGGAGCTGGCGGCACCACTGAGGCATGAAGTACTTGCCAACAACTAGCTAGCAAGATAACAAGGTCATTTTTGATGAGTAATGAACATTTTAAAACAAACCTGTCCACTACACACAGTGCAGGCAACCATTTTGTTCGTGAAAACCAGCTCATCGCTTCACCAGGAACTTGGGACACCATTCTGAATCAAGAAAGTGTGACGAAATAAGTCTCGCCCAAGAATTTGGTTAAATCTACACTCACAGTGATATACTATACCTTAACATATACAATTATATAATAAATAATACAATTAAATTATATTATAATATATATATATATATATATATATATATATATGATAATAATGAATAATAATAAGAAAACAATTATATATATATATATATATATATATATATATATATATATATATATATATATATATATATATTATACTGAATATACATATACAGCATCTTAACTAGGCAAATATGATATGAGAAAATAAGCACGTTCGTTATAGCATGCATGGAAAGTATACATGGCCAAAACGGTTTAACCAATCTGTGAAGTGTACAATAGAAATAAACAAAAAAAAAAAAAAAAGACACCTCTCCTCCACTGATCGGGACAAACGAGATGGCGGAAAGGACAGTCCATCGAAATCGCGGCTGTCCTGCTGGCACCGGGACGGTTGTAAGGTATGGAACATGGCTGCCTCCACTGGTGCACTTACATTTAAAGCGAAAAGTTGCTACACTATATATGGGAAATCTCCCTACATCCAAGTTATTTAACTCAGAATAAATGTGTAAATTCAGAATAATGTAACCAGGATATCCACTAGATTGAATGAGCCATCTCACATCACTAGCAGAGAATACGAGGAACATTATGGATTTTGGGGGCCTCTGGTAAAAAGTGATCTTTTCCATTAATTATTTTGATTTCTACCTAAACACTTTTGAGCCTAACAAGTACAATCACTATTATCTGCATGTAATTTATTAATGATCATATGCCATCACTTGCAGTACTTTGGTAATTAAAATGATATTTAAATAACGCTGTAGCTGTAACTGCAGAAATCCTGCCTGTTCCGGCTTATTAGCATCAACTGAAAAATTTAGCTGCTTTTAAACTAGTCCTCAAGGAATTCCCAACCTGCCAGGATATCCCTGCTGAAACAGCGGTAACTCAATCAGAGGCTTAGGCATTTCCTGTGTAGCATTACATGAAAGTTATTAAATAGTTATGGCTCACACATAAATGCAATTCTGTTCTAATTTCATCAGCTGCACTGTGATGTGCCAATGCCCAAGATAGCTCTAGCCTCTGTCTTTATGTGGAATAAGCACTTATGTGTAAATACTTTACACGCTACCAGTAATAGAAACACAGTGACAACCTTGGTTATTTCATTGCTTTTCGTATAAAACAAAGACTCACTCAACGATTAACTTGTATATGGCGCATCCACCACATGGAAGGCCGCGCGTCCACCACATGGCATACCCCGCGTCCACCACATGGAAGGCCGCGCGTCCACCACATGGAAGGCCGCGCGTCCACCACATGGAAGGCCGCGCGTCCACCACATGGAATACCCCGCGTCCACCACATGGCATACCTCGCGTCCACCACATGGAATACCCCGCGTCCACCACATGGCATACCTCGCGTCCACCACATGGAATACCCCGCGTCCACCACATGGCATTCCCCGCGTCCACCACATGGCATTCCCCGCGTCCACCACATGGCATACCTCGCGTCCACCACATGGAATACCCCGCGTCCACCACATGGCATACCCCGCGTCCACCACATGGCATACCCCGCGTCCACCACATGGAATACCGCGCATCCACCACATGGAATACCCCTCATCTACCACATGAAATACAGCACGTCTACCACATGGAATACGTCACATACATCCTCCATAACGCTGTCATCTGTTTCACCGGAGTCTGGCAGTCTTGGGTAGACTATTTTGATGCTACTCTTGAAGTTTGAATTCTCTATTATTTTTAGGCTGTTAAACTCCACACTACGTCCTCCTGAGTCATCGGTCCATATGCCTTTTTAACATGTATTCCATTCCCTCCAGGTTGGATCTGGGATTGGATGGGTCCCTTCATGTTAATTCTTAGCATAGCCGTTTGCAGCTTTCCTATAAAACGTAACGCCATCTCAGGATGACGATACTTACTTTTCGGCATGAAGTCCACACCCCCTTCACAGTGCATTTCCTCCCTTCCCTAGGGCAGTCACATTCATCCAACATTTAGCCACGCATGTGCAATAGATTGCCAAGGAAGTGGATGATCACTTCCTCTCTTTTACGGCAGCGTTAGGCTGCCAGTGAAAGGCACACCATACCATTATCAACTCGCTAGCAGCCCGGCACATAAAGTGCAGCAGTGCAACAGTCTGTATCTCTGCGATAAGCACTGATACAGAATGTTAGTTACGATTCTTCACTGGTCATTAATGATAAATAGACCTCCTGTGTCTTGACTGACTCAGACTCATACTAACTCCTGCCTGTCAATCACATTCTACATTCCAGGTCATGTGCTATTTCTAGAGGAGGATTATCATTTCTGTAGAGCCATGGTGCTGGAGTTTCACAAAACATCTACATAGAGCTTCCAATATTGTTTTGTCCTAAATATAGACCTGGTATACTCAGTCCTTTTCCACAATATCTCCTGGCAATCACATTAAACTATGTCCACCATTTATTAGTGCCAACCATTGTTGGTCTGTTGCAAACAGATTACATTCATTAATTTTGTTCCCCGCAAGTCTCATCATTTTGGTACGCATTAGCGGGAGATTTGTGTTTCACCATAAGCGCAGAGTTTCACAGAAAAATAAAACCGTATCATAAATGTGCACCTAGCAATAAAAGGACAATTGTGAGGCAGGAAGTTGAAGATTAAGTAGAATTCTTTGTGAAAAGCCTGAACTCACAGTCCTGATGGATACTGTGAAAGATTACATTTATTTCTTCGTTCCAGGAGGGAAATTATTTATTTTATCGCTGTGATCAAATTATCCTGCCGTAGAGCGAGCTCTGAAAGGCCGCAGACATCACCTTAGCGTGAAAACAATTATTAAACACCTTGGTGTTAACTATATGGAAGGAAATGTGTAGCCGAGTAAAAAATTTTGTCTCTGTAACAGTCTCCACTTTTAACGATAGTGGAAAGCACAGAGCTTAGTTAGACATCAGAGTAACTGACTAGGCTTGGAGCGAAGCTGGATGTGCCAGTATTATATGTGCATGAGATGGAAGATGGTTTAGCCATTTAGGCCAGTAATGGGCATCAGGCTGTGGCCCCCGCTCCTTCCTGCTATCAGATGTGTTGGTTACAGCTTGTAACACTTGTTTAATGTGACTGCTGATATGTGATTACAGATAGGTGTCTCTATCTTTGATTTAATGTATTCTATAGACTTAATTTGTAATACATATTGTATTTAAATTGTTACTGAGATCAATGTGAATGGGCAGCTCTTTTGAAGGTTAGAGGGTCACACCATGCGGCCCCTGAAGTGTATCAAGCTGCTCATTACTGATTTAGGTGGTCTCGACAGAAATGTATATGTAAGAGTTGATTCTTATGTGTATATAACGTTACATATTGTTACAGTTTCCTATTGTATTTGTTTTTCACACTTATATCACTTTCACATTGCCGCCCCGGGGCAATATCCTGGGTATATGAACCCAGGATATAGCCGGATGACAGAGCCTCCCTCCCCGACCAATTCCTGGGTCAACCGGGTTCACACTGAACCAGGGTCTGCCCGGGTCTCTCTGGCAACATCACAAGAGGAGCTTTGATTGGCTCCTCTTGCGATGTTGATTTCTTTTCTTTTAACTTTTCAATAGGTTTCTGTGATACCCGGGTTGAAAAACCCGAGTCTCACCGTTCAGGCCGGAGGCTATCTGGGTCGGACCCGGGAATAACCCTGCAAAAGTCCTGGGTTCAATTCCTGGGTCATCCGACCCGGGTAAATGCAGGGGAGCCGTTCACACTCAGCCCCTACCCGGGTCATCGGGGCTCCCCCGCTCCCCCCAGGCAAAACCCCGGGTTTTTGAGGCAGTGTGAACAGAGTCTTATTGACATTTTTGGAAAATGTTATATTGAATAATTTAAGTTGCTGCCTTTTATAAACATAACTTGGTGTTTCTGTTTTGTATTTTAGGGTGTGGGAAATGTGGGGTTACTATTGTTATCTGCACGTCTAACATGCCATGGCTTATTATTATTGTTTATTTGTATGTCCCTGTTTTATGTATGTCCTGTTTTTGCCACTTCCTGGTAATAATGGCATCTACATCCAGTGCAATCTTTTGTAATCTGCAATCTGTGGAAACTCTGATCAGACACCTCCAAGGTCACCTTAACCAGATCAAATCACTTTGGCGCTGAGGAGAACAACCAGATCTCAATATACTGATTCCAGCTTGGCCAAATACCTCATCACTTGCTGCTGAAGAGTCATTGGCCAACCAAATCTATTCCTAAATGTATAGCCCATACACATGGATTTAAGATAAAGCACAGATACTGCTTGCACTATCTTTCATCCATGCTCAGTCCTGCTTTATATGCCAGCAAGTACATTACATAAAACCAGGCATTACAGCTTTATAACTGCTTATACAGTTTCTGACAGAAGGTGACATCACAAAGGGGACAATCACTGCACCAGGTGCCAACATTCCAGACACTAATGTGGTTTAAATGTTCTGAGGTGCGGTAAAACATATTTGAATCTTGCAACGTATTTGCTCTCAGATCTCCACAGACAGCAATGGTCAATTAGAAACCAAATACATCATGAAAGTTTATATACAATGAAAGATTTTAACAGATTAGTAATTGAGATGTATAGGCTATGTAGACATTCTTTTCTAGTTCCTACAAGTTTATTTACACGTATATTTGCAAATGGTATTCATGGCTCATATGAACAATCTTGTGTTTTTTATTATTTTTTCCTCATATTATAGAGGAACCTTGCAATAAATATATATATATATATATATAAAACATATTACCAAGACACAACAATACACTTTATATGTAGCCATTTTGTAGGCTGAACCAATATTCAGCCTATCAATTCACTAGGAACTAGTGACATCAGTCATGAGGCAAATATCGAACAGCTTTCAAAATGGCTGCCTCTGGTATAAGAAGGTGACAGATACACTTTGACAGGCACTAACAGAGTGTGACCTTAACAGTGCTAAAGTGAGGAGCCCATGTTTATATTTAAAATAAAGGAATTGGATTTCAGATATAGGATGGCAGAAGGTGAACACAGAGTTCAATTACACTACTATTGTAAAGTAATGAGAGGTTGAGGTGACATAGCTGCATGTCTGATGGGCCTCAGGTTATGTAACTTATACCATGTAATGTCACTTCACCACAAAATGTTCTAAGCTGAGTATTAAGTGAAATGTCTATTCCAGTCACAGATATAAATACTTCAATGCTCTAGACTTACCCTGTATAGTGATGTACAATATGTTGGTACTAATGGTTTTTATTTCTTATTTTGCCATCTACTCTTTACCAATCAACTATTTTCCCAGTAAAAATTTAAGGAGGAAGGAATGTTGGACAATGAATATGTGAGATGCACAATTACTCATTTTAGGGATAATTCTCTCAGAACACAAAGGGCAACATCTAATTAAAAAAAAAAAATCCATGAAGTGGTGGTGGGGTGTGTGACTGGGTGGTGGTTGTGGTGAAGGGTTCAAATTTGTGCTCTTCCTTTAAGCCAAGTTTTGAACCAAAAAATCATTTACTTTATACATAAGAGAGATCTAATCCCCCCTTAAAGTGGACCAGTCACCCATGAAGGCAGCTATTATTTGGGGGCTATACTGACATTCATGGGAATGCGGCCTGCGGCTTAAATATTGGTTCGACTTAATAAAATGGCTGCCTCCACTGTGAAGGTGACAGGTCAAAATTAAAAACATGTTAATAATGAATCAGTTTACATGGTAAATTATGTATTACTGGCTCACTAGATCCTGTCATTTCACAGACTTGGTTTCAGTAAATACATGGTTAGATGCAATGTTAATGTGAAACTTTCTAGTATCTTTGCCTGATCTCATGTTACTTATTTCTAGGTAGTTAGTTTGGTAGTTTAGTTTGTGAGTTTTAGGAAAACTAATTTATTATTAATAAAATAGGAAGACTAGACATTGAACAGTTCTAGGGGTATATTTACTAAACTGCGGGTTTGAAAAAGTGGAGATGTTGCCTATAGCAACCAATCAGATTCTAGTTATCATTTATTTAGTACATCCTACAAAATGACAGCTAGAATCTGATTGGTTGCTATAGGCAACATCTCCACTTTTTCAAACCCGCAATTTAGTAAATACACCCCCTAGAATCAAAATAGATTCATCTGAAGCAGATGTATTATATGCTTGATGTGGGCCTGTCACCTAGCAGATAATCATAGTTTTTGTCATCCGCTAGGAACTTTGCTGTGCATTTAGCCTAAATATGTATTTTTCTTATTTTTACCTTCTAAAATATGGTTGTATCTTATACTATGGCACATTCTATAGTCTACAACATATTTTAGTAACATGTTGGAATATATATATTGCTATTTTAATTCTACTATAGGCAAACGGAGAAAAAAAAACAAACACTTTTTCAACATTCCGGCAAAGATTACATTCACAAAATTATGCCAACCCCAAATTTGTATTAGCTGTTTTCCTGAGTAGAGCTACCAAATACGTATATTCCTGTGTGACATATTTAGTAAACTTATATCGGGGAGAAGTAGGGGATGATTTATTTTGTTTTTATTTCTACATTTTACTAAGCAGTTGATCTCCCGTATTAAACGCACTTATAGAGCCAATATAAATGGACCGAACCGTAACTGGTGAGCAATCTAATACGAGATCCAGTGTGATTCATTCAAGCATCCTTAGCTCGCCATTTGTCACGGATGAGATGTCACAATGTGAAGTGACAGGATTCTCCTCTCTAATATTTAACATATCTCACCTAAATAAAATGATTCTATAAATTAATTATACAGTTGTCACTACTGTGTTTGCTACTTCATGTCCCCAGCTTTGTAACTTTCTTATCCTGTATTATGATTTCATGCTGTGATCAGCTAAAAGTAGTCTCTTGTTATGAGTCTGTTGAACTGTCTGTTCATTTGTTAATCTCTATTATTGTTTTTTATTTTATTTTTACTTTCTTTGTCAATACACACGTCACAAGGGATTAAACAACATTTCACAACAAAATAAATATTTTCAGTTATATAAGTTTACAAATAAGGCCTCTTATAACACAGGCATCATTTTAAGCACTTTTTGCGCATTGTCAAAGTCTTTTAAACATACTGGGCCTGAGTCATTAATGAGAGCAAAGCAAAAAAAAAAAAAAAAGGAGTAACTTTGCACCTGGGCAAAACCATGTTGCATTGGAGGGGGAGGTAAATTTAAAATGTGGGGACAGATTTATATTTGGGGTAGGGTATGTCCTAGATCAACGTTACATTTCACTGTAAAATTAAAGTTATCAAGTGTTTGTGTGTACTACATGTAAAAAAAGTCAGTATTTTCTTTATCTGCAAACTAATAAACCTATCTGCACCCCTTGCATTGTAACATGGTTTGTCCAGGAGAAAAAATACTCCTTTTTTTTGCCTTGCTCTCCTTAATGACTTAGGCCCACTATGACACAGAAAAATAATGTAAGTAAGGCACATGTACACACACAGCTTGTGATACGCATTCGCTTTGCGTCAGTTTGGATGTGGCCCGCAGCGATCAGTAACACATACTGGAGGACTATAACACTCATGCAAGTACATTAGTACACTATGCTGCAGGGAAGCACTGAGACATGCTAAAGGTCTCCACTACATTTTAACCAGCCTTGTTTTACACGTGTATGAGGCCTAAAACATCAAAGGGACCAATAAAAGTAGTCCAGATGCAGGACAGGAAAAGAATATAATTACAGGCTACAAACATTTCCTTTTTTTTTTTTTTATCTCGAAACCTAACAAGTACAGACCTCCAAAGAAATGTATTGAATATGTGGATTCATAGTAAATAAAAATCTGCACCTAAAGTAAAGCAATAAATCACATAAAAGGGCAGAAATTCTGTATAAATTACATACAGAGCAAAGGTCATTGACATTTATACTTGCTGGACTGCTGTTACATTCCTTTGGGAGACAACTATAATTCAGTTTCTTCCTATATGAATTATAGTTTAAAAGAATTTCTACAATTTGGTAACTTGAATTTAATGGTTTCTACATACCCTCCTGCAATTTTAATGAAATGCCTTGCTTGTTAGGCTTCAATCTCATTTAGGAAACACAAAACAATCAAGATGCGTTGGAAAAACCCAATTTGGATCTGGCGCGCGTTTCGATTTGTGTTTTGATTTCTGCCAAAGTGCATAAGCTACTGCGCAAAGTGGACTTTATTCTTGTACCAGCTCCGAGCTGCCATCATCATCAGCTATTTATATAGCGCCACTAATCCTGCAGCGTTGTACAGAGAACTCATTGACATCAGTCCCTGCCCCATTGGAGCTTACAGTCTGAATTCCCAGTCGAAATTTTGGAGTGTGGGAAGAAACCAAAGCACCTGGAGGAAATGTCAGAGATTGGGTCTCATTCTCTATCGGATGCATTTTGCGGAGGTTGGACTTTTGATGTGATGTTTACACTAGACTTAGGTGTGCATGTAAGCTAGATGGGTGCACACTACAGGCTTTTCAGACGATTAACGTGCCAATCACACGATAAACGACTGTTCGGCTCGCTGTTGCATTAGTGTGTACATTGCAACGATGCACAATTGTCGTTCCAAAGCTTATCGTATAATTTCATTTGATTTTTAAACTGGACTTAAAACCTTGTTCAACAATGTCCTTCCAATTCTGCTAGTGTGTATGCTCACAATCAGGAAATCCATAGAGTATCATCATCATCATTTATTTATTTATATAGCGCCACTGATTCCGCAGCGCTGTACAGAGAACTCACTCACAACAGTCCCTGCCCCTTTGGAGCTTACAGTCTAAATTCCCTAACATACATACACACACACACACACACACACACACACACACACAGACAGAGAGAGAGAGAGAGAGAGAGAGACTAGAGTCAATTTTGATAGCAGCCAATTAACCTACCATTATGGTTTTTGGAGTGTAGGAGGAAACCAGAGCACCCGGAGGAAACCCACGCAAAAAGAGGGAGAACATATCAACTCCACACAGATAAGGCAATGGTCGGGAATTGAACTCATGACCCCAATGCTGTGAGGCAGAAGTGCTAACCACTACGTCACCGTGCCGCCCAATATATGATCCTTTCAGCAGATGTTTATGACAAATAAAGAGCACAGATCTGAGGGTAAATCTTGTAAAACGTGTATAGTGTGTACACATGATAATTGACATGCTGATCAGGACTTTATTTTATTTTTTTCCCAGTCGTTTGTAAAATCATTACTGATACGGAATTAGGTGAAGATTTCTGTAGTGTGTGCCCAGCCTTAAAGTGTAAAAATGTTATCAAATATTCACATTTCTTGCATGTCATGTATTACAAATGGCTCCTGTTTTATTTTTAGCCCATATTTTCTATATCAAATCAAATATGTCACATTTACAGCATAAACGGCAGTAAGGCAGTTTCATGCGCAATTAAACAACGTTTTCCAGACGTTACATTTATGTATTACACATTCTTTGTTACATGTCAGAGAAACATTACTCTGTAAATTCCAAATTCCTACACTACGGACACGTGCCGAAATAACATCCTGCCCGCTCCACTAAACTTTTTCCTTCTGTTAAATAATCTTGTTACGCTTGACATTTTCAGTGATTTTCTTGACATGAAAAATTCAGATGAGAATGTGCGACTGCTTACAAAGGAAATATATGAGCAGCCCATATTATTCTATCTGTCATAAAGTTTAATGGAAGTATAATCTCATGCAGAGGTAACAGCTTTACGTATCAGAATTCACACCAGGACACGCTAACAGCCATCGTGTACTTTCTGAAAAGTAAATTTAACAGATTCCAGAAGATAACATACTTCATCTCTTAATTAAATGTTATCATTTATTTAAAGAGGACTTGTCAGCAGGATAAGCATTTTAGGTTCATTTGAATAGAATCAGAGCACCTATTATCTTCATTTTTGAAAACGTGGGACACATGATTGAGCAGGAGATGAAGTGGGCAGAGCTGGAACAATCTGTAACCATTAACGTAGGTCTGGAGACTTCCTAGTCACTATGTCTTCTAAGAGATGCACCCTTGCAACCTGCGCATGTTATATGCTCTGCCGTCTCTGCAGAAGATCCACCCATGGACTTGGCACATGCAGCCCACTCCTCTATGCATCAGCCGGGAACCATTAGAACGGTCTCCAGCTGTTTATACTTCCTCATACTTGCCAACTTTTCCTCGTTGGCTTCTGGGAGATCCCGGGAGAGATGGGCAAGAGGGGGCTGGGTTTGATAAATTGCATAATTTTGGCACTGCCCCCTAAATGATTGTCACAATTTTGGCCAATTACAAGAAGGGGCAGGGCTAAGATGAGGCGATATTTGCATCGTTAAGCCCTCCCCCCCCCCGCCACTTATCTATTGGGGGGGCGAGAACCGGGAGGTCTCCCAGAAATGCGGGAGTCTCACGGACATTCCGGGAGAGTTGGCAAGTATGTACTTCCTATGCCCATCGTTCTAGAACAACTAGTCACATTTCTACATTGACCTGTGTGGTAGTTCGGTCACTGTAATAGCACAACATTCTAGAACGCTGTGCATAGGAGGTATGAGCTTCATAAGGCAATTCAAAGTGTCAGTGGTGGGGAGAACAAGATTCTAGAGCACCTATTATGGGTAAACAGGATTACAATAGTGGGGACACATGGCTGCTATGCATGTGTGTGTGTTTGGGAGGGGAGCACCATGGCTGGTCATTTTGATTGTATAAAATACAAATGACCAAAGTTATGTTAATCCTTGCTAAGTAGGTTTGTATATAATTTGTGTATTTTACATAGTCACACCATACTATACCCTTCTTTTATATCATTAACATAACTCACATTTTACATTGGACAAATATTGGCTTTTAACATTTTGCCTGGAATCCTAATTTTTACAATAATTTGACCAGGCCTATCTTAAAAATTAAAACGTAAGAAATATTTGCAGGAACATCCATGGGACTATAGTAAGTGTCGTCCTGGACTCCTAAGAGAGTCTGACATTCACTCTATAGAAAAACCGGTAGCATGTGGAAACCAGTGTGATGATGTAGTTACGGTATTACCCTACGCAACATGATGACACAATTTGTATCATAGCACTGAGGTGGGCGGATCATTATAATATGCCACATCACTAAGACCTGTCTACCATTGACCTCACTGAGTCTCTGCCTCTCCTGGAAGGATGTCTGAAAAATCAGCAAACGATTATGTAAGAGCTGGACAAAGTGTCTCAGCTCAGTGAACTCTTCCATGTCCATGTGTAGGCAAGTACGAAGTGGGAAAGTCTACAGTGTAGACCAACATTTAGCCAATCCAAACATCTGAACAGCAAAAATTAGTGCTGTGAGGTTCATTTCAAACTGGATCGGGAGACTGTGGTGTCAAATGTAAAGCAAATGTCACTTAACCTTTATTTACAGTAATGTGCATTTTTTTACCTGGACTTCCGCATTTGCCAAAAAGAGAATCCCTGCACCTGAGCAGGATTTATACATCTATTTACATGGTGGTGCCATAAGGACAGTGCTGTTTACTCTACTCCAATAGGCACCTCCTCCACATCAACACACTCAATGCAGCTTATTGGATTTTAAACCAGATGAACAAATATAGCAATCTCTGAGCGCGCCAACATAACATAACCGAAACACTGGCGCATAAACGTCAACCTGATTCCTTTAATCGGGGAGATATTCGCCTGATCCTGAATCCAGCACCAACATTCTGACTGACACTACTGACAATTGATTAATTGAAGCTAAAAACATTTAAATGAGCCAGGTTAATTCAGAAGCTCAGTCAAGAATTTGGGGACAATGTGAAAAAACATACATATTATTGTGGGAAAAAAGTCTGCATTTTTTACACGTCGCGATTAGTACATTTTGCATTTTAATGACGCTCTCGTTGTTGTCAGGATGTTAGTAGTCGCAACAGGTCCAAACAAGAGCTATGGTCCAAGTTGATCTTTGTAAGGCTCTTATACACCTGTATTGATGACATACAAAATCCCTGTCAACTCAAGGACTACTTCTTATGCTTATTTTCTGTTCAGAAAGGGGTCTAACTATGCTGGAAAGAAAATTATAGGATAAAAGCAATAAATGCCTCATTTAATAAACCTCTAAGCAAAATGAAAACAAAAAACACAAACATATGGAATATACCCAATGGGGGGGGGATAGGTCAGGGCAAGTCCTTGCTCAGATCTAAATTACAATGTTATAATAAAGCTACCTTGTATGTGTGTGCTACATGCACAAGCAGGCAGTATTTCTCCATACTTGCCAACTCCCGGAAACTAGCGTCCGGGAGTTGGGGGCGTGACTGGAGGGTGGGAGGGGGCGGGGCGAGGCCAATCGTGGGGGGCGGGGCCAAAATGATGCGATTGGCCTCGCCCCGCCCCCTCCCGCCCTCCAAAATGGAGTGATTCTCAGTGAAATATTGGATCCGGGAGAAATGCCAGCTCCCCCGGGAGCCCGGGAGACTGACCCGAATTTCGGGAGTCTCCCGGACTTTCCGGGAGTTGGCAAGTATGATTTTCTCTGCATGCAAAAAGATATATGTGAACCCCTTGTATAACAAAATGGTTTATCCTAACTGTCAATGAGGTCCTGAGGACCTAATACCCCCTTGTATAGAACTGCAGAACATTTCTTCACGTATCCTGCACTTTTGATGGCCAATTACACCATTTTAGATCTAAATGGCTGCAAACTTTGAAAGCCTCTGTGAGGTCCATATTTGCCGACATTTTCCCTACAGGTGAAGTGCACGGTGAGGTGAACTGTGGAGGGAGCTGGGGGCCCCACAGCCAAAACACACAATTGCAGCATTTTGCTGCAGAGGGCGGTGCCAAAATGGAGGCCCTCCATCCAACCTACTTCACTAGGAATGGCCTTATCTCATGGGAGTCCAGGAGACCTACCAGGAATTTGAGAGTCTCCCGAATATTCAGGGAGAGTAGGCAAGTAAGAGGGTCATTAGTTTCTAGTGAATTGATAGGTGCTCATAAATAATGTTTTCAAATAATAAAAAAATAATTATCTGAACAGTGATACTAAGAACGAACAGCTGATATGACAAAGTGCATGTGCAAAATTATTGACTTGCAGATTTACAGATTTTAGCAAACTTCCCAAAAACCAACAGGCAATATCTCATGTGACATAGGCGAATGAGGCAGTAAGTCTCTACTTCCATGTGTGCCCTTTATCCTTAATGTGCATGTACTGCCTCCAAAGAGTGGAGACACACGTTTGGTGAGCTAAACCAATATTAATAAGTATGCATTCAGTGCATGGTGACACAGTGGTTAGCATTGCTGCCTCACAGTGCTTGGGCCATGAGTTCAATTCCAACCAGTGTGCTGCTTGAGGAGAGACTACAAACCAGTGGAATTTGTAAGCTCTCCAGTGTTTCGTGGGTTTCCTCCGGGTGCTCCTGATTCCTACAACATTCTAAAGACATAATGATAGGTTAATTGGCTTCTAACAAAATTAACTGTAGTGTGTCTGTGCGGTAGGGAATATAGATTGTAAGTTCCACTGGGGCAGAGACTGATAAAAATGATTAAATACTCTCTGTAAAGTGCTGGATAATATGTAGTAATATCAATAGTGGAAGTGGAGGTGTGTACGGTGGTATGCCATACCGCCGCTTCTACTACTGCAGTCGTTACTGTGTAAATACACTCAAGGCCTGAGTCATTAAGGAAAGTAAGGCAAAAAAAGGAGTAAATGTTCTCTGGGACAAACCATGTTACAATGCAAGGGGTGCAAATTAGTTTATTATTTTGCCCTTAAGTTAAATACTGGCTGTTTTTTCATCCAGCACACAAATACTTGATAGCTTTATTTTTACACTGAAATGTAAAGTTGATCTAGGACATGCCCTACCCCAACTATAAATCTGTCCCCACATTTTAAATTTACCTCGCCCCTCCAATACAACATGGTTTTGCCCAACAGCAAAGTGACTCCTTTTTTATGCTTTGCTCTCCTTAATGACGCAAGCCCTCAGTAGCCACTTTTTTAGGTACTATCTATTGATTACTTCAAATATCTAATCAGCTAATCATGTGGCAGCAACTCGATATAATACACCGCTACGCGGAGTAACACTTCTGACTGAGCAGAGGTGTTAGTGGCCAGTGGCGCACGCAGGGGGGGTTTCTGAGTCTCCAGAAACCCCCCCTGCGCTAACCAAGTGGCCACCATAGCGGCACTGTCCTATACAGCAGCCGCGGCGCTGTCAAAGAAGCGTCCGCGGCGGTGCTGTATTGTATAGGACAGCGCTGCTGAAACGGAGCTGCTGCGCATGCGCAGCTCTCTCTCGTGGGTTTTGGTTTTTTTTGGGGGGGGGGAAACCCCCCCCCCCGACAATCCTGCGTGCGCCCCTGGTGGCCAGCTTGGATCCTGGAACTTCAGGTTCCAGAATGTAGTGGGACGGGGAGCGACAGTTAGTGGGAAAATAAAGAAAGAAGGAACTAGGCTCATATAATGATACCAGTGTCAGAGGGCAGAGTCACGCTGGATTTATAAAATAACAGATTAATCAGATACAGTTAAACATAGCACCAATCATTACATCTCTGCAACTGAAGAATCAGCATAACCGACCTCTTTATGCATGACCCTTGAGTGTGCTGTGGCCAAATTAATCATTCTTCATTTAAACTACAAAAACAATGTTTTGCCAGCACCTTTATTGTGAAAGTCTGAGAAATCTTTAGTAAAGCGACCATCAATAAAGTCCAAAGGACTGAGAGTGAAACGCTACATTAAATACAAAGACTTATATGACTGCAGGGACTGCACACAAGGGGGGGTATTCAATTGTTGCTTTTAACGCGCTAAAACAAAAAAAACGAGCGCTCGAAAAATATTACAGTTTATAGGGTAATATGCGTGTAAATACCGTTAATACGGTAGTTTACTCGCTGAATTTCATCTCGCAGCTCAGGGAGCTGCGAGATGAAATTTAGTGAGTAATTACCGTATTAACGCTAATATTTTTAGAGCGCTCGTTTGAGAGCGTTAACGGCAACAATTGAATACCCCCATGGTATTTATGTAAGCGGTTTATTGGAGGAACATAGAAAACATTGTCATTAGAGGAAAGAGACTGTGCAAAGTCTATATATAGTTATAAAGATTGTGACCACCTTCTGGGATTATCTCTCTTTAGTGAATAAATTGAGTGTAAAACTTGCAACAAAACACTGGGGAGCGAATGTAAAGAGAAAGAAAGGAGCGAGGGACAATAAATACAGACACTGCATTGGAACAATGTATTTACACTGTGTCAGAAATAGGTGTATGACAGTAAAACTGTGCAGACTTCACCCAACATTTCACTGTCCGGCCTTTCCTATTGCATCCTTCTACCCTCCCTCAGAATCATCATCATCATTTATTTATATAGCGCCACTGATTCCGCAGCGCTGTACAGAGAACTCACTCACATCAGTCCCTGCCCCATTGGAGCTTACAGTCTAAATTCCCTAATATACACACACACACACACACAGACAAACAGAGAGACTAGAGTTAATTTGATAGCAGCCAATTAACCTACCAGTATGTTTTTGGAGTGTGGGAGGAAACCGGAGCACCTGGAGGAAACCCACGCAAACACAGGGAGAACATACAAATCTAAATGTATATTGAATACTGAGTATGCTTCAAGGAAAACAAGCAATTTAATTGCAGTTCTGTTAAGCCTATTGCTAAGTATTTTTTCAGATATATTTGCAGTATATTCCAATTGCAACTAAGAGGAGACGATTAATAAGTTGCTGTTATATTTTATGTTAAATTGCATGTTGGCCTTCAGTCCGTTTTTATTCTTCTTGGGGAAACACCGCCTCTATGCTGTGGGGAGTACTTCACTGCAGATCCAGAGAACGAGAGTTCTCCCTTAACACCAAAGGTAATTGAAGTCTCAAGATACTTACCTGTGAGCTTACACAAACACCTTCTCAGACAGCACACATGGTCAAGACGTTCAGTTGTTGTTCAGACCAAACACCAGAACGGGGAAGAAATATGATCTAAATGACGTTGGAGCCAGATAGGGGTGGACTGAGTTTCTCAGAAACCGCTGATCTCCCGAGATATTCACACACAACAGTCTCTAGAGTTTATAGAGAATGGTGCACAAGACAAAAAACATCTAGTGAGTGTCTGTTCTGTGGGCGAAAATGCCTTGTTAATGAGAGAGGTTAGAGGAGAATGGGCGGACTGGTTCAAGCCGACAGGAAGGGGACAGTAACTCAAATAAACCTGTATTACAGCAGTGGTATGCAGAAGAGCATCTCTGAATGCACACAACATTGAACCTTAAAGGGCTGCAGAAGACCACACATGAGATTCCACTGCTGTTAGCTAATGACAGGAAACTTGCCTGCTCTGACGAATCTTGATTTCTGCTGCAACATTCAGATGGAAGGGGCAGAATTTGGTGTAAACAACATGAATTCATGGATCCATCCTGACTTGTGTCAATGGTGCATGCTGGTTTTGGTGATGTAACGGTGATAGGAAAGTTTTCATAGCATACATTAAACCAATTGAGCTTTGTTTAAATGCCACAGCCTGCTTGAATATTGTTGCTGATCATGTGCACCCATTGTGACCACATTCTACCCAACTTCTAATGGCTACTTCCAGCAAGATAATGCATCATGACACAGAGCACAGGTCATCTAAGCTGGATCCACAAACATGACAATGAGTTCAGTGTAGTCCAACAGCCTCCACAGTCACCAGATCTCAATCCAGCAGAGCACCGTTGTGATGCGGTGGAACGGGAGAGTCACAGCATGAAAGTGCCGCCGACGTATCTGCAGCAACTGGGGGATTCTCTCATGTCACCATGGACCAGGATCTCTAAGGAACGTTTCCAGCATCTTGTTGAATCCATGTCAAGAAATGTTCAAATGTTCAATGTTCTACTGAGTCCTAGACAGGCCACTGAGGGTTTGGCTCAAAACTAACACGTCACACTAAATGGAGGTATAATAAGATAATATCAATAATATATTGTAGTCCAAATTGAGCAATTCCAGTAATGATTGGGAATAAAGGGCAGAACTTACTTCTTATTGCGTAATGTCAGTAGTATTTGAATGCCATGTTACCAGATTTCATACAAAAGATTATCTTGGGAGTGTCTAGATCTTTTTTTTATATGGAATTATAAGGAATTCAACGTGTCTCTACAAACATATGAAAAGAGGAAACAATGTAGTGCCAGAACTGTGTAAGAGGCTGCAGAGCCTGCGATACAAGGCCACAAACCTACATTGTATGCAATCCATTAATGCTGAGGCATCCCACATTCCAGGGTACTGTAACACAGTGTCTGAAAATGAGCATTAATTGATACATCTGGGCCACAATGGTTCAAAACAGGACTGTAAATCTGATTTCACTTCTCTCGATGTAAACAAAACCCTTTGAAAAAGCTACTTCTGGACAGTATGTGTTGCGTGAGCAGACAGTTTGTTACTACATACAAACCCATCCAGACTGACTGTCTCCAGAATATGCAGCAACAGCTGCGGGGAGAGTACCCTAAACACCATATATTTCACTGACTAAGCTCAATATTTGGAAATTAGTGGTTTTCAATGTAATGATATTTATATTTTCTGTAATTTCTAAAAGTTTGATGTAATGACTCTCAGGGCTGTTAAGTGTAGAAAATACTTCTTAGTGAAAGTTCTATAAAAATGTACAGATAGTGAGTATTTTCCTGACACTGTAAGATACAACAACATTAATAGAAGCATCATATACCACAAAACAAGGGTCGAGGATTGTAAGTAAAGTGCTTGCAGCATTACAAGTGTTTACTGTCCCACTTTTGTGTCTAAGGACTGAGCCAATTTTTATTGAACTGGACATTTTGGGAGAATTGGCAAACTTGGTGCACCTCTGTATAAGAATAGAACCTGATTTATTAATCCATCATTCCTCGTGTCATCAAGTAAGGATGACGCAAGGATTTCTGCTTGCGGCTCATTACCGTTAATACGGGTTAAAATTACCGTATTAACGGCAATGGTGCGCCGGCACGTTACTTTTGACAGTAACGCGGCCAATTGAATCTGCCCTATATCATCATATAAAAAGTAAATAGCTGTGATGTTGCAATGCTGGTCTCTTTTTCAATCTACCTTATTAGCCTAAAGTGTGTACCTGTGGTCATTCACAGTGGTGGCTGCCATTTTATAAGCTGAGGCAGTATTCGGCCTATCAGTTCACTGCGACATGAGGTATATATTAAATAAAACGCTGTCTGTTATTAAATATAAAACGAAATGCTGAGGATGTTTTTTTTTAACTCTTTATTTAAACAAAGAAACAAGCAGAGAAAGCGAGTAAACAGGGTTGGGTTGTAATCACTGAACTGGAATCAAGAAGAAAACACTTATAGTATGCGGTAAAGGGAGGGATGGTCGTTAGAGGAAAAACGATGATCAGAAAGTGTAGTTGAGGTAGTTGAACAATAGAGGGGCTTGTGAATGGGTCAGGAGAAGGAGAGTCGCTCCAGGGTCAATCAAAGAGTCAGATGCAGGTAGACTACAAATATAGTCAAGGAGCACAGATTTGATGAAGGTTATCATCCTTATCAAGAGGGGGTAATTGGTTTTTTCCATCCTAGCTATGCACCAAAAATAGGATTTCAGCAGATACAGGGGGGAGTGGGGGGGATCAGTCTGCTTCCGAGATTTGGCAATGAGACATTGGGCAGCTAAAATATGGGAAGCACCCCCCTCCTCTAACCCTCATCATACGCAGCCTGTGGGACTATTCTAGGGGTGTGCAGTGCTGAGACACATCTGCATTTAGCTCTTATAGCTGAAATGTCACCTGATGCGTTGATGTTGTTGTTTCCTTTTTGTTTGTTTTTTAAATTATTTAAGTTTATTTTAAATATTTCCCTAATCCCAATTACATATTTTCACTTTCATGTTTTCAGATTGGATGTACTGATGACCAGAAAGCCATTATTTGTGTTATATTAAAATTCAAGAGTCAATGTGTTATGTCACCTGTATTTGGAAGCCTTTCTGATGCTGTTAGACAGTAAATGCTCTGTCTGTTATACCACGATTCTCCGCTTGTATTTTGTTCCTTGTTTGTTACCCCTCCTGTATTTTTATTGAAAAACGTAATAAAAGCAGATGTTCAAAAACACACAAAACAACACTGTAAAAATAGCCCACCAGCACAAGAAAAGCAAGAGAGCCTGGAAAGGTCATTTTAAAAAAGTGAGTGGGTTTTTCGTGGAAGCTATAGATCTCGCTTTTAATATACTGAATCAGAAAATTAAACTATAAAATAGTTCAAGCAGACGGTACTAAAGGCATATTCCTACTGTACTTCAATCAGAAGATTTATTAATAGACTACCAAGATAATATTAGTTTAGGTAAGGATAGGATAAAGAAGCACTGAAACACTTGGCTAAAAGATGCTTTTTAAAAACAATTCACTGGCGCGGAGAGGCTATTCAGAATTGAGCGTGTACAACCGAAATACGTATTGACTTGGAAGGTACCTACTCCATACTTGCCAACTCTCCCTGAATGTCAGGGAGACTCCCTGAATTAGGGATGATCTCCCTCACTCCCTAAATAGTCTGGCATTCTCCCTGATGCTGAGCCAGTACAAGACGTGGTTGGCTTCGCCATCTGTGGCATGATGACACCGTTCACAAATTGTGTTCTATGTCCATGTATTGATGCCTATGGAGGTGGCCATTTTTATGGAGATCAAGATTTAATCAAAGACTGAAAGATAAGACAACATGACTTCAGTAATGGAGACAGAAATGTAAAAGACACTTCAGTCTCTAGAGATTCATTAGCTGCTTTTCTTTAACGCATAGTTGCCTACTCTCCCGGAATATCTGGGAGACCCCTGCATTTCTGGGAGATCTCCCAGGCTCCCGAGGGAGCAGGGCAACCTCCCGGTTCTCGCCCCCGCAATAGATAAGTGGCGGGGGGCTGGGCTTAGTGATGCAAATATTGTGTCATTTTAGCCCCGGGGCCAAAATGATGTGATAGTCAAGCTCCGCCCCCTCACGCCCACCTCCCCCGAGATCTCCGTGAAGCCAACGAGGAAAAGTTGGCAAGTATGATCTACTCAATACAAACAAAGTCAGAAGACAGATCAAGACCAATAGGCGCATCAGTAAAACAGAGACACAACCCAGATATAATAAAAGTTTTTAAAAAAAGCTAAGGTTACAAACCTCTAGACTTGGAAGCAAAGTTTGCAATGTCAGATTACAAACTAAAGTCCTATACAAAGCTGATGCTTAATTTAGATCACTAAACAGGAACAATGTTTATCTTGGCCTCGCCTACAGGCACTTTCCAAGGTACACAAAAGTGTTGTTCCAGTATCCACGAAGCTTTCTCTTTCAGAGCTTATCACACAAGTAACAGGGAAATATTAAAGAACGTGGGCATTCTATGCCCTTAGCTAATATTTTTCCAGTTCTAAGTTCAAACATTCCACAAAGGCAGCAGAATGGAAAAATTAGAGAAAGGATGAAAATGACACCACAATACAAATGTGGGCGTCATTTATTAAATACAATTATTGTGTACAAAGGAAGAAAACACTTCAGCCGGGGTTTACTGGGTCTGGGGTTGTTTGTGATGTCTGCCTACAGGACTGTTTGATTAATCCTTTCTGAAACTAATGTAAACTTCTCAATAAGAAATATCTATTTGTAGATGTTTTAGGAAGTTGTCTCAATAAACTTGAATAGGGCTGTGTTCTGTGGGAGAAACTTTCTTCAGTGCCTTAAAGGAGAATTGCTGCTGCCATTTGCAGGTTATTGATACCCTGGCACTGCCCATTCAATGTATCAATTGGAGAATTATGAAATTGAGCAGGACTCAACCAGTGTGTTGAAAGAAGATGACTCGTTGGCTTACACATCCTCATAGACATTGGATAACACAGCGTTAGGTCATTGATCTCTATGATATACACACACTCCATTACCACGGAGGAGCTGGATGCACCAGGAACACAGCGGGCCTGAGTCATTAAGGAGAGCAAAGCATAAAAAAGGAGTAACTTTGCACCTGGGCAAAACCATGTTGCATTGGAGGGGACGGTAAATTTAAAATGTGGGGACAGATTTATAGTTGGGGTAGGGCATGTCCTAGATCAACTTTAAATTTCAGTGTAAAAATAAAGCTATAAAGTATGTGTGTGCTAGATGAAAAAACAGCCAATATTTAACTTATGTGCAAAATAATAAACTAATTCGCACCCCTTGTATTGTAACATGGTTTGTCCAGGATCACATATACTCCTTTTTTTGCCTTGCTGACTCAGGCCCAGCATGTCAACTTTTTGGTGAATTCAACACATTATTATCATTCTCACTATAAAAATCAATTTCCACTTTATCAAACACAGGTAACTGCATGTTGTACCTATAGTGTACAACCCTTACAGGGCACCTGTCCACTACACACAGTGGAGGCAGTCTTTTACTATGCTGAACCATTCATAGGACTACAGCCAATCAGTTCACTAGGAACCAGTGTCATCCCTAAGTCTCTTTTACAAAGTGCACAAAATGTACACTGCCCCCACCTGTCTGCTAAGGGTAGTTAATAGTGCACGCCCACTCCCCAGTACTTAGAAGCAACCCCCCCCCGCCTAGGAAAATTGATCTACACCTAGGTTTGTGGTGTCAATCTACCTGGAACCTCTTTCTTTTGGATCCTAAAGTACTGCATGGCTTTGTTTCATCTACATATTATTCACAAGAGGCAGGGGGGGCATTGGGGTTTGTTTGTTACATGGGCCATTTTTGTGTGTATGAAGACTTTTATTATATTGTTTTACCATTGAAAGTATGACGAGGCGTGATCTTCACTTTTTTAGAGGAAGTGGAAGAAACAAGTCCTTTTCTGGGGGGAGAAAAGGGATGTGTGTATTCCCACACACTAGAGAACTCCCCCTCCATTAAACAGCCTTCTCCACCCCTTAATGAAATTTATATAGTCTTGTGTCGGTAAATGAAATGTCATGAGTGTAAAAGTAGGTGAACCTCGGCATCTAAACCTCACTCAACAAAAAGTCCCCAATATGCTCGATTGCTCCCACTGGACAATGCAAATGTTCGCCCCTCCATAGGTGCTGCTATCTTGGAATACAAATCCATACGTTTACCTGTAAAAATACATGTTCTCTTCAAATATAGGCTCTGGACTTCATCCAGCAATATATGCACTTCTGCAAAAGTCCTATTCCTTACTAATAAAGAGTAGTAAATGTAAATGTGTGTGTGTGTACAAAATGCAGGGCCATCTTTTCCATTGGGCACGATGGGCAGCTGCCCGGGGGCCCCACGGGCAAGGGGGCCCCATAGGCAGGGCTCTTAATGAGAATAAATAATCCTGCAAAAGAAAAAAACTTGCAAAAAAAACCTACAAGGGTCACTGAGCCAGTACATCTATCTATCTCTATATATCTAAATCTATATCTGTATACATCTATATATCTATATCTATATCTAGGGGCCCCGGTGCACCGCTTTGCCCGGGGGCCCATAATGTTGTTAAGATGGCCCTGACAAAATGCCTTTATTTACAATGACAAAGGACATTTCCAGAAAAGGGGGTACATAAATAATATACTACTGGACCTTTACAACTAATTACATCTCTATCCTGATTTAAAATTCTGTATTGGGCTTAAAAAAAATAAATAAAAATAAAATAAATACAGGCTTTTAATCCTCGATAATACTCACTCCCTATAATATCAAATGCCGTTTAGAATAATTATTCTTTTTTATTAGTTTATTTGAATTAAAAATGCTTTCAGCAAACACGCTTTAAACCCAAGAAAAGGAAACCTGACATAAATGACCACTGTACTATAAAAAGGCTGTAATAGGTCCGTCATGCTACATTCTTTATGCAAGTTTCAGCTTTCAGTTGTGTGATGTCATTGTTTGTTTGTCACATTCCAATAAAGCTGTTTGTGTGGGTGCTGGGTCTGGATTGGGTTTCTTGTTCTGAAGACAGTGCGGAGTGTCCAGCGCCGCTGGCTTCCAGCCCGTAAAGCACTAAAATCTATATTTCATTTTTTAGCAACATGTCACTTTACTCAGGGAAGCTGCTGTCTTGCCAAGTTTTCACCCTGTTCACTGTCCAGAAATAGCTGCAGGAACAAAATGGGTTACATTCATACACGGCATGCATGTCATAGTATCGTAACGAGCTGCATTCCCTGCATTGCAAAGCTGAACAAAATGTATAATGTTCAATTTGGGGTGCGGGTTACTCCCGTACATGTTACTCTGCTATCAGATCTGCACTTGAAAGCAAGTGTAGGACTGATAAGTGGCATTTCGCCTTTAACTCTATTTTTTTTTTTTGGGGGGGGGTTGTTGTCAGTTAAGACAATTGTTGCACAAGTGTTGTAGAACAGGTGAATCTTGTCTTTTTACGGGAAACTGAATTTTCCTTTCACTACTACACTACATAACCAAAAATACACCCGCACATCACATCCATATGCGCTTGTTGAACATCTCATTCCAAAGCAATGGGTATCACTATGGAGTTGGTCCCTCTCTTGCTGCTATAACAGTCTCCACTCTTCTGGGAAGGCTTTCTACTAGACTATGGATTCGCATCCATTCAGCCGCAAGCATTAGTTAAGGCATTGATGTGGACGATTGTCATGCTGAAACAGGAATGGGCCTTCCCCCAAACTGTTACCACAAAGACGTAAGCACATTTTTCTCTAGAATGTCATCATCATCTATTTATATAGCGCCACTAATTCCACAGCGCTGTACAGAGAACTCACTCACATCAGTCCCTGCCCCATTGGAGCTTACAGAGAGAGCGGGAGACTAGGGTCAATTTGATAGCAGCCAATTAACCTACCAGTAAGTTTTTGGAGTGTGGGAGGAAACTGGAGCACCCGGAGCAAACCCACATAAACACGGGAAGAATATACAAACTCCACACAGATAAGGCCATGGTCGGCAATCAAACTCATGACCCCAGTGCTGAGAGGCAGAAGTGCTGACCACTAAGCCACCGTGCTGCCCCATAATGTAGCATTAAGATTTCCCTTCACTGGAACTAAGGGAGCGAGGACGAACCATGAAAAACAGCTCCAGACAATTATTCCTCCTCCACCAAACTTTACAGTGACACTGCGCATTCAGGTAGGAGGTGTTCTCCTGGCATCTGCCAAACAGAGATTCATCAGTCAGACTACAAGATGGTGAAGTGCAATTTATCACTCCCGGGAACGTGTTTCCACTGCTCCAGAGTCCAATGGCGGTGTGCTTTAAACTCTCTGCAGACAACATTTGGCATGGTGATCTGTGGATTGTGTGCAGCTTCTTAGCTATGGGAACCCAATCCATGACGTACACAATGAACATTTCCTGTGCTGACATTGCTTCCAGAGGCAGTTTGGAACTCAGTAGTGAGTGTAGCAATAGATTCAGCACTTGGCTGCCTATTCTGTGAGCTTTTGTGTCCTACAACTTCTCATCTGAGCGGTTGTTGCTCCTAGAGGCTTCCACTTCATAATAACACCACTTATAGTTAACCGGGGCAGCTCAAGTAGGGAGGCAATTGGACAAACAGACTTGTTGTACAGGTGGCATCTTATGACAGCGCTACGTTGAAAGTCACTGAGTACGACCCATTTTACTGCTCATGTTTTACTGTGGAGATTATATTGTTCAATGCTTGATTTTAATCCCCTGTTGGCAATGGTTGTGGCTGAAATTGCCACACACACTAATCCACATAACGTGCTTCCCAATTCACTTACTATTGCAGTTACCTATGGTAAATTAATTGATTGATTATTTAATACCTATTAATTCTGCACAGGTAACTGTAATATTAACTCTGTATAAATAATTGTCCAGCTGCACAAATAAAAATTAAAAAAGGAAAAAAATCAAAACAACTAAGCCCCATCCCCAACTTGCACAGACTATGCCCTGCTTTACAAGAGCCACGGCCATACCCCCAAACACACACCTTTACCATCTACAATTATACATGGACTTTCCAAAAAAATGTGCTTAGAGGTATAGAGAAAGCACATACAGAAACATCACTTATACTATTATACAAGTAATATTCTATTCCGTTCCATACTTCTGAAAGTGAGGAGACATTTAGCCTATTTAATAATATAGTGCTTTGTACTCACGTGTGTTGTAACATATATTTATTTACTAAACTGCCTAGTAAATAAATTAGTAAGCCATTGTTTGCTGTGGGTTACATAAGCCCCATTGACTGAAATGTATTATTAATATATTTATGCATAAACACTTTATGCAATAAATTAGTTGTTGCTTTACATAGTCTCATACTCTCCCAAAATGTCCATGAGGGTCCCAAATTAGGGGGAGACTTCCCGGACTCCAGAGAGTGTGACCAGCATCGGCAAGCCCCGCCTTCCCTAGTAAACACCTAGTGGGAGGGGCTTCATAACCTCCGGGTAATCCCGCCTTCAATGAGACACAGCACCTAGATGCATTCTATGCTAGAAAGCACATTGCAGGGTGTCACCTTACTTCCATGATTTATTTAAGACATGAATGAGGCTCAAACCAGCCTTCCCACCTATACTCTCTTTTCAGAGAACAATTTTATTTTTATTCTTCCCCAGACAATGGTCTCAGTCTATACAGGACGAACTTTGCACCTCCATAAGGCTGGAGTGAGCAGTATCTTAGGAGAAAAAGGGAAACATTAAAGTTAATGATGGGGGGGGTGGTCTAAGGTGGTAGAAGACTGGCGTTTATACGCTTTACATCACATGCATTTTCTACAGTGACCCACAATCCCCAAAAGTCGGTGCAGAATTCATTTCCAAAGGGAGTTTCCAATAACCATAACGTGGCTGCACGGGGTTGAGAATAAGACGCATCTGTGCAAAATGAATTACCCTAAAGGTGTGTTTTTGTTTTTCCAGTTCACAAGTAAGAACTAGAGGCCCCCCTGGCTCAGTCCATCTTGCTACATAATTTCTCTCACGCCTGGAGAATACAGTGAGCAGCCAGGACACCAGATGAGTGTAACGGGAAAGACAGGGATCCTGGGAAAAGGACGCTATACATAACATCTTCCAGAGACTGCAGGTCCTTAGTAAAGTTTAGCCTCTACTTCATACTTGCCAACTTGTGAGACCTCCTTTCCAGGAGAGAAGATCTCGCTGGCGATTCTGGGGGCGTGGCCAAGTGGGACATGTTATTTGGTCCCGCACCCTAAACTGACACAACCCTTTTAGCCCAACACAGCAGGGGGCATGGCCACGATGACGCGTGAATCACGTCGCTAAGCCCTGTCCCCTCCATTTAACTATTGGAACTGGCCAGGATCCGGGAGTTTGTCCTGCTTTCCCAGAAATCCGTGAGTCTCCCAGACATTCCGGGAGAGTAGACAACTATGCTCTACCTCCAAAATTAAAGTTTTTAACAAACAGAGTATATGGGTACAAGATGTACTCTTGTTCTATACAGTATATTGCATGTGTAGATCTAGATTAGACTTCATATCATCAGTTACAGTACTGTACATTTAAAACAGACATTTAATTGTATTAAGTTATTTAAAGAGGAACAATTAACAAGAATATTTATATATATATATATATATATATATATATATATATATATATATATATATATATATATATATATATATATATATAACGAAAAGTTGCTTCTGGTCAGTGCTGGAAAACACGTTATCTGTATACTATAAACACTTCTACTGTGCAGTTTTTACCTCTATTATTTCCAGATCACTCAGTTTAGAGGGAACTGTGCATTAGAGAATTTAAAGTGCTCTGAACAGAGTAAAACTCCTTTAGAACACCACAAGAACTGCGTGATGCACTTACTGTAAAACAATCAAACAGATTTGCTATCAGTTGCTAAAATAAGAACATTTTATTTTACACATAAATTAAACACCGTTCCCCCAACTAGCAGAAGTGTAAGTTTACCAAACCTGAGACCCCATCAGCTCCAGGAAAACTCTACGCTCCGGGTTGATACGCTGGAGATGTTTGAATGAATACACTGTTCGGTACAATGCGTTGATAAAGCTGATTGGATGGCAGCCAAGTCACATGCAATCAACTTCACCAACCCACAGAGTGTCAGCCCTGTAAGTGACTGATAGGTCACTACCTGCGGTGACTTTCTCCAGCCACCTCCAGGAACCCTGCATTTCTGCTATTTGTGGAGAGGAGTTTAATCTGCTTTGCAGAAATAATTTGGGTGGACTTTCTTAAAGAGGATACATCATTGGTCCGGGTTACTATTGGAACAAAGTGCTGCTGCACAGCGTACAAAGTGGTGGCATGATCATGCAATGTTGGGGCAGAGTCATGTCCCCTACGGGTGTATCTAGCGCTACCATCATGAACAGAGAAATACCTCCCAACTTCCCAATACTCAGAACATAGCGGCCAACTGGTGGGACAGTCCCCTCAAATCCTAAATAGGGAGAATTGGGTGGTATGGTGATGACTGCCACCAGGAAACCCTGTAAGAAAATATATTTAGGCCCAGCGCTACCATTAGCCCGCTTCAGGCAGCTGCCTAGGGAGCTAGGCTTTTGGGGGCGCCACTGAGGGCTGGTGCCAGGCATTTGGCGTAGACGGTTGGTTGATTAGGACGCAGAGAATCTTTGCACCAAACCTACATATATTGCAATAATATATATATATATATATATATATATATATATATATATATATATATATATATATATATATATATATATATATATATATATATATATACACACAGTTCTTAGACTCTGTTCATTACTACTCATTATTTAGTTTTAAGAATACTAAAATATCTCCTGTAGTTACATAATAAAGCACTACCCACCATGACGGTATATGGCTAAGGCAAATCACCCAGCAGAAAATGAAAAACTCTGCACCGTTTTATAAATAATGACAAGAGAGTCCCTATAGACGAAAGCACTTAAATCACTGCATGGCTTAACAGCTTCAGGCTGACCAATGACTGTCTCATGGGAGTGTTCTGGATTTCCATATTGGTCCTCTCACTTCCTCGTTGCTCATCCTTGTTCACAAGATCCCGCCCACCTGCACCTTTGCGGCAGTTTTGTAGATTAAGGCACTGCGATCAGAGGCTGATACATACGGCGCTATGGCTTATTGGCCACAGGTCACTGCCCCCTTTGAGGCAGTGGTAACTCTTGGTCCTTCAGTGAGGAGGATCCCTTGTCCGGCTCAGTGAGGGTACAGCGTACAGCATTGTGAGTTTAGACGAGAAGCAGTTACACTGACGCCAGGTTTAGCGCCGTCCAAGCAGTTAGGAATTAGTTCCCTGTGGTAAGTGGATGCACGGCAGTCGCGCTATTTCCACGCTTGGTTTGGATCATCAGTCTAGTCAGCTGTCCCGCAGTGCTCTTTCTCCGCCACCAAATTTAATTAATGAACTGTGACCTATTTACAATGTCTCTGAGTCTTCCTTTTAGATAAGTTAGTTTAAGTTGATAAATGTATTTTGTGTAGGGGAAGATTGGCATCCACGATACGCAATTTATTAGTTCACACTTTGCACTAAAGTTACTGTGGGACTTATTTATTAAAATAGCGCAAGCACAATATATGTTCTATAAAACAGAGCAGCCAATTAATTATTAGCTTTCATTAGCCGGACTTTGCTAGACTACTAATAGCCGATACCTTATTGGTTGGGTTACAGCACATCACTGCTCTTTGCACCAACGTCAAAGTGTTTTCCCCACAGGGCATACATAAAACAGGGACATACAAGGTAGATAAAATAAGTGCACGATAAAACAAATTGCAGGGGAGGCACACTTGTGCAAGCTTGCAATCTATTAATATGTCTCTCTGATGACCGCTGACTGTTCTGCTTAGTCATAAGAATAAGCATTGGCTGATGAAACTATTTTATTAGTCATTCTTGGCGTTTTCACTGGCGAGGTAGAGTTTAGGTAGGTTAATCAAACCCCATTGATAAAACATGGTAATCAGCCTCTATTTCCATGCTAGTTTCTATTCACAAATAATGAACACCCCAATAGCATTTACAGATAACACAACATGTAAACACAACTCAGTGAGTGGCTGTTGTACAATGTGATATTGCAAATAACTGATGGAGTCTATTGTTCAGTGTCTGCTCTTTAAACACAGCGGAGTCTGGCAGGAATACAATGCCAGATGTATACACAATTATTTCTATAGAATGAAGACACGTCTGGGAGCATACGCAGGCTTCATGTATTGTATACACATGTACAAAGTCACGATTAACGCTTTAAAGGGGAACTAATGGTTAAAGATTTAAAGAGCAAGTAAGAGCCACTATTTGACAGTGACATAGCTTCCATTAGTCCTGGTATTGGTTGGACCGTCTCTGTTATAGGGCCCAAAAAAGGAGAGATAACTAATGTATTTTACTTTCATGGTTTATAGGTACACATTTAAATTTGAGGGTTAAGCGGTCTCGCTCATTGTTATCTACACCAATATAAAGAATAGAGGCAAATGATAGCAATACTAAATTAGAGACAGCTATCCAAGTAGAGGTCGTAGCTCATCTCCATTCAGCTACACACACAAGCGGCAATTTTGTCTGCCAAACTGGCAAGGCATTGCCACATGTGTGATGTCAAAAAGCATTTGATCTGCTGAATCAAATACAGATCCGACTGCACTGCATCAGCAGGACCTGGTTTATATTTAATTACTCCCCTAGGCTACCACAGTCAGTTCTCCATAATCACCACAGTTGCCAGCATCTTAAGATAACTTGCAGGGACAGATTGCAGCCAGGAAGGTGTGTATGTGCATGCCACATGCGGTACAGTCTAGGTAAACCTAGATATACTGCAATCCCCATCATGATAAATTTGCTGAACCTGGTTATAATATAATTTTTTACATCTGAAACACCCCCTGCAGTAAATATTAATGCATAAAGACGAGAAAATAAGAAAAGTTAATGTGAATTGCGCCCAGTATTTAGAAAAATTGTCGTCCCACCTGGAATGGACAGGAGACTCCCAAAATAGTGGGCGATCTCCCAGACTCCTTAGCGTCTGGACCACACCTGAGCTCATGCATACAAGGCCCAAGCAGAAGTTGATGATTGGTTGCTGACTGAAGATCTCACCCAGCATGATTGGAGAGTGCTCAAAAGGAGCACTAATAAACCATGCCCACACATACCATTTTACCAAACATACCAGTCACTTCTAACACTGACAAGTGCACCAATAAATTTGATTTCTCCAGGTACCAAGGTCACACATCTCATGAGAGATGAATGGGAAGTAGGTTGGGCATAGCTTATTTTGACCTAATGTTTCTTTTCAAATGTTGGTAAGTATAATCTCACCATGCTGCTAGTACTAAAATAAATATAAATAAATAAGTGGACGTCACAGTTAAGGACCGTCTGTCCCCTAGCACCGAATGTGCTCATACCCTGGGCAGCACGGTGGCTTAGTGGTTAGCACTTCTGCCTCACAGCACTTGGGTTATGAGTTCAATTCCGACCATGGCCTTATCTGTGTGGAGTTTGTATATTCTCCCCGTGTTTGCGTGGGTTTCCTCCCACATTCCAAAAACATACTAATAGGTTAATTAGCTGCTATCAAATTGACCCTAGTCTCTCTCTCTCTCTCTGTAAGCTCCAATGGGGCAGGAACTGATGTGACTGAGTTTTCTGTACAGCGCTGCGGAATTAGTGGTGCTATATAAATAGATGATGATGATGATGATATCCTAGTAGACAGAATGCAGGCAACAGAATTCAGTTGGACTGAGCAATCTACAGCCCAGTCTGCAGAGATGACAGAATATTACATCAATGAGGCATCGCTGGGGGGGGTTCTGACAGGGTGATAAGTTACAAGTGCAGGATATGGAAAGACAGGCACTAGCTTAATATAGACCACATTTCCTTTACTCTCTGTCTTTCAGGGTTGATAGAAAGCAGCTGCTTAAAGACTACTTCACAAATGTCAAAGTATAAGGCGGGGGGAGCTCAAGAATTTGTTAAACAAACAGTTAACCTAACTTTATTTCTGTCATTTTGGTGCTTTTCGCCAATGAAGTGTCAACGGAATCATGTATTAGTATATAAATGTATATATGTATTACTCTCCCGGGACACTTGGGTTCTGTTCCGTCCAGAGCACAACGGTGGAGCTTGTATGTTCTCCCCATATTTGTGTGGGGAGAACCAGGTGCTCTGGTTTCCTCCCATAAAAACATACTGGTAGGTTAATTGGCTTCTGACAAAATTGGAACTTACTGTTTATGTGGAAATTTAGACTGTAAGCTGCATTGGGGAAAAGACTTATTTATATAGCACCAACAATTCCACAGCACTGTACAGGGAAAATATTTGTCCCTGTCCTATTGGCGCTTACTCTCTAAATTCACTAGCACACACAGACACACACAGTAGGGTTAATTTTGTCAGCAGCCACTTAGCCTACCAATAACCTACCAGTATGTTATGGAGCATGGGAGGAAACTGGAGGATACACAAACATGTGGAGAACATACTTATATGAATGATTTAATATCTTCTGGTATTTGCTACCACCTAGTAAAAGAGGCTCCCCCTCCCCTGACCGAAAACTGAGGAGTAGAGGAGAAGCTGGGGGACCAATCAATAACCCGCAATTAAGAGATTACAGCTTGCGATTGGTCCGCTGGCTCACACACCCCTCTCCTCTGCCATTTTAACTTGACGAACTGAATGAATCTGCCCGTTTTGTATTACAGAATCGTCAGAGAAACAGCTGCATGTAGTGGTACCACCTAGATTTTCACTCAAGTGGAAAAACAAGATTTCACTTTGTGGGACAGGATTAATTAAATGAGCCAGAAAGGTGAAGGGAGGTGTTCCCCATTTTGGGTAGATTTTCTACCTTAATGCATACGCACTCTTATTCTCTGGGAAGTCAGAGGAGCAGGCTAGCCAACCGCATCTCATACGGCTGATGGGATGCACTTTGCAGGTAAGCACACATCTATGCTCACTTTGACCATTGTCGAAACTTTCAAAACACATAAAAGTGACACATATAGTAAAGACAGTCGCAATGTCCCCTCACTCTTTTGACTACAACATAAGTTAAGCTAAATTGAGCAGTAGAGAAAAAGGACAAATCTTCAGTAAATGAAAGTCGGGGTTCGAAAGTGACAGTAGTGGACACCTTGAAATGTACTAGGACAATTATGGACACGTCTGCAAAAAAAAAAAAAAAACACATAAAAAAAAAAAACAAAAAAAAAAAACTGCAGCAATACCACTTTTTTACCCTTCTACCACCCATCTATCCGAGAATTTTGTTTCTGACACAATAATTCAAACCACACTTTTTTGGTTGTGAGGTTAACAAAGGACTGACTTTAATCTATACAACCGACAGTCATAGGCTCCCATAGTTTGCTGCATTCTTTCCTCTGGCTAATAAAATTGTGAAATGTCCATTTAAGTAAGCGTATGAGGGTGTATTGCTTTTTATTGGGATACCAGGTTGTGTTACTCTCTATAAAAGTGACAAATATTTTATGAAAGGATATATGAAGCATTTAATAATTTCATAGGACAATGAGGCCTACTTACAAAACAAACCCTTATTGCCCTAATTATTTTATCAACGCAATAAATTACGTATCCGTATCGCTGAAATTTACCTTTCATTTATTACATGAACAGTTTAGTATAGCTAAAATTACCTAGAACAATAAAGTCCTGTCAATACTTTTATGTCTAAAGACTATATACTATATACAAATCAGATTGTTGTTATATTGTATAAGACACCTACAGACTTTAGAGGAAATAGCTAGAATTCAGACTGGAATTTGTGGAAATGATGAAAAAAGGCCTGGCTTAGGGTGGCAGAATTCCTAGGGTTGGCACTATAGTGAGCCGGGACGTAACTCCCAACTTCCATGGGTGGGGAGAAGAAGGACAGTCCCTTCAACTCGGAAGTGTCCCACTGAAGTTGGGAGATATGGATGAGGAGTAGTCACTGTGGGAGGAGTCTTGAAGTCTACACTACTACCCAATTTGTGTCTGTCTAGCTGTAAATAGGGAGTTTTGAAGGTTAACGGTCTGTAACTTTGTGACTTGGTGCGAGAGTTTGGGTAGATGTGACGCACAACACAAGCAGTCTAGCATGCGCTCCGTGCAATAATTTTAATTCAAAGTCTGGCTAGGTAAAAGGTTGGTTATTAATCATATACAAGCTCAACCTATTTTTAGGTGATGGTCCATCTTTGAAAGAGATGTCAATACATGGTACAGATTGTCACAATCAAGTAAATTGTGCACAAAGACTACTGCGCCAGATCTACTTGGATCATGTCTGTGTCCAATCCATGTTGTCTGAGAGACACTATTGTGTAACAACACAAACAAACACCCAATTTCCTTTGATAAATTATTTTTAAACCAGATAAATCAATGCAAAATTCTCATTAGTTGCTGTGAAATGGTGATAGTGACAACATCACTCCAATTGGTTGCTGTGGGGTGCTGAGAGTAAAAACACTGTCCCCATTCATTCCTGCGGAGCTCTGTGAGTGAAAGCAACATTCTCATTGGTTGCTATGAAGTGCTGCATGTAAAAGCTCATTTCCATTGGTTGCTGTGGAGTACCGTGAGTAAAAGCTTTTACCCATTAGTTGCTATGGAGTGCTGTGAGTAACAGCTTGTTCCCATTAGTTGCTATGGAGTGCTGTGAGTAACAGCTTATTCCCATTAGTTGCTATGGAGTGCTGTGAGTAACAGCTTGTTCCCATTAGTTGCTATGGAGTGCTGTGAGTAACAGCTTGTTCCCATTAGTTGCTATGGAGTGCTGTGAGTAAAAGCTTGTACCCATTAGTTGCTATGGAGTGCTGTGAGTAACAGCTTGTTCCCATTAGTTGCTATGGAGTGCTGTGAGTAACAGCTTGTTCCCATTAGTTGCAATGGAGTGCTGTGAGTAAAAGCTTGTACCCATTAGTTGCTATGGAGTGCTGTGAGTAAAAGCTTGTACCCATTAGTTGCTATGGAGTGCTGTGAGTAACAGCTTGTTCCCATTAGTTGCTATGGAGTGCTGTGAGTAACAGCTTGTTCCCATTAGTTGCTATGGAGTGCTGTGAGTAACAGCTTGTTCCCATTAGTTGCTATGGAGTGCTGTGAGTAAAAGCTTGTACCCATTAGTTGCTATGGAGTGCTGTGAGTAACAGCTTGTTCCCATTAGTTGCTATGGAGTGCTGTGAGTAACAGCTTGTTCCCATTAGTTGCTATGGAGTGCTGTGAGTAACAGCTTGTTCCCATTAGTTGCTATGGAGTGCTGTGAGTAAAAGCTTGTACCCATTAGTTGCTATGGAGTGCTGTGAGTAACAGCTTGTTCCCATTAGTTGCTATGGAGTGCTGTGAGTAACAGCTTGTTCCCATTAGTTGCTATGGAGTGCTGTGAGTAAAAGCTTGTACCCATTAGTTGCTATGGAGTGCTCTGAGTAAAAGCTTGTTCCCATTAGTTGCTATGGAGTGCTGTGAGTAACAGCTTGTTCCCATTAGTTGCTATGGAGTGCTCTGAGTAAAAGCTTGTTCCCATTAGTTGCTATGGAGTGCTGTGAGTAACAGCTTGTTCCCATTAGTTGCTATGGAGTGCTCTGAGTAACAGCTTGTTCCCATTAGTTGCTATGGAGTGCTGTGAGTAACAGATTGTTCCCATTAGTTGCTATGGAGTGCTGTGAGTAAAAGCTTGTACCCATTAGTTGCTATGGAGTGCTGTGAGTAAAAGCTTGTACCCATTAGTTGCTATGGAGTGCTCTGAGTAAAAGCTTGTTCCCATTAGTTGCTATGGAGTGCTGTGAGTAACAGCTTGTTCCCATTAGTTGCTATGGAGTGCTCTGAGTAACAGCTTGTTCCCATTAGTTGCTATGGAGTGCTGTGAGTAACAGATTGTTCCCATTAGTTGCTATGGAGTGCTGTGAGTAACAGCTTGTTCCCATTAGTTGCTATGGAGTGCTGTGAGTAAAAGCTTGTTCCCATTGGTTGCAATGGAGTGCTGTGAGTAACAGCTTGTTCCCATTAGTTGCTATGGAGGGCTGTGAGTAACAGCTTGTTCCTATTAGTTGCTATGGAGTGCTGTGAGTAACAGCTTGTTCCCATTAGTTGCTATCGAGTGCTGTGAGTAACAGCTTGTTCCCAATAGTTGCTATGGAGTGCTGTGTGTAACCGATTGTTCCCTTTTGTTGTTATGAAGTGCTGTAAGTAACAGTTTGTTCCCATTGGTTGCTGTGTAATGGTTGTGAGTGAAAGCAGAGTCACCATTGGTTGCTGTAGAATGAATAGTGCACTGTAGAATTAGTTCATTCCAGTTCTAATCATAAACAGGGATTTATAGCTTCTTTGAAATACATAGTTCATATTTACATTTTTTTGTGTGACTTTATCTGTTAATTATAACAAGGTTACCACCACTTTTGAAAAACCTATGGACACACGTGCATGTGTTTTATTTGCCCGCAGTTGTCATAAGCTGTGGCTGCTTCCACTTAAAATAAAACAGTTTTTCATTAATACATTCTGATGCTTTTCAATATCTCACTCAGCAGTCATCTCAATGATTTGCATTATGCAATGTGATTCAAGTGCATTACATCACATAACGCAATGTGTAAAACAGCTTCTCTGTACAGAGCAGCTGTGTACAAGTAAAATGTAAATAGCCAATAAAATCTGAAAAACACTACTCATCAAATTCATCCCAACATAGCACTCAGTTTCATTCACATCTGTTTATATTTGTAGTTAATGGCTGCAGGTACCGTGTGTGTCTGACACAAAACGTTGCTTTTTCCTTCACAGACACCAGTAATAAATAATTGATGAGGACGACCGTATGCTGTGGCAATTTCCTACGCTCTAAAAATGTGAGGCTTAATAACTTTTTAATAATATATAGATTCTTCCATATACAGTTCTCTCAGATGTGCACAACTGACAACTTCTGACCATTACCAAAGTCACGGAAAAAAACAAACGTCTGCACGAAGCATCCAATGTGCTTAAAGTTAACCTGTCATTAATACACAGTGGGGGCAGCCATTTTGAGAATGCTGCCAATTAACTGATGAAGAACTAGTAATATCACTTATTTATATGTACCACAAAGCACTTACCTGGACTTGGATATGTACTCAAACAAAATGGCTGCCACTGCGCCAAAAAAACGCACAGTGGCTCAGTGGTTAGCACTTCTGCCTCACAGCACTGGGGTCATGAGTTCAATTCCTGACCTGTGTGGAGTTTGTATGTTCTCCTCGTGTTTGCGTGGGTTTCCTCCGGGTGCTCTGGTTTCCTCCCACACTCCAAAAACATACTAGTAGGTTAATTGGCTGCTATCAAATTGACCCTAGTCTCTGTGTGTGTGTGTGTGTGTGTGTGTTAGGAAATTTAGACTGCAAACTCCAAAGGGGCAGGGACTGACGTGAATGAGTTCTCTGTACAGCGCTGCGGAATTAGTGGCGCTATATAAATAAATGGTGATGATGATGATGATATGAACAATACTAGACATCACCAAGAGATTGTTGCAGAACATCAAGACAGTGGACATTCTTTAATCAGTCTTTGCCTTCTGTTTACACGGTGTACCCATATAATATCCACAAAACCTCCGTACTAATGCCAGATTCCCCCATACCACAATGACAGATTGCCCATTGTCATATGTATCGTTGATCCCCGTCATCCCTCCCACTTACCTCTTATCAGAAAGTACCATGAGCCACCTGCACCAATGTCTATATCAGAGTTTGATACAAGCGCAGAAAGGGGGGTTCTGGGTAACAGGCAACCCACTTAAGTGCCTGTTGTGATTTAGTCATTTTTATCTTTAAACCCAATGGCTCCTTTTCTTTGGCTCATGAAATAGTCTTTGTTCGTGTACATGGAAAGTGAGATTGTATATTAAACATCATTAATATGCCCTCAGGAAAGTTGTTAGAATGAAATACCATGGAACGCATTTGGAGACAGCTCAGGCTATTTTTATATGTTTATGTTTGCAGATAAACATGTTATTCATTTCTTTATTGATTGTAATGCTAGTGTGAGCAGGTCTGGTTGTGTAGAATCTTGTGTTACTTACTGAATAACCATTCTGGATGGAAAGAACTTGATATTTACATTTCAGTGTAAAACCTCTACAATGAAAACCAACTGTTTACTCTACAAATTCAAGATTAGACTACGCATTTTACTTCTATTCATGTGTGACCGAGTATGATCCAAGTAAAAATGTGCAGCTAAGTCCTTGAATAGAATCTCTGGACAGGCTGCAATATATATTTCAATATATATTTATGTTTAAATCAAGCTTGAAAACTGTTGTTAAAAGTGGTTCATAAGCTGTATAAGGCAGTTTAGGAGCTGGAAGCCCATATGGAATAATACGCTCTATTTTTCAGGCAGTTATAAGGTGTGAAGAAAACTTTACAACCGCCAGAGAAATGTATTTGTGGTTACAAGCGCTAAAAAGTACAAAGACAGGGCGTAAACAGGGCACGAGATGGTGAGCGGAAAATAAATGGGGATCGTGATATAAAATGGGCAGCAAAGACAATGGGATGGGGGTGGGGGCGGAAAATAAAAAAAGAAGACAAGCAGAGAGAAACTAAGCAAGTATGGTAGGGGCAGATAATGAGGGTAGTGGAACGGGAGAGGGGGCAAGTTGAGTGAAATACGTGCAAATAAAGAAGAGGTGGAGAGAAGGTTGGATTTAGCAATAGGAGTCAGAGATATAAGCAGATAGAAAGAGAGGAGGTAGGAAAGAATTGGCAGATAGAGAGGCTATAGAAGTGCAGGGGCAGATATCATCATCATCATCAGTTATTTATATAGCGCCACTAATTCTGCAGCGCTGTACAGAGAACTCATTCACATCAGTCCCTGCCCCATTGGAGCTTACAGTCTAAATTCCCTAACATACACACACACACACAGACAGACACAAAGAGACTAAGGTCAATTTTGATAGCAGCCAATTAACCTACTAGTATGTTTTTGGAGTGTGGGAGGAAACCGGAGCACCCGGAGGAAATCCACGCAAATACAGGGAGAACATATAAACTCCTCACAGATAAGGCCATAGTCAGGTATCGAACTCATGACCGCAGTGCTGTGAGGCAGAAGTGCTAACCACTAAGCCACTGTATAAAGAAATGATTTAGGAATGGTGACATAGGGAGGATAAAGTAGAGAAAGGCAGATAGAAAGAGAGGGGTAGGGCAGAACGAGCAGATTGAGAGGATACAGTAGATAAGAGGCAAATATAAAGTAATGAGATAGGACTGGACAGATAGGGAGGATATGGTGATAAAGGGCAGATAGAAAGTGGAGTAGAACAGAATTGGCAGACTGAGAAGATACGGTAGATCATTTATTTATATAGCGCTACTAATTCCGCAGCGCTGTACAGAGAACTCACTCACATCAGTCCCTGCCCCATTGGAGCTTACAATCTAAATTCCCTAACACACACACATACACAGACATAGAGAGAGTATGTTCAATTTAATAGCAGCCAATTAACCTACTAGTATGGTTTTTGGGGTGTGGGAGGAAACCGGAGCACCCGGAGGAAATCCACACAAACACGGGGAGCACATACAAACTACACACAGATAAGGCCATGGTCGAGAATCGAACTCAGAGAGATATAACAGAAGGGTCAGATTGAGAGGATACAGTAGATAAGGGGCAGGCTGGCATTCTCTGCATGCAGATTTTGGGATTTTTCAAACTGCCCCCCATGCATTTCATGCATACTGCGGTTTGTGTTTTCAAACCACATCTGATGTATGGTGATATGATAAGCGCACAGTACACCACAGCTTAGTAAATCCCAGCCTGAGAGCTTGATTTGAATAGACAGGGGTCTCCAACAGCATAGGGTAGTGATGTGAGGCTTCTGTCATACAGATGCATGGAGATCATGGTATTAAACACACCTCTATATGAAATTACATTCACACATCCAACATGTTAACAAATGTTAATAACAGGGCACAATTGCCTGTAGAGTATTTTGTTAAAATGTTTTCTACAACGGTATTTTTTTCCAGCTCTTAATGATGTATCCTAGTTTTACCTAAGTAGTCAGCTGGTAATTAGCACTCAGTTCATTATCCAAGTACACCAACATGACAGATTTTACTGGTATTTGCCTAAAGTTATTCAGTGCTTCAAAGCGAGTTATTGCCAATTACTTCAAACAATCTGCTCCTGTAACACAAACAGCAGACAAATATACATATGTAAAGAAAATTATTTTACTGTTTTCCCCAAAAATTGTTTAAATTACTTAATTTTACTTCTAAAAAATGATGGAGAACAAAGATGAAACATAACCCTGTTTCTTTTCCTATAACTCCCTGACCTTGATTTAAAGCAGGCCTGGACAATCTCTGGGTCTACTGCCAAAGCATCCTGGGACTTGTAGTTTAACAATACCTTGGGGTATATTTAGTAAATTGCATTGAAAAAGTGGAGATGTTGCCTATAGCAACCAATCAGATTCTAGTTAGCATTTATTTAGTATACTCTACAAAATGACAGCTAGAATCTGATTGGTTGCTATAGGCAACATCTCCACTTTTTCAAACCAGCAGTTTAGTAAATATACCCCATGGAGAGTCACAGGTTGTCCAGCCCTGATTTAAAGTATACATATTCAGTATCCCTGACCTTGGGAGACCTGTAATGTATTTCAAGTTGATTTTCAGGAATGGCTCAGATTATGTAAAAGTGACCACAATAAAGGTTATGGAAAAAAAATAATTGTGTGGTTTTAAATGTTTTCAACCAACATCAAATAGAGAGCTATCTATTTCAGTATGTTAAAAGAAACCCTTATATTTTGAGGGAAAATTTGCTGGAGTCGAAACCTAAAATAAAAAATCCCTGTTGAAACAGATGCAGCAAATTCATGAAATAAGCCAGGTCGTAGAGGTTTAAACCATCTAATTTAAAATAAAATATGTATGTATACCTCCACGTAGCATGGTGAGTAGCATATCATATGTGAGCAAATAAAATAGCATTTTACAGTTTGCAAATGTTTAAATGCAATGGCGGCATGTAATATTACCTCAAAAATGCACTTTTATGTTAATCGTTATTATTTTATTTAGCATTTTCTTTTCTATATGATAGAGCACATTGTAAGACCCAACAGAAGACATTGAAGAGTCTCTTTAAAAGAGACATCATCTGGTTCCAAAGGAGCAATTCCTTTGACAAGTATATGAAAAGGGCACTTTGTAAATAAAAAATACATAAAATATACCCCACCAAAAAAGTCACTGCTGAAAGAGTAGGTAGTCTCCAGGGCTTCCATAAGTCTGCCAATCTCCCGGAATCAGGCCAGACAGAAGCGGTGGGTGGATAATATGACTGTCATTATCAAGCCACCTTACCCACTGTGGGGTCGTCACATCACAGTGGGTAACATCATGTTATTAAGTCCCGTCCGTTTCTGACCAAGCTACCCTCCACATCTTACCGAGGGGAGGTCTGGAAAGTCCGCAACTATACAATTAACATTCCAACTATTCTAATCATTTCATAGACAAAAATAAAGCAAAGCAAAATGGCATCCAGGTTTCGAAAAAGGAAAAAAAAAAAGAAAAAAGAAGAAGAAAAAAAAAGAAAGAAGGAAGAAGAAGAAGAAATAGTGTTAAAAACACACTCAGATCTTGCAATATTACAAAACTTTCTGAAGGAGTTGAATGACATCAGGCAAATACAGGAAATTCCTCATGACTTGTTAGATTCCATAATGTCAACTTTCCTTCTAGCTGTCATGAGAAAAGATGCATTCTAGGAAGCATTGATTGTTATGCAAATGTATGAGGGTAGTTTTGAGTTTTAATATAAGGGAACAGTAAAGACTTCTCTTTGACAAAAGAGACTGCAAAAAAATTTTTTTTTTTTTTTTTTTTAACCAAATAAAATAATAATGCAACCAGCCACATAAAAAGGAATAACAGAGGACTGTAACAACAACCTCTACAAAACAGGAACAATTTAGATTGAGAACCCAGCTAGTCTAAGAGGTAGATTTGCCAAACCTTCTAAAAAGGAAAACTCCAGCTATCATTTATCTAGTACAATCTAGAAAATGATATCTAGACTCTGATTGGTTGCTATGTACAAAACAGCCACTTAGTATACAGGAAACGTAGGTACAAGTTAGAAGCGGTATTTAATTGAAGGAGAAACAAGAATGTAGTTGTAGAACTCATCATATATGTACTAAATGTAGTAACAGAAGAAGTTTGGAGAACTAAGATATAAAAAGTAAAACTGCATTCTTGCCAATGGAAAATAGAACAGGACCTCTTATCCTGATCTCACATGGGTTCAGTTCAAATTAAAACCTCCCTAATTCGTTCCTACCCCTGCAGCTATCCAGGCCACTCCTTTGGTGCGGTTGAGAAAGAGACTCCATTACTGAACAATAGATAATTGTATGATGTTACCTTTAAGAGCTCACCTCTCTCGACTATGGGTTCTTAAACAGAGAGTACAGTGGCTAGCAATGCTGTCTTATAGCACAGGGGTCTTGAGTTTGATTCTAACAATGGCCCTATCTGTTTGGATTTCATGGGGGGGTATTCAATTGTTAGCGAGATCCCCGGAAAACGAGCGCTCGAAAAATATTAGCGTTAATACAGTAATTACTCGCTGAATTTCATCTCGCAGCTCCCTGAGATCCGTATTAACGGTATTTACGCGCATATTACTGTATTAATGGTAATATTTTTCGAACGCTCGTTTTTCCGGGGATCTCGCTAACAATTGAATACCCCCCCATATGTCCTATCCATGTGTGGATTTCCTCCAGCTGCTACTGTTTCCTCCCATAGTCCAAAAACATACTGGTAGGTTAATGGACACTAATTTATGAGGTAGGGAATTTAGACTGTAAGCTCTGATGGTCAGGGACTGATGTGAATGACTACATCTTCTCTGTGCAGTGTTGCGTATTATTATTTTTGCTATATAAACGCTAATCATAATAACAATGATACACTATTAATCCAGCATGTATTTTCTTACAAATGTAAACTGCCCACCACATAAAACAGCTTGTATAAGCAGGGCCAAAATATTACCTATAATAGCAGTAACTGGTCATATATGGCCAATGACACCAGTACGCAAGAAGAGAAGTCCACACAACAAATACAAGTTTAAATGACACTTAGGGCTAGATTTACTAAGCTGCGGGTTTGAAAAAGTGGGGATGTTGCCTATAGCAACCAATCAGATTCTAGCTGTCATTTTGTAGAAGGTACTAAATAAATGAAAGCTAGAATCTGATTGGTTGCTATAGGCAACATCCCCACTTTTTCAAACCCGCAGCTTAGTAAATCTAGCCCTTAGTTAGAGATTCTTCAATACACGGCCTTGCATGAGTCAGTGTGATCGACACTTCACAAAAAGTTGTCATCTTTTCCTTTCGAAAATTGAAATGGGGTTTTATGCACAAAATCAACAGAAACAGTCATGCAAATCACATCCAGTTCATGTAGAAATAACAAAGGATTAATACTAAAAGCGTGCAAAGTATAAAACAAGCCTGACAAATCCCATAGCGATGTGATCTTCTATTCCAGAACCGTTATCCAAACACCGCAGACTATTTATTTTTAAAACACCAACATCTCTGCTCTTAGCGGTTACATCGTGGAAGATATTTCTACAAACAAAACAAAGTAAACCCAAACACATGAAGACTAGGCCTGCTTAGGAGGTGGCTTTCGGGCAAAATACACTTAAATAAGAGAGAAAAAGTAGCAGCCAAAGGGAACAATTGTCCCCGTGACCAAGTCTCCTCGTTGGACACATTAATCGCCAACACGTTAATACTAGAATGCGTTCATAGATAGATAGATAAAACCTAAGGGTAGCCGTCATCATTTAAATAAGAACAAAAATGCTCTAAGGCTCTACTCACTAATTAAAATACAAGCAGCGGGATGCATCATTCAAAAGTTATGGATTGACCGGAATATATATCCGTTGAGTGTAGAACCTTCTTATATGGATCAGTGAAACCTTTAAATCAATAACATTTGTACAAGTGCACAAAAACATTTAAGAAAGTGCTGCCAGGACAATTGAGACCACTGCGTATGTGAAAACTAAAGTAAGTCCAGCCCTCTAAAACAATATATAAAGCTCTATGGGGCATATTCAATTGACGGCGAGATGGCCGAAAATCCTGCGCTCTAAAAATATTACCGTTAATACGGTAATTACTCGCTGAATTTCAGCTCGCAGCGAGCTGAAATCCAGCGAGTAAATTAACGTATTAACGGTTTTTACGCGCAGGATTACCGTATTAACGGTAATATTTTTAGAGCGCGGGGTTTTCGGCGATCCCGCCGTCAATTGAATATGCCCCTATGTGTCGACATATACATGAATAGGAGATTATTGTGCACAAATATTGGGGTAAGTTCATTTAACAACGTCAAGGCACCTCCTGTAACAATATGAGGTCGAATGCGCCACATTAATTTAGAAGGAAAATAAAGCACTATATAATTCGGTATGGTTTTTAATACTCATATCTAATCAGGGTCTTGGTTTTATTTATTACAAAATGTTAATGATATGCTATGTACAGAAGACTCCTCTGTCATCTGTATCAGTACTTGTTTCACAAGAACCCATTTGCAGGCCCAACCCGTGAGCTACACATGAACTCTAGGTACTAACATGTAACGTCTAATTGTGTTTTTCTGGCCACTTGACCATGGTAAGGACATTTAACAGCTGTCTTCAACCTTATGTTTCAAGATGGGAATGTTTGCCAAGTTTGTTAATTTTAATGTTTTACTTACTGTACATTGCTTTCTATATCATCATCATTTATTTATATAGCGCCACTAATTCCGCAGCGCTGTGCAGAGAACTCATTCACATAAGTCCCTGCCCCATTGGAGCTTACAGTCTAAATTCCCTAACATACCCAGACAGACAGAGAGGGAGACAGACAGACAGAGAGAGAGAGACTAGGGTCAATTTGATAGCAGCCAATTAACCTACTAGTATGTTTTTTGTAGTGTGGGTGGAAACCGGAGCACCCAGAGAAAACCCACGCAAACATACAAAATCCACACAGATAAGGCCATGGTCGGGAATCGAACTCATGTCACTAGTACTGTGAGGCAGAAGTGCTAACCACTAGGCCACTGTGCTGCCCTTTCTATACAGCACAAGTGTGAGCTGGACGCATTGTGATTATATAGGTGCACAAACCGCTAACCATTGAACGTCTAGGTTAAGACTACATCAATAGCAGCCAAAAAATATAAGGCCTGTTTGTATTATGAAATGTCAGATCACTAGCGCATAAAATGAATACATTTTCCCAGTCAGCGCACATTTTTTGCTGATTTTTGCAATACACGTTTTTAGGTATATTCACAAACAGTCATATCTAACACATCATTACATGAACTATTTGAACTGGTGATTGGAAACCCACTGAAACGGGCAAATGCCCATGTGGCAGGGGGTCAAGAATATGCACAGCAATGCATATAATTCCAATTACACTGAAGAGAAGAGTATGAAGCTGCAAAGCTGTAACAGTACAGTTAGATACACTGTCCAGAAAAGTGTATCTAATGAATGAAAAATGTTATGCAGGCACTACTATTTATAGCACATATACCATAGGCCCATTTAGTCTATCATGACTAGTTTAGTGGGAAAAAACACCCAAGTCCAGACAGGCTTGTTACCAACTGGTGTTGAAAAACACAGATGACACCGCATGTCAAACAAGATTGCGTTTCACAAGCGGCACTAACCAGTACTTGCGTTGGCGGGGGACGGGTGGGTCAATGGAAGAACTACATTAACCTCCATACGGTCACTTGCAGTGACCAGGAGTAAACAGAACAGACAGTGTCCAAAAGATGCAGCTGAAGTTCAAAACTAATAGTGCAAGTGGGTATGAGGCCATTGAAACCAATAGGTTCCATACACATACCGTTTTACTAGTGTTACATAATGCATGTAAAAGCATGTTTTTTAATACCAGTGGGCACAGGTCTAACACTGCATGTAGATGTTACCCCATTGTCTTTTTAATTCAGGGATTGCTACAACCCTTTTAGCACAGCCAGTCATAAGTATTATCAGAAATGGTTTCGCTGGTATAACTCCAAGGGGTAAATGTATCAAGCTGAGAGTTTTCCGGCGGGTTTGAAAAACCAATCAGGTTCTAGCTATCATTTATTTAGTACATTCTACAAAATGATAGCTAGAATCTGATTGGTTGCTATAGGCAACATCTCCACTTTTCAAACCCACCGGAAAACTCTCAGCTTGATACATTTACCCCCAAGTATTAAATACATTCTGGAGACAGAGGTTTATGTGCCTCTTGACTAGTATATCCACGGACTTCCCTTTCTGAGTCCCTGGTTGGCATTGCCCCGCACACCCACCTGTTTATGAGTTGTCCTGAGCTATGTTATTAAATGTACAGAAATTCTGTTTTATAGGCTTTGTTAATGTATCCACTGACACAACTACATATGATTCAAATCTCTGTACTGGAACAACTGCTATTATGTCAGCCCTTTCATGAATAATTATTTATTATAGTTAACCATTTACCTAACTTGTTACTATATTTTTAACCTGGATAACTAAAATGTCAATTCATTGATTAGATTAGCAAACACTTGTTATCATAACATATGTCAGTTTTGTGTGTTTTTTTTTCTTTTTGTTTGCTCGTTATACTTTTTATTTATTGTAAACATCTTGCAATAAAAAAAACCATGATTGAAATGTACTCGAACAGACAGAGTATCTTATGATCAAAGACATATAGACAGTCACATAATATAGTTCAAAAACATGTTAAATTGAAAACATTCAATAGTTAATTAATTTGAAACTAGAAAGGGTTCAGAGAAGGGCGACAAAATTGATAAAGGGTCTGGAGTCATTAAGTTATGAGGAAACGTTAGCCAGTTTAGGCATGTTTACTTTAGAAAAGAGGCGTCTAAGGGGAGATATTACTACTATGTACAAATACATTAGGGGTCAATACAGAGAACTTTCATGGGAACTTTTTACCCCAAGGACTATACACAGGACACGCGGTCACCCCCTAAGGTTAGAGGAGAGGAAATTTCACAACCAGCAAAGGAAGGGGTTCTTTACAGTAAGGGCAGTCAAGGTATGGAATTCATTGTCAGGGAAGGTTGTGATGGCAGATTCAATAGATATGTTTAAGAAAGGGTTAGACAAATTTTTAGCGGAAAGGTGTATTCAGGGATACGACCGTTAATTAAAATGAAGGTTAGTAGTGGATATAGGGTAAAAATAGGACTGCAATATTGAGTCTGGGGGAATTTCACAATTGAAACAGATTGGAGGTTGCTTACTCTGGATCAGTTTCAAATATAAGTGCAGGATCGCAGGAGATCCAAAATAGGTTGAACTTGATGAACTGGTGTCTTTTTTCAACCATGTTACTATGCAAATCAAATAGTTTGTAACAGTGTGAAAGCTTTTATTGTCATATCAGGAAGGAAGTTAAAGATATTAGATCTTCAGACAAATAAAAGTTGCAGATAGTAGTTTCGGAATCTCCATGTTTGTAAACCACAAGTAGGCATCCTATGCTTTCACTCCAATTTGCAGCTTGTCCTGCCAGCTCCTGGCTCCGAAACCACGCTGGGACTTGTAGCTCCACAATAACTGACAAGCCGCATCGCCTCAGCCTGATGAGTACAACAGCAAAACTACAAATCTAAAAGGACCTTGCAATCTGAAAGCAGTTTCTAAAATCTACTCACCAAAACCACTTCCTGTTTAAACTCTTCACATTTCTACTGTCACATTCCAATTGTCTGTGTAATTTACTGCTGAGTAGAGCGAGTAAAATTAACAGAAGCCAAGATGCCATTAAATTAGTAAAGTTTAAAACATTTACTTGGAAAGCAGAACAAAAGTTGCTACAAGGGATGCAGCCTGCCTGATGCCGTGAATACGTTCTGTGCATTGCAGTTTAGCCATGTAAGGTTAGCATCACACGTTTTAGAACACTGCGCTCTTCCAACCAGAAGAAGGCAGAGTTCTGATGCTCCCAGGGTGACACACTGCACTGCGCTAAAGGGAATACAGTCTCTCTGTCATACTGAAACTTGCTCTGAGGCAGGGACGGAACAGCGCATTGCCAGGATCCACAGCGTCATCATTTATTTATATAGCGTCTCCAATTCTGCAGCGCTGCACAAAGAATAGCTGTCATTCACTCACTGCCCCATTGGAACTTACAGTCTAAATTCCCTAGCACACACACACTGAGATTAATTTTGTCAACAGTCAATTAACCTTCTAGTATATTTTTTGGTGTGTGGGAGGAAACCGGACCACCTGGATGAAACTCACACAGGTAGAACATACAAACTCCACACAGATAAGGCTCTGGTTGGGAATCGAACTCATGATCTCAGTGCTGTGAGGCAGAAGTGCTAACCACTGTGCTGCCAACTTTGGGTAAGGGCCTGGTGACACCCTTCTTGTCTCTCGAGATCTCCGTTCTGCTCTCCATTGAGTAGAGTGCATGCTTTGCTAAGAAGAGGTCCCCATTATACTCTTTTGAGAACAAAGCAGTGGCCTCGGGTGCAGTGATGGCTTTAGAGGGGAGCCCCTACAGGGCTTCAGCTGAAAAAAACATTGCACCCCATGTGGAAATGTATACATAGCCTTACAATCCAATCCAAGGTCACTTTATAGCATGTTCATTCTTAGGGTCTGGTGGACTAAACCAAGCACTGTTTTAAGAATTAAACTGTTAATTTCAGTAGAAGGGGGGTATTATGGGTGGTAGGAGGTTAGACTTTTGGACTATATTGCGCAGGCACCTCCTGAGAGCTGATAGTAGTCGTAGACACCTTCATGCACAGTGCTACAAATCAAAGCGTTTTGCCATGTGCCTCCTGTGCGCTTCGTTAATGAGGGCCAGTGTCTGCCTGTTTAGATAGAGGAGTACATCCCTCCTAAGATAGCATCCTACGGCAGAGAAGGGAAATGTATAAGGGACACATTCAGGTAAATGTAAAAAGCTTATTCATTTCAGATGTAATATTCAGCTCAGCAATATACAGCCTTTGATATATAATAATGTTACATACTGGCTTTACTTGCACTTTAATTAAACACCACTTCCTCCACAAGGTATACCCAGCCTGTAACATCCTGCTGCCTGTACGTCACAACACTTGCTAAGCAAGTACAGCACAGACTTCTGTACACAGACGCTGACTTCTTACAATCTGACTTTATACAACAATCTGTACAATATTCTGAGTTACATAGCAGATCCCTGACATAGTGCTGCCTCCATAGCCACCTCACCACACCTACTGAACAAATGTCAATTATTGTCAATACAAGACACAGAATAATGGGGATGTAAATTTTGTGTTTGAAGAAGAAATTGTAAGATTTCTTAATGCTACAATAATCCATTTTTCACCACGTTTTGGATTACTAAACCACAAAGTCAATTCCCAACTGAACGTTACTGATAACGCAACAGAAGATATGACCATCTGTCAATAAGTGCTTGGAATACACAGTCAGTTGTCTGTAAACAGTCTCGTCTCAATAACCAACATTCTTATCCTCCAGCACTTAACACAGTGATGCACTTCAAAGTGTTGTTGGACTACAATTCCCAACATCCTTTGTCACCAAGTCTTGCCTGTAGCAGAACTACAGCTTCAGAGATACATTACGCTCCTAAAAGCTGAGACATTGCTGATGATTGTTTGTTTATTGCTAATTATTGTTTCTTTATAATAGCTGTCAAAGTGGATGGGTAATGCAAATACCCTGCGTTTACTCAACATTATGCGGTCTAAAGTGCTAAGCGCAACATTAACATTTTGGAACTCTATGATATGAACTACACCATTATAAATCATTGGTTATTTTTGGCCAGTACAGTGGCTAACATTGCTGCCTGTCAGCATTGGGGCCTAGATGCGATTCCAGTTGTGTGTTTCGCCCCAAGACCGCTAACATTACCTCTGGGTGCTCTAGTTTCCTCCATCAGAGACATAGACATACCGGCTTCTGTTGAGCACAGAGTATTTACAATAGAGAATATAAATTGTAAGCTCACCTGGAACAGGAAATAATGTAATAAGTTATCTATACTATAACACTTATATGTTGGCACAATATAAACAAAAGAAAAATGAATAATAAGTTAACTATAAAAAATAAATTTAAGGGACTGTACTACCCACAGCATTAAAATGGCAACCAATGTATTTAAGGTGATCAGCTAGATTTAAAACAGAGGTACTTTAGCGCCATAAGATGGCAGCTCCTGAGATGACCGTATGACCTAGTGTCCAGCTTGCATACAATCATGTGACCACAATTTGAGACAGGAACGCTTTACCGTTTTTTTAAGCCTAGGAAGACTTGTCATGGCTGATTGCTTTCAATAGATTCATTGGGGTATATTTACTAAACTGGGATTTTGAAAAAGTAGAGATGTTGCCTATAGCAACCAATCAGATTCCAGCTGTCATTTTGTTGAATATACTAAATAAATGACAGCTAGAATATGATTGGTTGCTATAGGCAACATCTCCACTTTTTCAAACCCGCAGTTTAGTAAATATACCCCATTGTCTTTTTAATTCAGGGATTGCTACAATCCTTTTAGCACCAGAGAACTGTGAACGAATCCTAAATATTATTAGCAGGAAAATAAGTCACTGCTAGTGTATACTGGGTGCATCATCCCACCTTGAGACTTGATGGGTCTTAGAAACAAAGGATGGATAACAGTTTCAGTATTAGAGGAGAACAGAGAGATGCAGAAAGGCAACCCACATAGTATTGCACTTATGAAGGAAAGGCAATGATGTGTGCAACTACATGTGGATATTATATGCTTCACTTGTCCTAATCGTGCTTTTTGGATGGTTGACTAGGAACAGAGAGCCATATCTCTGCCCTGCAATCAATTACTTCTCACAGCAATGTACAAATTGCCACATTTGACTCCTCTCTTCTATCTTACATCTTACTCAAAAAATCTCCAGATTAAATTCACCATTTTGGCTTTTGCTAATACAAAAACTTATTCTTCATTTTAAATTGTTTAGGCTTTATTTCTCAAAGGGCAAAGAGCCATAATGGTGGCAAAAATATAATCTATCAAACGGCTTAGCACAGGTTATAACGGGGTTAAGTGTCGCCGACATAGGGAAGTCTATTTAACAAGTATAATTGTACCGCACAATGCCTGTTCTGGTAACGCCATCTGAGAATAGTGTTACCACAGCAAAATTAGTAGAATAAAACATTTTTTTTTTTGCAGTACAGTTTAAATTATGTTTATTTGTTAAAATATATTTTCTGTGTTTTTTTAAATAAAACTTTATTTAGCTTGGAGTGGCAAAGCGGTAAGTTACATACACTGCTCTGAAAATGCGGACAACAACTAATTATTATTTGTTACAATAATCTCAATAATTAGGACCCTAAGATTTGTAGCCTCTGCCATTATGAATGAGCCATAGAGCAAAAGACACAGGAGCTTCTCTTAGGGCACAATTACGTTGGCATTTTACTTTGCCAACCTACTGTGTCTATGGGAAACACCTCTTAAAATGTCACCTGCGCCTCAGCTGAGCTCCATTGGGTCTTAGATCCATAAAACCACATTCCAAATACAAATGCGGTTTGACATAGGGCTGTTATCTGCATTTTGACTTGCGTCCAGGATGTCATTGGAGGTTGCCCAGGCATCCCCTATGGGTTCACTCGCTGCTGAATACAAGGGACAAGGACAGTGGGTATGGGGTCCCTGGAAACAATGGCTTCCATTTTCAGACCCTGTATCATGCAATGTAATATTGTTACAAACTGTAGCAGAACGAACGAAAAACGAAACCAGTGGGTTTGAAGCCTTAGGATAAAACTCTTGTACTATTAGACAACCTTTAGTTATATAATGCTAATATTTGCCTCCGGGTGGTACAAAAGAAGACTGCATAGCGCATCAGATAAGATGCAGGGTTCTTGCATTTAGCAGGGACATCTATTGGTTACTCCTCTACAGTAAACAATTGTAGCAATTTTTGTCAGCTACTAAATCTGCATGTTCCTCTCCCAAGAAATAAGGTAACATTAAAAATTAGGACTGTCTGCTGCAGTCCTGTGTGCTACTTGCCCCTTATGCGTGAATAGAAAATACATGTTTTGTTTCACTGCATTGTGACATCACATAAATAATAATCTACAGAGATCATCAACAGTCTATACACAGAACAGAGATGAAGGCATTCTAAAGACAAGCTCTCTCTAAAATAAAAACTTTATGCAACATGAAAGAGTATCATATTCTAGGCCAACAAATGTACAATTTTACTTTGAACTCAGCTTCAGTGTGGTTCAGTTGTTACTGCTCTTTGTAGTATGAGAATGTCATCTTGTTCCATAATAGCAGCTCCGATAAGACATATTGGGCCTCATTTTAGCTCAAGTACCTAAGCAGAAAAAAATGCAACTTGGCAAAAACCATGTTGCACTACAGGGGGGGCAAATTTAAAATGTGCTGTTATACAGGTCACAGATCCCCCTAATATCCATAATAATCTACAATACTGAATACAATATAGCTTATAATGCAAACGTTTTACTAGTGAACATTGAAGTGAAGACAGCAGAAGTCGCTGTTTGTAGTTCCTGACATCAAATCCCCCGGTTTATGCAGAAAGTATTTACAGGTGTTTTAACATAATTTAGCATCACTTGTGTATTATAAAACAATTACACACCTACAAGGGCATATAAATTACTGTCGCAGAGATGTCTAGGATGCTATAGACAAGGTGGATGACAGTGAATGGGTAATAGAATGACATAATTAAGGTTTAGTCCCTGTGTTGCCGTAACAATATTTAAAAGGCAATGGACTGTTACACCCGGTCACAGGAATTGTCTGGTGCTCTGTAAGGCTGCTACAAATGCCCCCCTGCAAAGACAGTGAAGAGGGTGAAAGTAACCTGGCTTTATCCCACATTCATGAGGTAGCAACACTGCTAAATCTGTGCTCCAACTCACAAATACATTCACATGAGTCTCATCACAAATGGCTCTCCACCTGCTTGAGTCGCACAACTGAGGTAAAAGCCCTTTTCATTACTCTATATTACATTTAATAAGTAATTCGTAGCGAAATGACCTTGTATCTTTAATACCAGAAATGAATTCTGTATACCATGAATGTCAAGTAATGAATAAGTAATTCATTGAGTTCATAGTCTTACTGACCTCAGATTAATGAGCATATAATAGAGTACTGTATATAGAACAAATTATTTCCTCCAATAAAACATGCTTTACAAATCGGCTTTTAACTTTTGGCATTTTAAAGCGAGATGTAAATTCATATACACAACAATAAAACAAGGCTTGTAAAAAAAAAAAAAAAAGGTATCATTTACAAATAATCATCCTACTCTATAGTTTTCAGCAGGGTTAGGCAACCTGATGGTGTCTATCTGTGGTGGAACTGCAAGTACCAGCATGCCCAACCAGCCAAAGGTCCACAGGTTGCCAAATGTTGCCTCTGGCTGGCAGGGCACGCTGGGACTTGTAGTTCAACCACAGCTAGGGAGCCACAGGCCGCCTATGCCTGCTTTACACAGTCTGAGAATCGCATCCTTTCATATCTTAATTTAAGATAATGTCATGGAAAGAATGCAATAATTATGTTTGCTAGAAACTGAACAACATCTGCTCCGTTTAATGATCAGTCAGAACACTTTGTAGTTCAGTTATCCAATAACATTACATTTCTTAATAAGTCACAGCATGGGCAAAAAAATCCTGCAGAGATATTTAAAGTTTCATAGCTCAAGCCATCAGCCAGCAGCGATCATATTTCTTTCTATCCACTAATCAGATTAAAATTACACGGGTGACACTCCAGGAATTGCAATGGTATGGATGGAGTAGGCAGAACAGGCACACACACCGTTACGATGCCTATTTGAATGACTGCAAATACAAGATCATCTTAGATTACAAGTCAAATCTATTCATGCACCAATACCGACAAGAGATGCCCTGCAGGACTGAGCTATAATACAGATTTACACGCAGACACCAGCAGACGTTTAACCTTTGTCTCTGAATTGGTTTATGTTCAAAGCTGGAGTTATCTTACTGGTCATCATGAACATGGCGTCAATTATATTGTCTAGTGGGCTAACAGGGGCTACTTTCTAGAAATGGGACATATTTTGGAGAATTTAAGGCTCTAACACAAACATTGTGCAAAACTCTGTTTTGTATTTTATCATTTTGGAAAATGTATCATATCAACAATAACATTTAAATTTAGGATCCATTTAATCTATTAAAGTCCATTTCTATCACCAAATCAAATTGCAAAATGTACAGCCATTGAAATATATATGTAATCCATGACATTTTCAGAATGTCTCCTAAACAGTAACGATTATTAATCTGAAGGTCTAAAAGGACATTGGAACAATTCTCAGAGACTGCCGACAGCTTATAACTTGGACAAGGCTTACAATTCTTTCCGGCCTAGATTGCAAACCAATAAACACATTGACATTCATAGTGTATATGTAGATAAGAGTGTAAAATACAAGTCAAACCATGGAGGAGACAGAGAAATGAAAGTTGTCCTTTGCTCTATTTCCTGTCATTTTCTGTGGAACCGACTGATGTACTGCATTGACCTCTGCAGTGTCCAAAAAAAACCTGGCAGGGTGTCTAAAATCCTTACTCTCTCATCAGGTAATCTCATACTGTAGCCCAGTTAATGCAAACTGTCAAACTTGTGTTGCTCATCACAAAAAAGGTTTTAAAAAATAAAAAGTTCCAACACCAACACTTTTAACTACAAAGCAGAAAATATATACTGATCAAGAGCATGTAAACTAGCAAGTGGCAGGTAGCAGACACTGTATGGCATGCCAACCCTGCATTGCCAAGTACAATAATCTGCCAGCAGCAGTAGCACACAACATAAAGGACATGTAATATGTTTTACATGTGGCCAGTTTGCATGAGATTTGATATTACTGAACAGTTGTGCTGTTCCTTCTACACAAAAATAACCCTAGCATGTATTTCCATATATCCTGTGCCACCTATTGTACTGTGTGCACTATATCAGATCCAATACACTGCAGCGCATTGTCTTACAGCACAGGTCGCGTCTGTACTTGGATGTCCTGTCACTGGCTGGGACAATCAGCCACTAGGAAATAAATGTCACAACCACTAAAGAAAAAAAAAAAAGAGACCTATTAATCAGACTCTGGACCACTCTGTCTTGCTCTTACCGAGTGATTGACTCCCCACATCAGGACGCTCAGCAGAGGATCGCTAGCCCGGAACAGCTTGACTTTTTGAGCCACAAAGTGTTTTTTCTTAGTCTTGGTTTTACTAGCCAAGGTGGAGGAAATGCTGCTGGCTGCAGCCATGATCGCCCCCGACGTAAATCCCACTCTCCTCTTGCAGAACGGTTACCTAAGCGGCTTCTCTGCAGTCCCTAAGGCTTCATCCAGTCCCAAAAATAATAAAGATCCTGCAAAGTTTTGCGCTGATACATAGGATAGGAGGTGAGGGGAAATAGTGCAAACTGCAAATGCCAGGCAAAGGCTCTTTAAATCCAGCCCAGAAAGGAAGGACTCTTCGGGGAGAGATGTCTGTATGATCTAGATCTGTAGGCGTTTCCCCTCTATCTCTTTCTCCGACATCTACTACAGATCTGGCCCCCTTTCTTGGTCTTTCCTTCTCATGCCAAGCAATAGGTTTGATTTAATGGACCTCCCTCCTGCGTCCTGGAGTGGCTCCTATCCATCCATCTCTTCTCCGCTGGGATGACAGCAAAGAATGATGCTGCAGCAGCTGCTGCTCTCACTGCAAACGAGAGACAGATAGGTTGCTGCTTATAATGATGATTGCACAGCCCAGCTCGTACACTCACAGACTCACTCACACACACAGATCTTCCTGCTGCTGCCTGATCCCTCCCTGCAGTGAAAAGAAGACACTCACACACCTACTTCTACACTCCCCTCCATGCCAGGCTCACCAGGGTCTGCAGAACTCTTGGGGGTTTATTTATTTTGAATGCCCCCTTCCCTTTCTATCCTTCAGTCCCTGCTGCTCGTGCAGTTGGCTGCATCTTCCCAGCGCTTCCGGCCGCTTGCAGCTTTTCTGACTGACAGCCTCAGAGGAGGAGGATGATAAAGGAGGGGCGGCCGGGCCCGGCCTCTGCAAGGCGCTATAGCGCAAGGTTTCTTGGTTTCATCAGCCAGTGCCCTGGGCAGATTTCGTGCGGGAGGGCGTGAAAAACACATTTTTTTGTCTTCTCCAACTCATTTAACTTGTCAGTTAGACACTTTGGCTTCTAGTTGACTGTTCAACAAGACAATGGGGGAAAATCTAAATCACTCACTGACATGTATTCGTACTTGATATTTTGCTGTAGATTAAGTAAGCTTGAAACTGCCATGGCAAATTAGGAAGTCAAACTGGTTGCTACTGGGCGCATTGATTAATATAGATCAACTAATTTAAACACGTCACATGATTATAATAGCATTCTAAAAGATAAAATAGTAGCAAATTTGACAAGGCACCTGCAAATGTGAGGACCTATGTCTTCCTGTGTAATATTAGTATGTTATTTCCAAAATGGTAAAATATTGAACTATTTCAACCTTATGTACAGATGTAATATATGGATACAGGATCTATTATACAGAACACTTGGGGGGAGGGGGTTCCAGGTAAAAAAGTTTTAGAAATGAAAGCACCATGCCTAAAATATATTAAATTACAATTAAAAATTACCACTGGCTTTTCCCCACTTTCCCTGGCAATCTCCTCCTTCTTTAGCTGTTTAGCAGTGCTCCTCACAGTGCTCGCAAAAGGAAACTTTTACTGATTAAGTTTATAGGCCTGAGTCATTAAGGAGAGCAAAGCATAAAAAAGGAGTAACATTTGCACCTGGGCAAAACCATTTTGCATTGGAGGGGGAGGTAGATTTCAAATGTAGGGACAGATTTATAGTTGGGGTAGGGCATGTCCTAGATCAACTTTACATTTCAGTGTAATTATAAAGCTATTAAGTATTTGTGTGTTAGATGAAAAAACAGCCAGTATTTAACTTATGTGCAAAATAATAAACTAATTTTCACCCCTTTCATTGTAACATGGTTTGTCCCAGAGAACATTTACTCCTTTTTTGCCTTAATGACTCAGACTTAATCAGGAAAAGTTTGACAAGGCAGCAATTATTTTCATTTTCTACTTTTTTCTGGAACTGACTGTGCAAAAGGTTCCTAGATAAGAGATCCCCACTAAGATACTGAATGGCATACTGCCACCCATTAATGCCAACTCAACACCCTACATGGAGTGCAAGCCGCTGACATGAAGGAGAAGCAACAAGCAGCTTCTTACATGTGAAGTTGCTGGTCCTGCATGTCAGTGTTACACTGGGAGTTATGCTATGACGTCACACTCCCAGTCTGAAGATGTCATCCCCACCTCTTGCCTTCCAAGGAAGAAAGAAGCAGCTGGGTAAAGGGCAACACTTCCGCGTGCGGAGGGGGTGGAGGTGTCCCCAATGCTTGCACCAGCCCTGCTTGGCGGGCATTCATCTGCAGCCCCCAGCTTTTTGCTCCCAATCTGACTTCTTGTCTGCTCTGTAATAAAGCAGAGAATAAGACTGAACTGGAGCAGCTGACTTTTGCATCACGTGACCTCCTCTTCAGATCACTGGGAAGTCATACAGCACAACCAATCAGAGGAGGAGAGAGTGAGGTATTCTGCAGCACATGCTCTCCCTCCTTCCTGCGCTGGGGCTCCAGGCCAGCTATGAAGGTAAGAGTATTTTATAGACGTGGGGAGGTGCAAATGACATATGGGGATATAGGGGAGTTGTGAAGCATGTGGGGGAGGTCTGAGTAACATATAGGGAGGTCGAATGGCATGTGAGTAGCATCTGTGGAGGCCTGAGTGGCATTTGGGGAAGTTTCAGAGTACATATAGAACATACTTGCCAAGATTTTGGCGTTGGTGTCCGGGAGCCTCCCTGGGGGAGGTGGGCGTGCGAGAGGTGGGGCTCTGACATCACTTAATTTTGGACCCGCCCCCCGTGACGTTTGCGTCATTTTACAACGGGGGCGGGGCCGAATGCAGCGATTTCCGGAGAATCGCGGCATTTTGGCCCTAATTCGAAGTGGGCAGATGCGGGAGATTGCCATACTCTCCCGGGAGTCCGTGAGACTTACCCGCAATATACCCAAGGAGTATTGAACAGAGGGATTTCAGTATATGGGATACACCGTTACTAATTTGGCTTATGGAGTGTCAGGCCTAGAACAGTACAAAATTGTTAAGGTGACCATATAACAGTTTCAGGAAAAAGATGTGAATTGTGTTTACAAAGTCCATTATATATAATACACAAACGTCACGCTGACAGATGAGAGAGGACAGCCAGTCAGTGTGAATGGACGGTAAGTTCAAATTCACTGGCCTGGTCATTTAAGTGCTACATACAATGAACATCACCATCCTAAATGAAGCACTAGGATAATTTCAGTCCACTTTTGACTGCTGTCGATATATCAGATATGAAGCCATGTGAAGGTTCTGGTGGGATGTAGGGCTGCAGAAGTCAGGTTGCCTAAAAGTTGACAACCCCTTTAAAGACACCACTTGATTTGTTTTGGACAATAAAATGCAGTAAAACAGAATCCTGTTCCTAAAATATCTGTTAATCTTTGCGCACAGAGGAATAATCTTGCAAAATCATGGGTTTTATGTGCCAAAAACTGTCTGGAGGAACTAGGATCTACAGCAGTCCCTTATAGTCCATATGTTCAGATTTGCTAAGTCAATTTTTACTGCTGGAAATCAATTTGCACTGGTGAAAACTGAACAAAAAACTGACACAAGGGGTTGTTTATGAAACCAATGGTTATTTAGGAATAAGAACATCTCATACATCGTTATTTGCACCACAAGGCCCCTTTTTCCAGCTGTGTAATCCACTTTTGTTCCGAGTTCCGAAGCAATTGTGAAACAAAATAAACTTGTACTTCTGAGCATTACCATAATCAATTAAAGGTAAACAGTAGTTATCTCAAATTGATTTACCACTGAACCCACTTGTCCAGCTGTGTCCCTAGGTGTTAATTAGTTTTTGAGATTACTGATGGTCCATTTATGTTTAAGAATCTCTCTGCCCCCTTTCTTGGTAATTTCTTTGCCCTTCCTTGATTTTGTCCTCATGCTGTGCACTTGTAAACAATAATCCAATTTTAATTCAGGACAGCATTACTGAAATATGTCTGGTTGTCAAGATCACTGAAACCAACACAATGTTCTGGAAACTGGGCAGGACATGCAAAAACCTGGCTGTATAAGTGAAACCCAGACCAGCTGAGGTCCTATCCCACTTACCTAGTTCCTCTTCTGGAAGGTCCCCTAGCCACTCAACTAGTTCCTCTTCTAGAAGGTCCCCTAGCCACTCAACTAGTTCCTCTCCTGGAAGGTCCCCTAGCCAATCAACTAGTTCCTCTCCTGGAAGGTCTCCTAGCCACTCAACTAATTCCTCTCCTGGAAGGTCCCCTAGCCACTCAACTAGTTCCTCTCCTGGAAGGTCCCCTAGCCACTCAACTAGTTCCTCTCCTGGAAGGTCTCCTAGCCACTCAACTAGTTCCTCTTCTGGAAGGTCACCTAGCCACTCAACTAGTTCCTCTCCTGGAAGGTCACCTAGCCACTCAACTAGTTCCTCTCCTGGAAGGTCACCTAGCCACTCAACTAGTTCCTCTTCTGGAAGGTCCCCTGGCCACTCAACTAGTTCCTCTTCTAGAAGGTCCCCTAGCCACTCAACTAGTTCCTCTTCTGGAAGGTCCCCTAGACACTCAACTATTTCCTCTTCTGGAAGGTCCCCTAGACACTCAACTAGTTCCTCTTATGGAAGGTCCCCTAGCCACTCAACTAGTTCCTCTTCGAGAAGGCCCCCTAGACACTCAACTAGTTCCTCTTTGGGAAGGTCCCCTAGCAACCTACACTGAGTCACTGAGGCCCTTCTTCAAGAACCAAGTTCTTCTCACTGGAAAGCTAAGCTTAAATACTGTAATATAATACTGTAGATGTACGGATAATATATCTTATGCAGCATATTATTAAAGTAATATTTATTTATTTATGAAAATACATTTCTATGTTTGCAAGTTGTGGGCTGTTATGCCCAGGGGCTCAAGCACATTTTCTAGTTCTAAAAAGGGCAGTAACAACTTAAAACCTTTCACTATTGAAGACATCATAGTTTTTGAAGACCCATTATATTTTTTTTTCTACAAGTTTTCAGAGTATTAGTCTAACTTGATCTATAGATCTACCGAATATTATACTTATCCAAATAAAAGTGGATTTTAATGCACAAGTATGTAGAATAATTGAGTGCTGAGCTTCGATCAAAAGTCAACATATTTTATGTGGTTTTAAACTGCTTCCTTGGGGCTTCACTCAAAATAGTCTTGCTATTGTATGACCTTTGTTTTTATAAAATGGGGCAAAAGAGAATATGACTTCATATGAAACAAACATCAAACTCATATCTGCCTATTTACCATGTTCAGGCCACAGATGTTTCCCATTATGATGGAAAAGGGAAGGGATAGAAATATAGTAATATGGGAAATATCAAGCAGTAAGTCTTCCAAGAGGTGCAACTTCTGTTGTACTTACGTTTTCCCAGAACACTGAGAGTTACATATAAACATTGCGGACAGGCCCGATTACATGTAATCATTTGCAGCATGGTTCTGGAGACTAGTTGTGTTTCTCAGGAATTTCAGTGACTAAAGATTGAACTTGCTGATTTGTCATGAGCTATAATGCCTGGGATGATGACATCATGTAAATCTGAGGAAAATACCTCACACAGTTAATGACATGAAAACAAATACAGCACAAAGAAAGTGAATAACAGAATAATCCCACAGATTAGCAGGATGATATATACAAACTGGTTATAGTGATCCCTATAATCTATCTGTGTTTTGAACTATATATATATGTTGATGCATGCATGGAAAATACACCAATGAGAAGAGATACTGGAAATAACATTGAGCAGATATATATGACTGGAGTGAGCAGGTTTAGGTGGAATGTCACCTTGTCAAAACAAGAGCAGAAAATAACTTTACAGGATGTCCTCAGGTGACAGGAATAGGATATCTGCTAAAGTTCAGGTGACATAAAGGGTAACGATGACTTTTAATATAAATAATGTACCTGTGTCTTTTTTTACACTCAGTATATCTAATACATTTGCTTATTATTTTCCATTCTTGTACTTTATAATTCTGCGTGTTGATTGACAAATCTACTAAATCTCATAGGGGTAAATGTCATTGCTTTATTTCATTTTTTTTAATCTCATTTGAAAGAGATTAAAGAACAAGCTATTATATTTGTTCTACCTGTCTGTCCTTATGTACAGTAATTAGTAGATTTGCAGGACATCACTCATTTATAAGTAATACAGTGACTTCAGTATATGAGTTTGTGCAGTAAAGAAATGGCAACTTGCTCTAACACATATACATGAAGTAATTCAAGAGAGAGAGAGAGAGATCAAGTGAGACCATGATCTCATGATAGATAGATCATACTTGCCAACTTTTAGAGGCATCTGTCTGGGAGGGGGTCCGTCGAGGGGCGTGGCCATGTGCGGGGCACATTTAGGCTCCGCCCCCTGTCAATCAATTTAGCCATTTTAGCCAATTGAAGCAGGGGGCGGGGCCACGATGACGTGTTTCGCCCCGCCCCGCCATCTTCAACAGCGAGGACACCTGGATCCGGGATTTTTGCCTACTCTCTCGGGAGTCCGGGAGAACTTACAAAAATTCTGTAGTCTCCCGGACATTCCGGGAGAGTAGGCAACTATGAGATAGATAGATAGACAGATAGATATGATATAAGTAGATGCGAGATAGATAGATATGATATAGGTAGATATGGGATAGATAGATATGGGCTAGAAAGTTATATAGATAGATAGATAGATATGATATTGGTAGATATGAGATAGATAAATAAATAGATATCTGTTAGATAGATAGATACATAAATAGATAGGAGATAGATAGATAGATATGATATACGTAGATATGAGATATATAGATAGATAAATACATATGTGATTGATAGCTATATGGATATATATAGATACCCCGTGTTCTGGTTTTGGTTTTGGATCTGGATTAACTTTGTGATTTTGGTTTTGGCGAAACCGCCCTCGTTTGTTTTGGTTTTGGATCTGTATTTTTTAGAAATATAGCTAAAATATGCTAAAATCACATAATTGTGCTTGTTTTTTGTTCCTACATTATTATTAACCTCAATAACACTAATTTCAAGTCATTTGCAGTAAATTTTGACCACCTCACAGGTCACAATATTATTTTCATACACTTTCAAAGAAAGACTGCAGCAGTTTTTGCCAGTGATAAGAAGGCTATTGTCATGCCTGGGCATAAAACCAAAAAATCCACCTCTTATGTGTGGAATTATTTTTACCCAAATTCTGACAACAGGTGTCTAGCCATTTGTAACATTGTAAAGCTACAGTCAGTAGAGGTAGAAACCTTAACCATCTAGGATCCTCATCCATGTTACGCCATTTGAAGCAAGTTCATGGAAAGCTCTTGGGAAAATCAAAAACTTATGCTAAAAAAATAACAACAAGCAGTCCAGCATCAGCTATCTCCCTTCTCTCATCTAGATCCCAGCCCCTGCATTCTACACCCCCAACACCATCATCATCAATATCCTCACAAGTGATCAGAGTTAGTCCTGCATCCATGTTGCTAATGCAAGATGACTCCTCCCCTATCCAGGACTCCTCAGAAGAATCCTTGTGCGTTAGGCCCACTGCTGTAAAAAACGTTATTACGGTGGTTTGCTCACTGGATTTTAGCTCGCAGCTCCCTGAGCCACGAGCTGAAATCCAGCTAACTATTACCGTAATAACGGTAGTAGTTTTAACGCCGCGGAAAACGGCGACAATTGAATATGCCCCATAGGGTGATTTGTGACACCCTTGTCTGACTAGAAAAAATTACATTCTTACTTTAAGAGCACTCCCTGGTAGACTCCTGTCAGTTAATTAAGGGCGATGAGACAGGCTACACCTTTTATTTCTATACTCACAATAAGTATTCCCTAATTGATTATTTCTTTCAAGGTGTGCCCATTCCCCTGGACAGACCACTCAGGCCTATCAATTCAAACTGATCTTTCCAACTTCCCTAAAGATCAAACTACATGGCGCCTATATGTGTCATTACTTCTTAATCCTTCTCACTGTGTGGAGATTTCAGAGGCCCTTCTTTCTGCTTAATTAATCTATTGACCTTCACTGGTGTGGGAGGCACACAAGGCCACAATTATAGGTAAATGTATTGGAATGGAAAGAGGAGAAGATGACCAATGCAAACCTAGAACATCAGATTGAGTCCTTTCAATCCCAGCCTCAGTCCATTGTAATAATCAAGTCAAAGTCAATGTCAGAGTGCAAAAGAAGAAGAAAAACTAAAAGCTGAAAAGGAAAATCTACAGAAAGTTAATGTCATGATGCCAAAGTTGCATATATATAACAGAAAATTAAGACCATGGAGCAGGTTAAAGAGGTCCTGTCTGAATACATCAGCAAAATACAAATAGTTAAGGATAACTGGGAGAGGTTTGACTTTGAGGCACATTCCACTTATAAAATACATATAAATACCTCAAGGATAACTATATCATTCAGACACTTTATGTGAAAAATCACTAAATTTAAAAATGCCACTTAAAAGACACTATCTGATTAAGTCAATTTATTAACATCATTGGAAACAGCTTCTTAATGCTCAAGCCCTCATAAATGAAAGATCAAAATGAACCTCTAAAAATATAACTAAGCTGGTAAAAACATGAGAAGACTTGGTAGAGTTTCAGAGATTAAAGAGGTGGACATGAGCTTGTCTGAGAAACAGAACAAAGTCTGGAGAAAATAAAGTTCAGGGCAGTGGCCATCATGATGAGTAGCAGAGTAGTCAGTCCACTGGGAGAGGCCAATTGCAGGAAGCCTGGCATGAAAGATAAGGGGGTGCTACAAGCGTATTAGCCTGGACCCTTATTCAGGCACTGATAGTATACAGCTATCTTTATAGGGACGGAACACGGCATTGCCGAGCCCCATAGAAGAAATTGGAGACAATGGCATTTGGAGGCAATGCCGCTACACCCTCCTGGTAGCCCGCTCTGCTTTTAGAATTACACTGCCCCACACGTATCTGAGTCCTATGTTTGACTGTAAGCCTCAATGGGGCAGGGACTGATGTGAGTGAGTTCTCTGTACAGCACTGCGGAATTAGTGGTGCTATTTAAATATATGATGATGATGATCTTTTGCTTCCAGTATAAAATTAATTTGTATGGGAATTGGTAGCGTCTCTGTTTTTTTGGTTTTTTTTTTTAAATAAGGGTTTTCTCTAGCAGCAGGAGAGGAGACAGCTGCCTCTCTGTGCTGTCAGGTTACAGCCAAATGCTGCTTTCCATTTTACCAGCTGTTGCTTGTGAGACCGTTTGCACATGCATGTGTCTTTCAAAAGGAAACCTAAGACATGCTTATTGACTGTGGTGCAAGATCAGTGTGGTGGGTACACAGAGGGGGGAGAAGCTACAGGTGTCTGGAATTCCCATCTACACCAGAGGGAAAAAATGCTTTAGCATCACAATTTCTAGCATGGAAGAAGACCTCTTTGCAGGGCAGTGTGATGTGTTGTTGTTGTCTTTTTCCAGGGCAGCAAATGATATGTCAGAGATGTCATCCTGATCCATTTCACCTGAGAGATAATATTTGTCGGCTACTGGACTGAGCATTGACTTTCTAATTGAATTAACTTGGATTCAATTAATTAAATGATATAGAACAAGCATTTTACATCAGCTAATTAAGCCCAGGTCATTTTAGTGCTAAGTTCAGGGGCAGATGAAATGGGTCTGATGTCTCTGTATATGCTAATGTCTCCATATATGTATAATAAGGACTTCTGTTGGAAGCAGGTCCACAATTGGATGTAAGATTTTCAGTCTTACGCTCCCTTGTGGTTTGCATCCGTCTAGAGAATAATGAGCCTACTCATAGTGGCCACAGAATACACATTCTATAGAATAGGTGTGATCTGACACTGCATAAAGCATTTATATTAAACTCTGGATGGACCACGGCTGGAAAAAATACACTAAATAGCAATTTGTTCAACAATACTTCTAAATCCTCATAATGGGCTTGAATCATGTGTAGCGTGCCTTGCACAAAATATCTCTGCGCATGCCTAGAAAGAAAAAAAATAGTAATTAATGTAAAATAAAATAAAAACTTAATATCTATATAATGGATTATACTGATAAAATAGTTATTTTATATTATGATTACATTTTTGTTATAGACGTGACCTTTTATTGTACTTACGCTTGTGCGTATACTACACTCTTTTCTGTGTGTCTGCATACGGCAATTACTGTGTAGGCAGAGCACACTTACTCCCAGATACAAATGGAAACATATTTTGAGATGCGCTTGGGTTTGAATATGGTCAGAACTACGCACAAGTTCTGTGCTCTTTTTTCAAACACAAGTTACATGTAAGTTGCATTCAGATTTGAATTAGACCCAATGTTTATGTTGTATTCACCACTTGGCTTGAACGGTATGCACGCTACATATTCCATGGATTGGTTAAAAGCACCTCGGGTGCGCAGTCATCAGATACTTGAAGATCAAGTTATATCAACTATACAGATGGAGTAGTGGGATGGTCCTAATTCTTTATAATGCGAAGACCAACATTGGATAACAGAAATTTAGAAGTTGAGAGCAAAACTTAATGTAATGCATTACTTAAAGTTATGTATCACCTAGGCGCTTAAAGTTTATAAACAGTCAAGTTGCACAATTAGTTTAACCCTAGTAAAAGGTTCAAATATGGGGAATATTCACTATGAGCATGATTCATCAAGGGACGAATACTGAGCGCATTGTGCATTTGTTTCAGAGCGCACGTAAGTCGGGTCTACGCACGCCCAAATTCAACAAGGAAAGGATCTGAAGATACATGCGCTGATGAATACGGGTGTAGGTCTGCTCTTCTACACAAGATACTACAGAGGCACTTAGATTAGCCGTATAGCTGGAACAAGAGATATGTCTGAAAAACGAGTACTTTTGAGATTGCCCAGAACTTGGATGTCCGCTGCTGTGTGCATTCTGGATTGGCACGCCCTTACTGTACATTGACTACAGTCAAACGCGCCTTCCACGTTCCCTCCTTGAAATCGTAGGCTGTACTATGTGTTCTTTGCGCTCAAAAATTAATTGAACGTGGTTGCGTTCTGTGGCGTATGAGCTGATCCTGGGCATGCACAGGATTTTGTGGCTTATACGCACAAATTAGCTGTATATACGTTCCTTGATGAATAAGGCCCTACAAGTGCACAAGAGCTTTGTACCATTGCCTGTAAAAAAACAAGATTGTAGCTTCATTGTGGATGTTCCGGGCATCGTAGGTGATTAATTAGCTGCCTATAGTATTGGGCTGACTTCCTTGTAATGTTTGTCTCAGTTTATAAATGTACTTTACTTACTGGCGGTATTGCCAGTGATTAGAGTTAGGACCAGAAGCACCATGTAAGTTTTGGAAATGTGCGAACTTCTGCTTTTGCTATTTTCTTCTTTTATGTTGCAAATGAGTGCAGATGAATCTATTTTTGTGCAATAATATTTGAGAATTTACACATAAAAGAAATTATTTGTGCTACCATTTAATGCTTACTGCGACCTGTAGAGTTTCTCATTTCTTTCCCTGATGAATAACCTTGGTTTTACTGTTATTTTGTGAGTCATCCCGGGAGAGGAACTTGTGCTTGAACAAAAGAAACTTATATAATGGTCTTGTTAGAATTTTTCAAATTAAGCATCCTGATTGTGGTTTTGGTGCCTAAAGTGGACGTGGCTTCGCTGAAATGGGCATGTTTTGAACTTATCAGGGTGTGGTTTGGGCTGATAAGGGGCATGACCTAATATGTACTGATTTTCCATTTGGGAATGTTGCAGGTGTGCACAGTATGTAGTCCTGGTACACATGGAAGCCTCATTATCCTGGTCTAGGGGTTACTGTAGAGGGGCAATCACAAGAAGGAGAAATTACGTCAATATTAACCAAAAAATATAAAATTAACAAAACTTTAATTGAATTATTATCAATCATTGAGTATACTTGAAATTAATTTGTAACAAACAACTTTAAAACATATTTACATAAATGGTTATTGCCTAACATCTACCAATCTAGCATCCATCCCCTCCGTTACACTGAGACTGTCCTCACTAAAGTCACCAATGATCTTCTCTCTACTATAAGGGGGAAATTCAACTCAATGAGAACTCCTGTCTGCACTTCCAGGTGTCAACATATATGAGGTGTGAGCAAAAATCATCACTATTGTACTGTCCTAACATCCTGCAGAGCCTCATCACACTAGACTTTAATAGGACATCGCCAGGAATGGAATTCCCCCTAAGAGTCACTTTTCAATCCTCATAATTTGGACCAGTCTGTAGCTCTCAACACTGTTGACCACCCTCTTCTCCTGTACACACTTCACTCCCTTGGACTTTGTGGCCCTTCTGGGCCACTTCCTACCGCTCCAGTCACTTCTTTTCTGTTTCTACCTCCAGCTCCTCCACTTCTCGCATGACTCCTCCCATTGGGGGTCCCAAACGCCTCAGTCCTTGGCCCTCTGCTCCTATCGCTGTACACCTCCACAGACCCTTATCTTGTTCACTACAGCACACTGTGCAAGGTTTGCCCCGGTGCTGTTCAGTGTGGGCCTGGTAGTTTCTGAGAGAAAGACATGCTGTTTTTTTGCATACCCCATAGAAATGTGAGTCCTGTGCTGACCTGCCTGGTGTCGGTGTTCACTTCGGCAGCTGACCCCAAGCTCAGGGTGTAACTGTTATAGTGTAAACCAACCCAGGCTGTCTAGCTGTTGAATTAAAAAATAGAAAATGTGGCAGCGCTGATGTATAAAATATATCAAATTTATTAAAACATATAGTAAAATAATGTTGTGAACATAAAAATGTAATATAACATCCGTGGATCGAGCTGGATATTTAAACACCTTAATAGCTGACAGAGCTCTGTAAGCATACACAAACATGTATAGACATAGGCATATAAAAAAGATCTATGAATAGCGATATACTGGTATTCCTGAACTGGAAGATGGTATGATATAGCAATGTTATTAAGAGAGCAGGTCCTCCTGTAGGTAAGGATTGTTTACAAGAAACCAGCTGTGGGTAAAGATATCCGACCGATGAAGCTCACATTCTCCTGGCACTTAAAGTGCAGCTGAAAGTCACATACATCCACAGTATATTGGTAGGGTACCTTGCTGGAACTTAGTTTTCTTTAGCGCTCTTTTGTATCAGAGGTCCTCTGATGAAACTGCGTAGGCGGAGAAACGCGTCAGGCTGACGTGGACGAGTTTGGACCCATTGTTTTGGACTTCCGTGTATACACATGTTTTGCAGTCCTAGTTTTTTATGGTGCCATAGAGCAATTACATCTGATTGAGATCAATTGTAAAGCGCTACGGAATTTGCTGGCACTATATAAATAAATGATGATGATGATGAGATCACTGATCTCTTTATAGCGACACAGGAGAACCGAATACTGCTTTTCCTCTGTTCTGATAGGCTGGGAGTTTGGCGTTGCCCTGTGATGTCATACTCACAGCCTATCATTGACATTAAGGAGAGACCAGCAGCATTACAGCACAAGGTAAGAAACATGCAGGGTGCATTCAAGTTTGTTTAATAAAACACACCCAATCTTCCCCATGGTCAGCCAAGGAGGAAGGGGGTGTGTTTAATGTAAATTTCCAGGGCCACCAGCGCTCAGGGCTGGGGCACCACAGTCAAAGATAAAAACAGTAAATGAATGACTTGATGTGGCTCATTCAGTGTTTTAGGCACCACTAAAATGTGGTGCAATACTAATGGCAGCGACGGCCCTGCACATAGTCACAAATTGTCTAATGAACACATTTTACTCAAAGCAGAGCTAAATACAATTGGTGATTTTGAAAAGTGACTTGAGAGTAATAAATGCTTTAAATTAAGTTGTTTTTTTGGGGTTTTTTTGCTAATCATCAGTGGTTTAGGACCTAAAATAAGTTGCAAAATGGAATTCTTGAACAGAAGGTGGCAATGAATACAGAGTAATCCTGTAATTGATTTAACTGGTGAGTACCATAGATGTCCTTGAATCAAACTTCATCCTTACTTTTATCAGATGGTTTGTTGCACTTCTAGGACTACTTTAACCAGACACTGCTGTCCAATCCCTACCCATTAAACAGCGGGTCACTCTGATGCAACATTGACTGGAATTCTGATATCTTATGCCTCTTGAGGCTGCATAATTGGCACCCCTCTGCTTCCTCAACAATGCCATCTTAATCCTCAACAATGCCATCAGAGTGGGCAGAGAGGCAGTCAATGGTCAGTACTCAGCTTCGCCTTTGATGCTGAAACTGTGTTAGGTATCACAGGGCCGTCTCCCAGAACCTCCCTGACAGCCCATTACCATCACTGAATCAACTTCCAGAGTACAGTGTATATTTCCCACCACACACTAAGGTCCTTGCTGTACTGCTTTCAGTCCATGTCTTCAAACTTGAACTCTGGCACTCTTACCTGAGGAAGTGAACAGGAACAGGGACTGTATAAAATATCCTGGGGGAGGGACAAGACAACATGAGCTAAGCCTGGAGCCGGCCACCCAAATTTCAGCCCTCTGAGCAACCATTTAGTTCATGTAGTGGAAACTGTTTTCTGATGGTTCCCATCATGCCAGTCCTTCCCTGACACATACAGTATGTTCATTGCTGTATTGACATTACAATTATTATAATGCTAATGTTTTTGACATTATGACATTAGTGTATCCTTAACTATTTAATAGAATCTTAGATAAATAATATTGATTTTATGTCCTCAGTATGCTTTGTGCTATTGAGAAATGTCATATTATAACATTTAAAGTTGCAATGAATCAATCCTTGTCTGTTATTATGTCTACCTGCAAATGTTCATGTCTTATCTGTCACTCATAGGTATGTGCATAGTCCTTGTCCATCTGTCTGGATATATGTGATCTTTTCCATTTGTGATCTTAGTATTTCAAGCCAAGTATCTCAAACGGCTTTAATGATAGGCTTTGCTGTCCAATGGTAACACAGTGGAATCTAGACAGGACAGAATATACACTCAAATTACAAGATAGCCATAAGAAAATCAATCTGCTAGACATAACTATTAGATGATGAGGTAGTGTAGAACAATATTACATGATATAAGTAGACTATTGCACCACTCCTTGTGATTAGCAGAACATTGAATAAAATTAAAAGAGCATCACATTTTTGCATTTAACGAAACTATCACATTGCTGTTGTGGTTTTGACTACTACATTGTCACATTCAGAGAGGACATACTAGCTGGTATTCATCATCATCATCAACATTTATTTATATAGCGCCAGCAAATTCCGTAGCGTATTGGCACAGCTGAGCAAGTAGGCGCAGAGTCTAACCCCCCCTGATATTCACCAGGGACCCCGGCAATGGAGTTTGGGCTTTGCTGCAAGAGGGTGCGCAGGTCGCGGTTCTCCAGGACAGCCACCAGCGTAGCAATAGAGTGGACAAAGCAAAGTCAATCAATCCGGGTCGGAACCAAACAGGTGGCAAGGTATGTGAGGATAATCCAAAGAATAGTCAGGGGCAGGCCGGGGATCAGGAAACCAAACTAGCAGCAAGATACAAAGCGTAATCCAAAGGGAGGTCAAAGAGATAGCCGACTCAGAACTGGAACAGGATCCGGAAGCGAACAAGTGCTGTAGCAGGGTGAAACCAATACTCTGGCACCCTAGTGGTGCCAGAGCCTTCCATAAATACCCCTGGTAAAGACCTGATAGGAGGGGGGGTGTTGGTGGTCAGCGAATGGAAGCTGCCTGGTGTAGCCGCTGCTAGGCAATGGGACACCGAGATTGGAAGCTATAGGTGGCCGCCTCTCACACCTACTATCAGTGCTGAGGCAGCGCCTGACATACCTAGATCCGTTCTAATGATGATCAACTTTTATATTGTAACTCAGACTTAGCTTTGACAATATGGCCTGTGCAAATTACCATAAGGAACAAAAAAGGTACACTATGCTTATCTTTAATGAACCCATTAAACTCTCAAATGAAGGTGCTGGATCCATCTGGACTTTGTGCTACATAGACTTAGGGCAGGAGGGCATGCACAAAACAATAAAGTCTTCTGAAAGATGGCCTTGCTGGTTCCAGATAGACCCATAAGTGCCTCCCCTCAAAAGGTATAGTTATGTGGGCTGCACAAAGTAAATTTAGACCCTTCAACGTGAACAAAGATGCTCTGTCCTGAAGCCTCCCACCTATTATCCTACTGCTGAATTCTGCCCTTATAGCTGCAATAGGAAAAAAGTGGAAGCGTAGAATTTCCCAGTTATTGGATGGAATCTTTAAGATGTCTTCTATACAGTGCCATATCTACAGAATCCATACATACCTGTACATAAAGATGATTGGCCGTGAATATATTTTTCACCAGGCAAAAGAACATTTTTTCTATCCATTTCTTTTTCCCTTTATCTTCTGATAATCATTGAATGTATTCTTTAGTGCCTGGACATACAAACGTTTTGTCTTTACTTTTTACTTTGGTGTTACTTTTTTGCTTATATGTTGTTCTTGCTGTTTATCTGATTTACTTTTTTTCCTTGAGAGCAGAGAAAAAACAGTGTGACATTAACACGGGCTGCTACTGAATAAAGGGAACACGAAACCCCAAAAATCGTGGAAAACAATGAGCAATAGACTACATAGATAACATATTATTGGCTTATTGCGTGTGCGTTTTGTTCTTTAAAATGGCCCAAAATAACTTCTGGAAAAAGCTTGTATGTTCAGGCCAGGGCCTGATCAACCACTAGGCTGACCAGGCTGCAGCCTGGGGCGCTGGGTCCTGGGGGGCGCTGCACTGTGGGTATTTTTTTATTTTATTTTTTTATTTTTTTTATTTTTTTTTTCTTCATTCATTTTTTTTTTTGGGGTGGGGGAGGGGGGGGGTCGCCGCTGGGGATCGCCGCGGGGGGGTGGAGGGCTCGACGATCAAAAGCATTGGTGGTCAGTGGTTAGCAACACACAGCCAATCGCCAGACTGCCTGTTGCTGTGCAGCAGACAGGAAGCAGGACGTCTTCACTTCCTATCTGCTGATCTGAGGAGAGGAGCGACGCTGGCACAACTACAGGTAAGTGAAGGGGGGAACTGCCCTGCATATCTATAGGGAGGGGGGGGGAACTGCCCTGCATATCTATAGGGAGGGGGGGGAACTGCCCTGCATATCTATAGGGAGGGGGGGGGGGAACTGCCCTGCATATCTATAGGGAGGGGGGGGGGAACTGCCCTGCATATCTATAGGGAGGGGGGGGAACTGCCCTGCATATCTATAGGGAGGGGGGGGACTGCCCTGCATATCTATAGGGAGGGGGGGAACTACCCTGCATATCTATAGGGAGGGGGGGGAACTGCCCTGCATATCTATAAGGAGGGGGGGAACTGCCCTGCATATCTATAGGGAGGGGGAGAACTGCCCTGCATATCTATAGGGAGGGGGAACTGCCCTGCATATCTATAGGAAGGGGGGGGGGAACTACCCTGCATATCTATAGGGAGGGGGGGAACTACCCTGCATATCTATAGGGAGGGGGGAGGACTACCCTACATATCTATAGGGAGGGAAAGGGGGGACTGTCATGCATATGTATAGGGAGGGAGAGGGGGACTGTCATACAAATCTATAGGGTGGGAGGGGGGGGGGGGGCTGCCATGAAAATCTATAGGGAGGTAGAGAGGTTGATATGTATGAAGGAGGGCAGAGGAGGGGGGCTGATATATGTGACTGGGGGAGTTTTGATGTGACGGGGGGGGATAGCTAGCTAGCAGAGTGGAGGTAAGGAAAATAGCTGCAAGGGGGATGGATGCAGGGTGGGAGGTAAAGAAAATGGCTGCAGTAGGGGTTAAGGAAAATGGCTGTGGGGGGGGTTGTGGTTAAGGAAAATGGCTGCAGGGGGTATTTAAAAAATAGAGCAGCTTTGGGGGGCAGAATCTCATGATTGTGTGGTGGTCACATGGGTGGTCTCAGCAATCACTAGAATACTAAATATTAGTGAGATGGGGCTGGTAGAGGTTTGTATTTGATTGACAACAAATATTCAGATATTGCTTATATATGCCTGTCCAATGGGGTACTTTTAGCTGGCCATAATGGAGTGTTTTGTTTTAACTAAAGGGCCTAATCATTCAGGGTTTGCATTATAATACATTTTTGCATTTTCAAAAAAGGACGCCAACTTTCCAAAAGCCAGCGAGAGGATAACAAAGTTGCAAGAGAGAAGAGCAAGGACAGGCAAGAGACAATGGCACAATCTGTCTAAATTTGAATGCTGGAGAATACACCTGAACATTCATATTCAGGAGTGTTCCTATACACCTATATATTCGGAGGAGGGGAAGGGGGGGGGGCGCTGCGGCCGTATTAGCCTAGGGCGGCCAGAACCCTTAATCAGGCCCTGGTTCAGGCCCTACGTGTAAAAGCAAAAGAACGTACAAGTATTTCTTAGAAATATCATATGAATAAACAAGAGTCCTAATACTACCATGTATAACTCAGTTTTGTCACAATAATGTTGATTTGTATATTTCTCCCCCCCCCTGCTATTTTTATCATACAGATGATATCTGATATCATATCTGATGATAAGCAGCTGTTACTGCACTTTAAGAGCCAAAAAAAGCTAAACTTTATCTTGCTGTAAAGTTAATTTAAGTACTTTCTACCATAGAATTCTACAGACGTTAACAGGTTCATTGCTGAGAAAATTCTAACATATTTCTTTCATTACACAAGAGGAGAATGGTTAGACTATTGAGAAGTGAATATAACAAAGAACAGGATAACATGAAACACAATTATGATTAATGACTGGTCTCCTCCAGAAGGAAGGAGTTAAGATCCTTGCATGACTTGGCATACAACACAGAATTACAATTCAGTCTGCAACAGACGCACCTGTTATAGCGGCCAGTTGTCACATGTGGTTCCCCCCGTATAACAGTGGAATTCTTGCATGTTCAGGAGCTGTGAAGGATTCCGGCTTGCAGCTGACATCTCCTATATGTCAATAGCCGCTTAGTGCCGTGAGGGACTAGAGAGAAAAATGTTAGATTTACACACGGAGCATATAAGAATTAATCTGGTTTAAAGCTGTTGGAAAATTATTTATATGAGCCATTAAGTGGTTATACCGACACTGATTGAAAGTTCATTGGATTCATAGACAATCTAAGACCAACGATTTAACCCTGTATGCAATTCATCTGCTACATTTTTATCCCACTTATTTTACACTTGCTGAATGACTTAGTTGATACTCCTCAAAAAAAACGTTACAAGACAAATAACAACACATTCGGACATTACATATATATATATATATATATATATATATATATATATATATATACATACAAGTTAACCCGTGCATGATACTCATGCATTCTAGTCAAATCAAGCTACTTAAGGTGTTAAAAAGGTTCTTGTCATGCATTTGGGCCTAGCCCAGGCTTCCTCAGGGGAAGAGCGTTACTTCCCTACGCAAGCGTCCTTTTTTAACGTGGTTTTGTCCACATGTCACCCCCTCATCATTTTTCTCCATCACCTCATCCTTCATCTTCATCGCCACATCCTTCATCAAGCTACTTAAGGTGTTAAAAACTCCCCACTGTCACCCCCGGCAACCACCAACCACTCCCAACTGTCACTTCTCCTTCAAGAAATATATAGGTCAGTGTATAACTCTGACCAGCAGGTGGCGCTGCAGCTTGGTTTGGTTTTTTTCACACACGCCACTAGGCATTTATATAGTAGATATATATATATATATATATATATATATATATATATATATATATATGTACATACATACATACACTGTATTTTCTATTACTTAAGGAAAGCAGATGATGGTTAGGATGGTGGTGTTTCTTTATCTTGCATCACTCTGGTTCAGAATCTAGAGCTTGTTTAATTGATTTCTCAGTGTTCTTAGCAAAAAAAAATCCTCTCTATGTCAGGCTGGTGGATTCATGCACAGAAGAACCAGTTATGTCACAGCAAACATAACACACTTCGCTTAATCACTTCAGCTTTTTGCACTATATCCAGGATTAAGTGGACAATCAGTAAATCTGGACACCTATAAAATACACATGCTGCATGTTTTCCTTGCAATTGCACAAGCATAATGTATGTATGCATACAAGGCTAGTATTGTGACGAGTATTTCATGTGTCTGGAGTTAATCTGGTCTCTACACCTATATTATAACTGTTTGTACACTATTGGAAAGTTGTGTGAGTGTCCATAGCTATGTCGTGTTAATAGTGGAGTAAACAATTAAACATTTGCAATACTTTATTAGTCAAATAGGAGCTACCTATGTCAGCCAGTTCTGGAAGGTATATGTTAAAGGTTGACTACTGGGGTATTATCCTAATAGTCTGGCAAATGTATGGATGACCATTTAATAAGGTTATTTATGACTATTACCGTCTACCAACTCCTTCCAAAGATAATTCTGATTTAACCTAAGAAATATAATTCTTTTTTTCCCTTAAATCCACAGGACCAATTTATATAACAACTTACAGTCATGGCCAAAAGTTTTGAGAGTGACACAAGTATTGGTTTTCACAAAATTTGCTGCTTTAGTGTTTTTAGACTTTTCTGTCAGATGTTGCTATGGTATACTGACGTAAAATTATAAACATTTCATAAGTGTTAAAAGTTTTTATTGATAATTACATTAAGTCTATGCAAAGAGTCAATATTTGCAGTGTTGACCCTTCTTTTTGAAGACCTCTGCAGTTCGCCCTGGCATGCTGTCAATCAACTTCTGGGCCACATACTGACTGATGGCCGCCCATTCTTGCCTAATCAATGCTTGGAGTATGTCAGAATTTGGGGGTTTATGTTTTTCCACCCGCCTCTTGAGGATTGACCACAAGTTCTCAATGGGATTAAGGTCTGGGGAGTTTCCCAGCCATGGACCCAAAATTTCGATGTTTTTGTCCCCAAGCCACTTAATTATCAATGTTGCCTTATGGTAAGGTGTTCCATCATGCTGGAAAAGACATTGTTCTTCACCAAACTGTTCTTGGATGGTTGGGAGAAGTTGCTCTTGGAGGATATTTTTGTACCATTCTTTATTCATGGCTGTGTTCTTTAAGCAAAATTGGCCACTTATATCGTCAAGAAAAACTGCACACAAGATGTAGCTCCCCTTACAATGTTTTGTATTCTTAACTAACATTCCAAATGTAAAATGTGTGTGTATATATATATATATATATATATATATATATATATATATACACATTATAAAACAGTAGGCAGTGTCTATTATGCAAAATCAACAGGTTTTTTTTGCTCTATTAACATAGGTGGTATAGTGGTATAGCTTAGATGTTCATACAATACATAACATTCATTGCCTGTTTTACAAATATGCAAGTTATTGTCTGTGTATTTTGACTAGCTATTGTGTGGTGTATGGGAGTGTAGGAATCGGTCTTACCTATTGGTAAAGGTGTGTGTCTGTATTGTTTGTGTGTGGGGAGAAGGAGAGGTGTGTGTATCCCCTATATATATATATATATATATATATATATATATATATATATATATATATATATATATATGTGCAGTCATGATTTTTCCATACTAACCAGCCTCTACTATAAATGATCTCCCAGGCCACTTCACTTGTACACAACCCTCCATTCCATTCAACTTACAGTTACCAACAGTTGGGCTCTGTGTCTTACCTGGGTGAAAGCAGGAGAGGAACAGTGTTTCATTTCCTCTTGTTACATGATATGAAAACCTTTCTTCTGGATGGAGTTAACCCGCCACAGGAAGTTCGTCACAGCATGTAGCCTGCCTCAAAAGCCAAATCCTGTTTTTCTGATTACCGTGGGGGAGGAGAGCTTTGTGCAAAGTCACTTCTCTGACTCAAGCATGGCAGAATCTGATATATTTTATTACAAATTGGAATATTGTTATCAGAATACCATTATCATTATAACTTCGAGCGCTGGGCTGAGGTTGGAGTGAGAAGGTGCCAGGGAAGAAAGAAAGTTGGGCCCCCACTAGTCAGCTTGATTAATACTAAAACCCGGGAATTGATTAATATATCATCATCATCATCATCATTTATTTATATAGCACCACTGATTCTGCAGCGCTGTACAGAGAACTCATTCACATCAGTCCCTAACCCATTGGAGCTTACAGTCCAAATTCCCTAATATAGACACACACTCACACACAGACAGACAGAGAGGGATAGACTAGGGTAAATTTTGATGGCAGCCAATTAACCTACTTGTATTTTTTTGGAGTATATATCGCAAATGATTAGATGAAACAAAAATGTGACAAATGTATTGACAAGTGCTTCATTGGTGTGGCTGATCTGTTGCCCTGAGGATCTACTGAATGTTATAATGAAGACAAGTTACCTCTCTGCTCTGCCCAAAAATGGGTCCTGATTATGAATCCGTTGAATGCACTGTCAACTTAATATAAGTTAATGGGGTAATATATGGTGACCCACAGCTGACTTTGACCAAGATATATTCCTATAGTACCTGTAAGAGTTCAGAAAATTGTTATAGAAATCTCATTTCAGTTCTATATCAAACAGATATGGAACTAATTATGATTATATTTTAAAAATGCACAATAATGTAATATTTAAATAAAAAAGTTAGGAAAAAAAGCAACATGATTTGAACATGAAAAAAGCTTACAAGATTAATCAGTAGTAATTATGCTGCACCGTATTCCAATTCCATCTGCTCATGATCTGATGTGTACTATAGATGCAGAAATATACTGCAAGAGCATCGCTGCTATACAGGTATTGGGGAGTATATATATGTGTGTGCGTGTATATATATATATATATATATATATATATATATATATATATATATATATATATCTATAATATAAATGTCTAGTGGCGTGTATTAGTCTGTCTGTGTGTGTGTGGAAAAAATAAAACCAAGCTGCAGCGCCACCTGCTGGGCGGAGTTATACACTGACCTACTAAATTCTTAGTGTGTGTGGGAAAAAAAATTCAGAAAGGGCTGAAATTTGGTATACTAAGATGTTTTTAATTTGTTAATTAAATTTGTTAATTGTTAAAAGTGTTTATAAAGATTTTAAAAAAATATATATATATTTCTTGAAGGAGAAGTGACAGTTGGGAGTGGTTGGTGGTTGCCGGGGGTGACAGTGGGGAGTGGTTGGTGGTTGAGGCCTGGGCTATGGCCCAAATGCATGACAAGAACCTTTTTAACACCTTAAGTAGCTTGATTTGACTAGACTGCATGAGTATCATGCACGGGTTAACTTGTATATATATATATATATATTGTAACAAAGGGAGGCATTTTTCTGACAAGAGGCAGAGAAAGTATACAAACAGAATAAAACATTGGCACAGTTATGCACCTAGGTTGAGATTAAACCAGGTAAAAACGTATGTGTAGTTTAAAGTTTGTTAACTTACATGATTTCCTCTCAGCAAACAGACAGGGTGTGTCTGGGCAAACAGAGCCACTGATGGGTGTTTTCTTTTAAAGAGAAGGTGGGTGTGTCACCTGTCCATCAAGCTAAGGCTGGGGGAGGAGTAACATGTATAAAAGCTTGTTTGTGCCATTTGTTCAGAGAGATCAACGCTGGGGAAGCTGGCTGGTCTTGAGAGAGCAGAGCTATGTCTAGCTAGCATTTAGGGTCTCCAAGAAATGCTGTGAAATCTGTACGGTGTCAAAACATTTACCATCCTGACAATAAAACTACATAAAAGGAAGAAATTGTTTGCGTGTGCTTCTGCAGTAGCGGGCTTTTGCCACAATATATATATATTTATATATATAAACATTGGTCATGATGATGATGATGGTCAATGCACACGGCTGTCAGTTTTTATCACTGTGATGTTTTGCTGCTCACATTCCTGTTGCACCTTTTGAGGACAGTTACCTTAGAAATGTCACCCACAGTATATTTGGTGAAAGGGATCTTAGCAGGATAGCTGGAAAGCCGTGAAGTGGCAGATTTTTCTGCAATAATCTATGTGATAATCTGGATAATCACATAGATTATTGTTAAAACTGTTCTCGTCAGTCCTATAATAACTGAAATCTGGGATTATCATAGGCCAGGTCAATGATATAAAGATTATGCATTGGGGGAAAAAAATGCAAACACAAAGAGGAAGGTTTCAGTTAGTAAATAATAATAACAGACTTATGTCCCATTTTATACAGGATGGTCCTTTGTCTAGCATTAATGTCCTGTAACGTGATCGTCCTGTATTCTTCATGTTCCTACCTTGTCAATGTTTTTTAGCCGTACCATGACATCTGCTGGGAGAATATTCCATGGATCTACCACCTCCCCTTGTGTTCTCTTTTATCTACCAATACAATGATAAGTAAGGGATGTGCTCGCTCTCGCAGAAACATACAGAATTTCTCATCCACCACAAGGGAATGGCACTAAATTGGAAATGTAACATAGAACCAATGACAGAGCAGATTTCTGTAAGGGTCCAGATCTATCGCCATTTATATTCTGTGGTCAGAGAGATAAAGCTGTAAAATCCCTACATTACCCAGGCCCGGCGCTCCCATTAGGCAAGGTTAGGCACTTGCCTAGGGCGCCGGGCTCTGGAGGGCGCCTGGAGGGCGCCACAGAATGGTAAATGACTTTAAAACTGTGCGGCGACCGCTGACAGTACCTGTCACGGCCGCCGCACAGCATTCAGATGCACGGGGAGGGGGGAAGAGGCTATTGCTCACCACCGCCGCCTCTCTGCTCCGTCTCTTCCCCTCCACTCACTAGTGTCAGTGAGTGGAGGGGAGGAGATGGAGCAGAGAGGCGGCGGTGGTGAGACAAGGTAAGGAAAGATAAGGTGAGGAGCGAGGATGGCGCCGATTTTTGCGCGGGGGGGGGCGCCGATTTTGTAAAAATGCCTAGGGCGCCATGGACCCTAGCACCGGCCCTGACATTACCCCATGCTTTAGTGGTAAAGCAAGTTATCACCCACTAGACAGCTTCTGGCTCTCTGGTGGATAGTCACAGTCATTCACTAAACAGAGTACAGGAAGCTGTCTAGTGCAGTGGTCGAAGTGGAAATTAAGAAGTGGTGGTATGAAAATTGTAATGCGATTGGAAGTGAATGGAATTTGATAGGTTCATAATGAAGGCAGCAGGAGATTTTGGGGATCTGCATTGTATTAACACCAGGAATTTGGGCTCCACAGTGATTTAATGGTCTGCATTCTGTAAAGGACTCCAGAATGGGATAGGCATTGTAATGTGGTCACTAATATGCACTGTGTTTTGTAAAGTGATCATTAGAATGTTCTCTGTATAGCATTTCTGTAACTAAGAATGCTCTCTGTATTGTATATTTGTCACTGGAATACTCTCTGTATTGTAAATTACTCACTATAATGGCCTCTGTATTGTCTGTTGCTTACTATAATGTTCTCCTTATGGTATATTGGCCACTAGAATTCTCCATGTAAGGTATATATAACATTAGAATGCTCTCTGTATAGTATATTGGTCACTAGAATGCTCTCTGTAAGGTATAGTGGTGACTAGAATGCTTTCCCTATTGTGTGTATATAACATTAGAATGCTCTCTGTATAGTATAATGGTCACTAGAATGCTCTCTGTAAGGTATAGTGGTGACTAGAATGCTTTCTCTATTCCGTGTATATAACATTAGAATGCTCTCTGTATAGTATATTGGTCACTAGAATGCTCTCTGTAAGGTATAGTGGTGACTAGAATGCTTTCTCTATTGTGTGTATATAACATTAGAATGCTCTCTGTATATTATATTGGTCACTAGAATGCTCTCTGTAAGGTATAGTGGTGACTAGAATGCTTTCTCTATTCCGTGTATATAACATTAGAATAATCTCTGTATAGTAAATTGGTCACTAGAATGCTCTCTGTAAGGTATAGTGGTGACTAGAATGCTTTCTCTATTCAGTGTATATAACATTAGAATGCTCTCTGTATAGTATATTGGTCACTAGAATGCTCTCTGTAAGGTATAGTGGTGACTAGATTGCTTTCTGTATTGTATATATATCACACTAAAATGCTCTCTGTATTTTGGTCACTAGAATTAGAGATGGGCGGGTCCGGTTCTCCGAGAACCGAACCCACCCAAACTTTGGGTATCCGAGTACCGAGCTGAGCAGCTCGGTACTCTCCCGCCCATTCCGAATCCAAATCGAGGCCGAACGTCATTGTGACGTCGTCGGATCTCGGGGCTCGGTTCTCGCGATACTTCAACTTTATAAATACACGCCTCCACAGCAATCCATCGCCATTTGACAGAGGGAGAGAGCAGGGTGTAGTCATAGGCTAATTAGAGCAGGGACAGAGAATACAATATTGTTCTTGCAATTGCTCTAACCAAAATCGCTAGTGCAGAGAGGAGGATAGAGGTTTATTATTTTTTCTTCATATTTGGCACTCCCCAGCGCTTTTGGGGTGTCCCCCATAATTGTGCATAAATATTTCTGGCTGTCAAAAGTCATATCTGTCAGCAGTATCTACTAAATAATTTTTAGCACTCCTCAGTGCTTTTGGGGTGTCCTCCCTAATTGTGCATTAATATTTCTGGCTGTCAAAAGTCATATCTGTCAGCAGTATCTACTAAATAATTTTTAGCACTCCTCAGTGCTTTTGGGGTGTCCTCCTTAATTGTGCATTAATATTTCTGGCTGTCAAAAGTCATATCTGTCAGCAGTATCTACTAAATAATTTTTAGCACTCCTCAGTGCTTTTGGGGTGTCCTCCCTAATTGTGCATTAATATTTCTGGCTGTCAAAAGTCATATCTGTCAGCAGTATCTACTAAATAATTTTTAGCACTCCTCAGTGCTTTTGGGGTGTCCTCCCTAATTGTGCATTAATATTTCTGGCTGTCAAAAGTCATATCTGTCAGCAGTATCTACTAAATAATTTTTAGCACTCCTCAGTGCTTTTGGAGTGTTCTCCCTAATTGTGCATTAATATTTCTGTCTGTCAAAAGTCATATCTGTCAGCAGTATCTACTAAATAATTTTTAGCACTCCTCAGTGCTTTTGGGGTGTCCTCCCTAATTGTGCATTAATATTTCTGTCTGTCAAAAGTCATATCTGTCAGCAGTATCTACTAAATAATTTTTAGCACTCCTCAGTGCTTTTGGGGTGTCCTCCCTAATTGTGCATTAATATTTCTGGCTGTCAAAAGTCATATCTGTCAGCAGTATCTACTAAATAATTTTTAGCACTCCTCAGTGCTTTTGGGGTGTCCTCCCTAATTGTGCATTAATATTTCTGGCTGTCAAAAGTCATATCTGTCAGCAGTATCTACTAAATAATTTTTAGCACTCCTCAGTGCTTTTGGGGTGTCCTCCCTAATTGTGCTTTAATATTTCTGGCTGTCAAAAGTCATATCTGTCAGCAGTATCTACTAAATAATTTTTAGCACTCCTCAGTGCTTTTGGTGTGTCCTCCCTAATTGTGCATTAATATTTCTGGCTGTCAAAAGTCATATCTGTCAGCAGTATCTACTAAATAATTTTTAGCACTCCTCAGTGCTTTTGGGGTGTCCTCCCTAATTGTGCATTAATATTTCCGGCTGTCAAAAGTCATATCTGTCAGCAGTATCTACTAAATAATTTTTAGCACTCCTCAGTGCTTTTGGGGTGTCCTCCCTAATTGTGCATTAATATTTCTGGCTGTCAAAAGTCATATCTGTCAGCAGTATCTACTAAATAATTTTTAGCACTCCTCAGTGCTTTTGGGGTGTCCTCCCTAATTGTGCATTAATATTTCTGGCTGTCAAAAGTCATATCTGTCAGCAGTATCTACTAAATAATTTTTAGCACTCCTCAGTGCTTTTGGGGTGTCCTCCCTAATTGTGCATTAATATTTCTGGCTGTCAAAAGTCATATCTGTCAGCAGTATCTACTAAATAATTTTTAGCACTCCTCAGTGCTTTTGGGGTGTCCTCCCTAATTGTGCATTAATATTTCTGGCTGTCAAAAGTCATATCTGTCAGCAGTATCTACTAAATAATTTTTAGCACTCCTCAGTGCTTTTGGGGTGTCCTCCCTAATTGTGCATTAATATTTCTGGCTGTCAAAAGTCATATCTGTCAGCAGTATCTACTAAATAATTTTTAGCACTCCTCAGTGCTTTTGGGGTGTCCTCCCTAATTGTGCATTAATATTTCTGGCTGTCAAAAGTCATATCTGTCAGCAGTATCTACTAAATAATTTTTAGCACTCCTCAGTGCTTTTGGGGTGTCCTCCCTAATTGTGCATTAATATTTCTGGCTGTCAAAAGTCATATCTGTCAGCAGTATCTACTAAATAATTTTTAGCACTCCTCAGTGCTTTTGGGGTGTCCTCCCTAATTGTGCATTAATATTTCTGGCTGTCAAAAGTCATATCTGTCAGCAGTATCTACTAAATAATTTTTAGCACTCCTCAGTGCTTTTGGGGTGTCCTCCCTAATTGTGCATTAATATTTCTGGCTGTCAAAAGTCATATCTGTCAGCAGTATCTACTAAATAATTTTTAGCACGCCTCAGTGCTTTTGGGGTGTCCTCCCTAATTGTGCATTAATATTTCTGGCTGTCAAAAGTCATATCTGTCAGTAGTATCTACTAAATAATTTTTAGCACTCCTCAGTGCTTTTGGGGTGTCCTCCCTAATTGTGCATTAATATTTCTGGCTGTCAAAAGTCATATCTGTCAGCAGTATCTACTAAATAATTTTTAGCACTCCTCAGTGCTTTTGGGGTGTCCTCCCTAATTGTGCATTAATATTTCTGGCTGTCAAAAGTCATATCTGTCAGCAGTATCTACTAAATAATTTTTAGCACTCCTCAGTGCTTTTGGGGTGTCCTCCCTAATTGTGCATTAATATTTCTGTCTGTCAAAAGTCATATCTGTCAGCAGTATCTACTAAATAATTTTTAGCACTCCTCAGTGCTTTTGGGGTGTCCTCCCTAATTGTGCATTAATATTTCTGTCTGTCAAAAGTCATATCTGTCAGCAGTATCTACTAAATAATTTTTATCACTCCTCAGTGCTTTTGGGGTGTCCTCCCTAATTGTGCATTAATATTTCTGGCTGTCAAAAGTCATATCTGTCAGCAGTATCTACTAAATAATTTTTAGCACTCCCCAGTGGTTTGCGCTCAGAATGGATTCAAAGCAGTCCACATATGATCTGAATGAGCAACCAGGTTCTGTCACCAGTCCTGATGTTAGTGTTCCCAGTACGTCATCTGGCCAAGGCGATGTCAAACAACAGAGTGTTTTCAAATTAGTGCAAAAAACAAAAACCCCAAAAAAATTTACTGTATTGAAGCGAAAAAGAAGTGTAACTGAGCAAAAGTTAAGTGACGATAAAAAAAAAATTGCAAGCATGCCATTCTACACACGCAGTGGCAAAGAGAGAATGAGGCCTTCACCTTTGGCTATTAGTGGCAGATCCCAAAAAGTTACCCAGCCTACAATTGGTGCACAACTACTGTTACGCGTCAAAGCCGAGCTGCAAGATAACAGTGAGGCATTACAGGAGAATATTTGCTCTGATTCACAAATGACAACAATCCCTGTGGAGAGTCCATCCAACAGTGGGATGTCTAATCGTGAGCATTCTGCTGATGTGTGCCTTAATAGCCCGAGTGTAGCCGGTGATACCCAAATTGAGGATGCCACTTTGGAATTAGAAGAGGATGAGGGGGAGATTTGTGTAGGCGACGAGGGCGCTAATGATGATGTTGATGATTATGATGCAGACAGATACCAAATTGCCTTTCTCAATTTCTATTTATATTCTAGATTATATAACGGCTGAATAGTTTTCTATTTTACTCCTAGTGGAGAGAGGATCTGATGCAGACAGATACCAAACTGCCTTTGTCCATTTCAATTTATATTGTACAGTATATAACGGCTGAATTTATTAGTATTTTATACAAGTGGAGGGGGGCCTAGAGAGACAGAAACCAAACTGGCTTTCTCCATGTCAATTAATATTGTACAGTCTATAACGGCTGGATTTTTTTGTATTTTATACAAGTGGAGGGGGGCCTAGAGAGACAGAAACCAAACTGTCTTTCTCCATGTCAATTAATATTGTACAGTCTATAATGGCTGAATTTTTTAGTATTTTATACAAGTGGAGGGGGGCCTAGAGAGACAGAAACCAAACTGGCTTTCTCCATGTCAATTAATATTGTACAGTCTATAATGGCTGAATTTTTTGGTATTTTATACAAGTGGAGGGGAGCCTTGAGAGACAGAAACCAAACTGGCTTTTTCCATTTCTTTACATATTTAACTATAAGTGTAGGGTGTAATATACAATCAAAGACGATGGCTGCATTGCCAATATGCATAGATGGAGAGGAAGACAATCTGTTTTGTGTACCAACGAAGGATTAAACTGTTTTTTTGGATGATTTATTACCTCAACAATTAGATTACTTGTCTCTAAAACAGTTGGAGCACTAAATTGGGTTAATTTAGGCCCAAAAACATGGATTTTCCCAAAAAATAGCAAAACAAAACCAAACAAAACCAAAACCAAAACACGCAATGGCAGTTTTGCAAAACCAAAACCAAAACACGACGGTAATCCAGATCCAAAACCGAATCCAAAACCAAAACACGGGGGTCAGTGACCATCTCTAACTAGAATACAGGTCAGATGTGCTGTATTGCATTTGAATATTGTCCTCTGAAATAACAATTTGTGATATATTTAATTGGCTGTGTAAAACCATGCTGACATATCATAGACTAAGCAGACAGGTTTTAGGCTCATTCATTCTCAGAATCTCCACAGGTTGATGTTTCTGAGAAGAGTAGGGAAGGTCAGTACCCATGATGTATAGTTAAAATCATGCAATTATCTAATAATAGTGTTACTAGCTCATCATATGCAAGTAAACAAGCTTTAATAAACTTATGGAAATAGTACAAATACACTATATGGTTGTTTCTTGTGGGTTACAACATAAAATACTTTTTACATAAACATTTAATTATATCAGTTCAAAGAAGATTTTCGGGGAGGTCTTGAGGGGTTGACAATTTAGAACGTATGCTCCTTGTTTTGCACAAAGAGTTTGGTTGGAGAACATTTTACTGCTCTTGTTCCCCAGATCTTCATGTTCTGGGACAGGTGGCGTGACCGAATGTACTTACTTCACCACCCAGTCTGTTGGGGAAGAAGGATGACGGGATCTTCTTCCTGCACAGTTTATCTGGGTTTCTTTCTCACCACCTGTTACTGACCACTCCTCCTGGTGTCACCTTGCCACGATACACTCGCCGACTGTAAATGTCAACTGCACAATAATTGCAGGAGAATCTCACTGCCACCACTAGGCTCCTTTATGGCACCTAGAACTGCTTACTTCTGGGGTAGCTGGTATAGCTGCTACAGTGCTTCTTTGCTGTGGGTTGGCTGGTACCTGCTGACCACTTACTATGGATCATAACTGCAGGGTAGCAGGCAGAGCGTTGGTTTCAACAAAAGACAGCCGCAGAAGGAATTTGAGAGCTCTTATCTGTTGGTCTGTCACGGGCACTAGGAGTCTTTACCCAGGAATCACCAGATGGTAAGCTTACCAGAGCAATGTAGATGGTAATAGTGTGCTCTGGTAGCAGGGTGATCACGGAACAGGCAATAGTAGATGATGAGATGCTCAGGAAAGTCTATGACTAGCAGCACTGGTGATGTGGGGGTAATAATACACGAGGAACTGTATGGACAAGGGCAAGTGGAGGTAGTCAGTGGTCTGCGATAGCAAGTTGTACCACTGCTATAGTGAAGAGGAATGTCCAACAGAAACGAGGAGGTGATGAGAGTCAGCGGTCTGCGGATAGCAAGTGGTACCGCTGTCTGAGTGAAGGAATGGAATCCAAGTGGAGGTATCCGGGAAGTCAGTGGTCTGCGGTAGCAAGTTGTACCACTGCTATGTGAGAGGAATGGAACAGGTGATACCGGAACAGGAATCAGTGGTCTGCCTTCAGCAAGTTGTACCACTGAATATATATGTGAGGAGGTGTACGAGGAGGGACTGCAACACAGGATGTACACGGGCACATTAAACACGATCCACAGTAATATGCACAATATATATAAATGACTGAACAGGTCTGCAAATGTAGGAAGTCTCTGAAGTAATCCAGCACAAGGTAACACAGTCAATGATGGCAAAAAGACTCAGCGGATTGCAGACTCCAGAGAAGAACCAACACAGTCCAGCAACATATGCAATACACCAGCACAGTCAATGAGAAGTCTGCATACCGTGGTTCAGAAGGCAGTCAGATAGGAGTGCAGTGATACCTGGGCGGCAGGAGGCCGACAGGATGAGAAGTCCCTGGATGTAAGAGGCAGGGGTCTAGTAGGTGCAGCGCACAGGTAAGTAGACCAACAGGGACACGAATCCACAGGAATCAGTAACACATGGAACTGGACTCATGGAGCACCCAGGAGAATGGAGATGATCTTAGCAGAGGAGTAGCTGATGAGATACGAATCCAATGCTGACAGGAGGGTAGAGACCAGCGGGAAACAGGAAGGCGTGGAGAGCGGATCAGCAGTAGATGGACGATAGCGCTGGCAGCGGCAGCAGGACTCTGCGGACCCACGGGAGAGATGAGATGAGGCTGACGTGCACAGGAGCAGCGGATAGGAATCAGCTAGCAGTCACGATGATGAACACAGGCGAGTTGCCAGCTGGAGACTGTAGTGCACGGAGGCAGCGGATAGGAATCAGCTCACAGTCACGATGATGAACACAGGCGAGTTGCCAGCTGGAGGCTGTAGTGCACGGAGGCAGCAGATAGGAATCAGCTCACAGTCACGATGATGAACACAGGCGAGTTGCAAGTTGGAGACTGCAGTGCACGGAGGCAGCGGCTAGGAATCAGCTCACAGACTTGATGATGCACAGGTGAGTGGATAAGGAGAGAAGGCTGTGGTGCACGGAGGCAGCGGATAGGAATCAGCAAACAGTCACTATGGAATATAATAGCGTTGAAGTGGTATAGGAGACTGTAGTGCACGGGGGCAGCGGATAGGAATCAGCGAACAGTCACTATGGAATATAATAGCGTTGAAGTGGTATAGGAGACTGTAGTGCACGGAGGCAGCGGATAGGAATCAGCGAACAGTCACTATGGAATATAATAGCGTTGAAGTGGTATAGGAGACTGTAGTGCACGGAGGCAGCGGATAGGAATCAGCTCACAGTCACGATGATACAGTTGATTGTAGAAGTGGTATGGAACCACAGTAGTAGAAGTGGTTTGGAAACCACAGAGGTAGAAGTGGTTTGGAAACCACAGGAATCAGCAGCGCTGAATACACGAGGAAACACAGGAACACCTTCAGAGACTCATGAGGAATGAGACTCCAAGATCAGGCAACGTGGTGTTGACCACAGGTGCTTAATATAGGGAGTGTTGCCTGATCTGCCAATTGAGTTAAAGGGACATACACTGAAGTATAGAAAAGGGCTGCGCATGCGCAGACCCTCAGGATGGAGGACGGCCACGGTTCCTAAATGTCCGGGAAGAGGCACTCACGGTCCGGTGAGTGACAGTACCCCCCCTTTTAAAGGTGGGCACAGAACGCCTGGAACCGGGCTTGTCCGGATTTTTGGAATAAAACTTCTTCAAAAGGGCAGGAGCATTAAGATCTTCAGCTTTGATCCAAGAGCGCTCCTCAGGACCAAAGCCCTTCCAATGAACGAGGAAACGGAGTACTCCTCGCGAAATTTTTGCGTCTAGTACCTCAGTAATTTCGAAATCCTCCTCCTGATGAACTTGAACTGGCTGCGGAGCTGAGGGAGGAGTTGAGAAACGGTTGATAATAAGAGGCTTGAGTAAGGACACATGGAAGGCATTAGAAATCCGAAGATTCTTAGGAAGAAGAAGTTTCACACATACTGGATTGATTACTTGAATGATCCTATATGGACCAATAAAACGAGGGGCGAATTTCATAGATGGGACCTTCAAACGAATGTTTTTAGTAGATAACCAGACACGATCTCCAATTTTTAGTGGTGGAATAGCCCGCCTGTTCTTATCAGCGAAAGATTTATATTTGATAGATGTTTTCTTCAAACAGGTTTTGACCTGAGACCAGATATTTTTAAAGGTCTGACAGGCAATCTCCACCGCTGGAACTTGGGTGGGCGGGAGGGCAGGAAATTCCGGAAAAGACGGATGGTGACCGTAGACCACAAAAAATGGAGTTTTGGATGATGACTCATGGTACATGTTGTTATGGGCGAATTCGGCCCAAGGAAGCAACTCTACCCAGTTGTCTTGATTGGCTGAAGAGAACATCCTTATAAAAGTCTCAAGATCTTGATTGACACGCTCAGTCTGTCCGTTAGATTGCGGATGGTAAGAAGATGAGAGTGCTAATCGTATGCCCAAGGTTTTACAAAGGGCTCGCCAGAATCTGGAAACGAATTGTACTCCTCTATCTGACACAATCTCAGACGGACATCCATGGATGCGGAAGATCTCTTTAATGAAATGTTCAGCCAGGATAGACGAGGAAGGCAAACCAGACAGAGGGACGAAATGAGCCATCTTCGAAAATCTGTCCACCACCACCCAAATAGTGTTATGATTCTTACTAGGTGGTAAGTCAGTAACGAAATCCATACTAATATGGGTCCACGGCTTGGACGGAATGGGTAGTGGTCGCAGCAACCCTGCTGGAGTTCTGCGAGAGGATTTGAACTGGGAACATAATTCACAGGAAGCAATGAACTCTTTGACATCTCTCCTCATTGAAGGCCACCAGTAACTTCGAGAGAGCATCTCAAAGGTCTTGTGTTCATCGGCGTGTCCAGAAAAACGAGAGGCATGGAACCACGAAAGGATTTTCCTCCTTAGAGTAGGAGGCACGAGAGTCTTCCCAAATGGTAGCGTTTTGGTGGATGAGGCAGCCAGTGAGATACATTTGGGGTCTAGAATGGTATGGTTGGAAACCTCTTCTCTATCAGAGGACGTCACAAAAGCTCTAGATAAAGCGTCAGCTTTTTTGTTCTTGGCAGCTGGTTTGAAGGTTATTATTAATTCGAACCGGGAAAAGAAAAGAGACCATCTTGCTTGGCGAGGGTTCAAGCATTGAGCAGACTGAAGATATGACAAGTTCTTATGATCCGTGAAGATCGTCACCGGATGGCGAGCTCCTTCCAATAGGTATCTCCACTCCTCTAATGCAGCTTTGATAGCCAGTAACTCCTTGTCCCCGATAGTATAATTCTTCTCTGCGGGCAGAAGACCCCGAGAATAGAAGGCACAAGGATGGAATTTTTGCTGTTCAGAGCGTTGGGAGAGAATAGCTCCCAAGCCCACATTAGAGGCATCTACTTCTAGAAAGAAGGGGAGTGTCACATCAGGCTGTCGAAGGATTGGAGCCGAAGAGAAGGACTCTTTGAGTGTTTGAAAGGCTTGAAGAGCCTCAGGCGACCATTGCTTAGGATTAGCCCCTTTTCGAGTCAGGGCCACAATAGGAGATGCAATGGAAGAAAAGTCTTGAATGAAGCGTCTATAGTAATTGGCAAAACCTAAAAAACGCTGAATAGCACGAAGAGTAGTTGGCTGGGGCCAATGTAGTACAGCATTCACCTTGTCTGGATCCATCTTCAGGCCAACTCCGGAAACTATATACCCCAAGAATGGAATCTGGGGCAATTCGAATGAACATTTTTCTAATTTACAGAACAATGAATTTTTTCGTAGCCTGGAGAGGACTTCTGCCACGTGTTTGTGGTGAGAAGGCAGGTCCTGGGAAAAGATCAATATGTCGTCCAGGTAGACGACGACACATTCATATAATAAGTCCCGAAAGATCTCATTGATGAAGCCTTGAAAAACAGCGGGGGCATTACACAGCCCGAAAGGCATTACCAGATATTCGTAATGCCCGTCTCTGGTGTTAAACGCTGTCTTCCATTCGTCACCGGAACGGATTCTGATTAAATTGTAGGCACCACGAAGATCCAACTTAGTAAAAATACGGGCTCCCTTGATGCGATCGAATAGCTCAGTGATCAGCGGAATGGGATACCGATTCTTGATAGTAATGGCATTGAGTCCACGAAAATCTATGCAAGGGCGTAATGATCCATCCTTCTTTTTGACGAAGAAGAACCCAGCTCCAGCGGGAGAGGTGGAAGGTCGAATAAACCCACGCTGGAGGTTCTCCTGTATATACTCAGATGTAGCTTGAGTCTCAGGTAACGAGAGTGGATAGACCCGGCCCCTGGGGGGAGTCTTGCCAGGTAGAAGGTCGATCGGACAATCCCAAGAACGATGAGGAGGAAGACGTTCGGACTGAGCTTTATCAAACACATCGGTAAATGAAGCATATTGATCAGGGAGTCCCGGTGAGGTAGATGAGATGGAAGATTGCTGTACTTTGAGAGGAATAACTTGGGAAAGGCAACGATGGTGACATTCAGACCCCCAAGACGTGACTTGAGGGGTGCGCCAGTCAATCTGGGGAGAGTGACACTGAAGCCATGGAAGGCCTAAGACAATCGGACTTGTCGTAACAGGAAGGATTAAAAACGATATTACTTCATGATGCAGGGCACCAATCTGAAGTGTTACTGGAGACGTACTCTGAGTGATGAGACCGTTGATGAGACGTGATCCATCTATAGCCGTCACAGTAATGGGTGTTTCTAAGGTAATCACTGGTAGAGACCATTGATTTACTAATGATTTGGAAATAAAATTTCCTGCTGCTCCGGAATCAATTAATGCCTGTGACTCAAAGGTCTTGGTAGCAGAGGAAATCGTAACATCAAAAGCGCAGACTTTAGATTTCATGGAAGATGGAGAGGACTCCAGGGACCCTAACTTCACCTCTCCGGAACTAGTTAGGGCCTGGCATTTCCCGATCTCTTAGGGCAGGAGCTGAGAATATGAGTGGAATCAGCACAATAGATACAGAGTCTATTCTTTACTCCTCGTTTTCTCTCCTCGGAAGATAATTTGGAACGTCCTATCTCCATGGGAATCACAGAGGGTGAAACTGGACGAAATTGAGGGTTAGAACGAAGAGGTGCTTTAGCAGAAGTTGTTTTCTCAGCCTCCCTTTCACAAAATCTCATATCAACACGATGGCATAGAGAGATCAAATCTTCAAGTGACGAAGGAAGCTCTTGAGTAGTCAGTGCATCTTTAATTTTATCGGAGAGCCCCTGCCAGAAGGCGGCAACTAGGGCTTCAGTGTTCCACTGAAGTTCAGAGGCTAAGATCCTAAACTGAATGACGTACTGGCCTACTGTATGAGGTCCTTGTCGTAGGCGGAGGATGCTGGAAGCAGCGGAGGTCACACGACCTGGTTCATCGAACACACTTCGAAATGTAGAAATGAATTTGGCACTATCTTGCAATATAGGATCATTTCTCTCCCACAGAGGGGAGGCCCAAGCCAGGGCTTGTCCTGAAAACAAAGAGATAAGATAGGCCACTCTGGAACGATGGGTAGAAAAATTTTGAGGTTGGAGCTCAAAATGGACTGAACATTGGTTAAGGAAACCCCTACAAGTTTTGGGGTCTCCATCGTACTTTGACGGAGTAGGCAGGTGAAGCGTGGAAGCTGTAGACACCTGGGATGGCACTGGGGAAACGGAGGAAAGCACAGAAGCCTCAGGAATAGCTGTCACAGTCTGTCCAGATGTTCCTTGGGAGGTTAATGACTGATAACACTGAAGTAACAGCTGTTGGCGGGCATCCTGTTGCTCCACACGGCTGACCAGATGCTGCAGCATCTCTTTGGCGGTAGGTTCCGTATCTGGGTCTGTCATGGCCTGATCTTACTGTCACGGGCACTAGGAGTCTTTACCCAGGAATCACCAGATGGTAAGCTTACCAGAGCAATGTAGATGGTAATAGTGTGCTCTGGTAGCAGGGTGATCACGGAACAGGCAATAGTAGATGATGAGATGCTCAGGAAAGTCTATGACTAGCAGCACTGGTGATGTGGGGGTAATAATACACGAGGAACTGTATGGACAAGGGCAAGTGGAGGTAGTCAGTGGTCTGCGATAGCAAGTTGTACCACTGCTATAGTGAAGAGGAATGTCCAACAGAAACGAGGAGGTGATGAGAGTCAGCGGTCTGCGGATAGCAAGTGGTACCGCTGTCTGAGTGAAGGAATGGAATCCAAGTGGAGGTATCCGGGAAGTCAGTGGTCTGCGGTAGCAAGTTGTACCACTGCTATGTGAGAGGAATGGAACAGGTGATACCGGAACAGGAATCAGTGGTCTGCCTTCAGCAAGTTGTACCACTGAATATATATGTGAGGAGGTGTACGAGGAGGGACTGCAACACAGGATGTACACGGGCACATTAAACACGATCCACAGTAATATGCACAATATATATAAATGACTGAACAGGTCTGCAAATGTAGGAAGTCTCTGAAGTAATCCAGCACAAGGTAACACAGTCAATGATGGCAAAAAGACTCAGCGGATTGCAGACTCCAGAGGAGAACCAACACAGTCCAGCAACATATGCAATACACCAGCACAGTCAATGAGAAGTATGCATACCGTGGTTCAGAAGGCAGTCAGATAGGAGTGCAGTGATACCTGGGCGGCAGGAGGCCGACAGGATGAGAAGTCCCTGGATGTAAGAGGCAGGGGTCTAGTAGGTGCAGCGCACAGGTAAGTAGACCAACAGGGACACGAATCCACAGGAATCAGTAACACATGGAACTGGACTCATGGAGCACCCAGGAGAATGGAGATGATCTTAGCAGAGGAGTAGCTGATGAGATACGAATCCAATGCTGACAGGAGGGTAGAGACCAGCGGGAAACAGGAAGGCGTGGAGAGCGGATCAGCAGTAGATGGACGATAGCGCTGGCAGCGGCAGCAGGACTCTGCGGACCCACGGGAGAGATGAGATGAGGCTGACGTGCACAGGAGCAGCGGATAGGAATCAGCTAGCAGTCACGATGATGAACACAGGCGAGTTGCCAGCTGGAGACTGTAGTGCACGGAGGCAGCGGATAGGAATCAGCTCACAGTCACGATGATGAACACAGGCGAGTTGCCAGCTGGAGGCTGTAGTGCACGGAGGCAGCAGATAGGAATCAGCTCACAGTCACGATGATGAACACAGGCGAGTTGCAAGTTGGAGACTGCAGTGCACGGAGGCAGCGGCTAGGAATCAGCTCACAGACTTGATGATGCACAGGTGAGTGGATAAGGAGAGAAGGCTGTGGTGCACGGAGGCAGTGGATAGGAATCAGCAAACAGTCACTATGGAATATAATAGCGTTGAAGTGGTATAGGAGACTGTAGTGCACGGGGGCAGCGGATAGGAATCAGCGAACAGTCACTATGGAATATAAAAGCGTTGAAGTGGTATAGGAGACTGTAGTGCACGGAGGCAGCGGATAGGAATCAGCGAACAGTCACTATGGAATATAATAGCGTTGAAGTGGTATAGGAGACTGTAGTGAACGGAGGCAGCGGATAGGAATCAGCTCACAGTCACGATGATACAGTTGATTGTAGAAGTGGTATGGAACCACAGTAGTAGAAGTGGTTTGGAAACCACAGAGGTAGAAGTGGTTTGGAAACCACAGGAATCAGCAGCGCTGAATACACGAGGAAACACAGGAACACCTTCAGAGACTCATGAGGAATGAGACTCCAAGATCAGGCAACGTGGTGTTGACCACAGGTGCTTAATATAGGGAGTGTTGCCTGATCTGCCAATTGAGTTAAAGGGACATACACTGAAGTATAGAAAAGGGCTGCGCATGCGCAGACCCTCAGGATGGAGGACGGCCACGGTTCCTAAATGTCCGGGAAGAGGCACTCACGGTCCGGTGAGTGACATGGTCACAAGATACAGCAGGCAAAAGGCGTCAGGCAGAATCTTCAAGCAGTGATTTTTTTTGCTCAAGGGGTCCATACCAAAGGACCATTACACACTGGTTGGAGGTATTAGTGATCATCCAGAAGTACAGATGGTATAATACATTATATGGCCAAACAGAGCTCTTTATATGCTGTTTCTGACACAAATATTGGCAGGGGGTAAACCAGACCCATTTTATACCTGGCACCACAAAGTGTGAGATATGACATTCAATGATTAGCATCAGGATGTAATATGTTCTCTAAACTTGGATTTAAATGCAATTTAAACATAACAAAATTTACATCAATCTGTGATTTCCTAAATTACTCGTTTTTTTGGTTTCCTTTCTCTCTAAGACACAGAATTAAATTCTGACAACCCCCTCCTTTGCATTCAGGTTAATAGAGGTCTTGGTCATTCACAAATGAAAAGGCCTAATTAGCATGGGATTTCCTTTCGTCATTTCTTATAAAACACATTTCCTCCAACATATGCCTACTGCATCAGAAATTAATACATTTCTAATACAAAAATCAGTACATTTGCAATGATACACAGCTAGTAATGGAACTATGCACACAGAGGGCTGACTAAACCACACAGTGTGTACAATTAAGTTTGAGCTCTGGATCTCACTAAAAGACTGGAAGGGATTAATTGAGAGAGGTAAAGTAATCATCAGTGGTTAGGCTCCCTTTTTGAGAACCATTGAGTAAATTTGTTATCTACGGACTCTGCAGGGTCAAGGAGTGAGGTGGTCAGCTATCAGTCCCTGTCACTCCTCGAGAGATATGGGCTGCCAGTCCTATAGCCAGCACAGCTAGCTCCCTCCCTGTATTCAGAAGCTTCAAGGGTAATGGCAATGTCTGCAGACCAGAAGAGAGATTCAGTAGTTAGATCATGGCAGCTGGATATCAGGACTGGCTATGGGTTACACGAAATGAGGGCTACAGGGAAGGACTGCAAGGACCAGTGATCTTCTTCCTTCACCCTTGTGTTTGTGATTGTGTGTGCCTACTGAAAGCGGGGTGACATTGCAGCAAGACCACTGCCATGCCACAAATTGAGCCTGAAAGGGATACCCCAGGGTTAGATATAAGGAGACTGGTATTGTGTTGTATTGTATTTCCTGTGTGTTATGTTACAACTGTTATAGTGTGATTGATTTAACCCTTTCAAAAAAATCTGTTGGTCATTTTATGTTAATAAACATAAGCATTCTTTATTTGGCTAATTGCCTGGGTCTGAGAGCATGCAACTGGGTAGGGGTGTAATGAGGCAATTAGTGTCATCATTGGCTTAGGCTCTCCAACTTGATGACAATATATGGCTTTAATAATATTATGAAAACGGGTTACAGCGTAAAATACCTCTACCATAAAATACATTATTACTGTTCAGCCAGAAAATGATGGCACTAAAAAGCCAGGGTCACAAAACACCCTTTGTATGAGAATAGTTTATTCTTAATAATACACAAATTTTGATTAAAACAAAGTTAGTTGCTTGTATGAGGGTATGTTTTACCATTACTGACAGTCATATATTCCATTATGGAACACTTTCACAATGAGTCATGTGACACATCACTGCTCTCAAAATGTAGGTCATACTTTACAGGAGTGAGATCACTGTTCCAATCATAAGTGATTATATAATTATATTTATATAAGGATATATTTTACATATATACATCACTTGTGTATTATAATATGATATATGCATTTTCAAAGCGTTTCTTACGTCTTGATTGTATTCTACCCAGTCAGCCACTGCAGTATGGTGCATTGTTCTCAGGGGCTGGCTGGCAATTTTTAGCCTCAGGTAGCACAGTGACACCTCTACCCCCAGCCCCTGATTGTTCTGTATTTAAAGTTATAGAGATGTGCAGACCACCCATTGTTTGTGTGTTTTATAACATATCACCACTTTGTAAACATGACCTGTTCTGTTTACTTTAATTGTCTAACATGTCTTTCATACAGCAGCACAGCGTCGGGAGAGGGGAAATCTTCTGTTGTATAATAGGAACGGGAAGCTGGATGTCTGTATTTCATTAAGGTAGTTAGTACGCCTGCGTCTCGGCAATCAGCTATGTGAAATCCAGGGCTAGTTCAGTCAGAAATGTCTCATAGATGTCTGACAGAATGACACGGTTCCCTTTCTCTGACACAAAGTGGATTTATGAACACTGTCAATTTTACTTTAAGTCATTGTTTCACAGCTGGTGGAATACAATCCCTGGAGCACTTAGGAAAGACTTTCATGATTAAATGGATACCAGCCCCACTAGTGCAGCTCTGCTGTAACAATATAGAGCCTGATCAGGGCCGGTGCTGACATGTCCGGAGCCCGCTGCAAAAAATATATATTTCTGCCCCCCTCTTTTATAAATTATTTGTTCATTTAATAATGCTTTTTGTCTTTTAATACAAATCATATAATAAACTTTAATAAGGAGAGTAAGACATATACATATATTAAACAGCGAATATTTATTGTTATATGAATAATATAAATGAAGAATATGTATTTTTTGTAATAAAATTTTACATTTTTGGCAAATTAATTTGGTAAGAAGTACAGAAGAGAAGAAAATGCCCCCTTCTTCATCACACTGTGCCCTCCTTTGTCACACTTTTGCCCCCTCTTTCGTCACACTGTGCCCTCATTCGTCACACTGTGCCCACATTCATCGTCACACCAACTAGGTCCGCACTTTCTAACAGATAATCCAGCTTTGACCCATAGCAAAATTTTGATGTGCAGCACCATAAAGTCATACCCACTACACCGTCTGCCCCAATTTCAGTCTCTATCTAATAAGATCAGAGAACTAATTGCACTAGTAGCTATTTTGCACATTAGTGAGAATTATATATTAAGTAATTTTAATAATTATTATTATAACTGCTTAGATACAATTTGTATTGAAGCAATATTAAGCATACTTACCAACTTGATAAAGTTGGTTTCCGGGAGAGGTGGGTGTGATGGGGGCGGGTCCAAAATGACGCACATGCGTCATTTGACAGCGGGGGGCGGGGCCAAATGCCGCGATTCACCAGGAATCGTGGCGATTGGTAGCTAATTCTGCCCACTTCCTAGTGAAGTGGGCAGATCCGGGATATTGCCACACTCGCCCGGGAAAATGCGGGAGTCTCCCAGACATTCCGGGAGAGTTGGCAAGTATGATATTAAGTTTGTATTACAAGGTACATTTTTTTTCTGTGGGACATGGCCCCCTGTACTACTGGACCCATAACAGTTCCATAGACTGCTCGGCCTATAGTATGACTTGGTCGTAACCCTATATCGGCATTCAGAATACCCGTCTCATCAACACATTACCATGTGTTTTTATTAATGGCAGCAACCCTGTATGTTCTACATTTTTCTAAGATGTGTCCATTATTTTCTTGAATTATATTGCAGTGTCTTCCGATTCTTATGGAGATGCATTCAATATTTTCACTACTCTAGCTGTAATGAACAGTGTGGGCCTGAGATGCATGAAAATGACTCTACCTAGATCATTGAAAGGTTTTCAATAAAACACAGATACTATAACGATAAAGCAATAGAACTATTCAGTACAAGATGCAAATCAATAGAGTGATTGTCACACTGTGTCCTCCTTAATCATCACACTGTTTCCCCTTTATTACACTGTCCCCTCCGTTCTTGCTTACCTTATATTATGTTCTCTTCTTCTGCCTTCTTTCCTTCTGTGCTGCTCCCTGTGTGGTTCCTCACTGACAGTGTCTGGATGTGATGACGTGATACCCAACACTGTTAGTGAGCTGGTAGCAGGGAGGAGGAGGGCGCCGGGTCCAGTGATTTTTTTTTACTTTCCTGGAGCAGTGGACATTGGGGAAGGCAGGTCGTGGGGAGCGCCTCTCCAGCATGGCGCCCCCCCCCCCCCCCCCCGGCCTAGCTTACCCCGCTTGCCGTGTTCTGCCTGCCCTGGGCCTGTTTCATCAAAGCACGCTTACTGAGCACAACCTGCACTTGTTTTAAAACACACGGAATTTGGATATACGCACGCCTGAATTCAACAATTAGGATCTAAATATACATGCGCTGATGAATTTGGGTGTAGGTCTGTTCGCCTTTACTACACAAGACACTGCAGGATACGTCCAGTACTGGTCCCAAACTATTTACCAACTCGACACCTCCATTCTGCACAAGATCTGCCTCTCTCTTCCGCTCTCATCACATCCTCCCATTCCTGTTTACAGGACTTTTTTCGGGCTGCACTCACTCTGTGGAATTCCCTCCCTAATACAAAAAGACTTTCCTCTGGTTTACAAACCTTCATGACTTCTCTAAAAACCCACCTCTTCAGGCTATCTTATAATATTCCTCAACCACCCTCTTAACCTCACAAGGTTACCCTATTACCACCCTTTACACAATTCATACAAGACAACAACCTTCTGACCCCAGATCAACATTGCTTTGAGACTGCATCACATAGCACATACTTGCCAACTCTCCCGGAATGTCCGGAAGACTCCTGAAATCCGGGTCGGACTCCTGTGAGAACAGGCAAGTCTTCTGCATCCGGCAAATACCTGGCCAAAATAATGCCATTCATGGTGACTCGCGTCATATTGGCCCCGACCCCCCATCAAAATATTATTTCCGCTGCGGGGGGGCGGGGCCAAATTACACAATTGACCGCCCTCTCCCACCATCTAGTCACGCCCTCTGTCTGGGATCTCCCGGACTTCAGTGCCTAAAAGTAGGCAAGTATAACATAGCATAAAAATCACTTTGTATTCGTTGCAATCTGGCTGGACCAATATACAGTATGTAGACTTAACTTCATGTATCTGACTCCCATTGACCTGCAGATTGTAAGCTTGCGAGCAGGGCCCTCTTACCACTCTGTATGTATTACCCAGTATTGTTTATTACTGTTTGTCCCCAATTGTAAAGCACTGCAGAATTTGCTTTCACTATATAAATAATTGTTGATGATGATGATGATGATACTGCAACAGATTCAGACTTAATGTTGCATGAGTGAGTACACTGGAAGGACGGCTGGTGGAGCTATTCCTAAATGTGTTATTGTGTTGTCACTCTGCATCATAGTATTGTACTTTGTTGCACATGGAATCTAATAGCTTATTCTTATGGCGTTACATGCAAGAAGTGTTCTGTCTGGATGCTAATATAACTGCACAGTTTAATATAAAGTTATGATTCAACAAGGAACTTTCCAGTGTGTTCCTATGAACAGTGTATGAAAGAAGCACAGTCTACTACAGTGAGAACTAAGTGTACAAGCTTTATCATTGATATCATAACCAGCTGAGCTGAACACTAAAAACACTGAGCAAGGTCTAAACACTTTGCTGTCTCTACAGACAACTGGGTACAGCCGGGACCTCACACTGCTTTATGGTAAACATTGTCTTTTGGGTACAGAGTTAGTTCTGTGTTTTTTACTCATAGTTACCACCACTACAGGGGTCAGACAAATGTCCCCAAAACAATTTCATGAAAAAATGTCGACAGATGACAGTAGCACAGGAAAAAAAAACAAATGACCATTGCATTCCCTCGTGGTGGGCTCTTTATGTTTTAGTCCAACACTGGGTGAGGCTGCTACAGGACCCTAAAGGGGAGAGATAGAAAGGTGCGCCAACAAAAACCACATAACAATGACCAAGGATATGGCGGAGGGAATGTATGTAACCAAAATATTTATTAAGAAGCACTAAATGCAATACAGAAATTAATGAAGTACATGTATAAAAAAAATACAGAGATAAGTAATAGTGAAAAGATACCTAGTGGAGTAAAAATATAATAATGAATAAAGGTCCAAATGTATAATATATTTCCTGGGTACTCATGAATCTACAGTCGTGGCCAAAAGTTTTGAGAATGAAACAAATATTATTTTTCACAAAAGTCTGCTGCCTCAGTTTTTATGATGGCAATTTGCATATGTCATAAAAAGTGATCAGATGAACTGCAATTAATTTCAAAGTCCTTCTTTGCCATGACAAAGAACTTTATCCCCAAAACAACATTTCCACTGCATTTCAGCCCCGCCACAAAAGAACCAGCTGACATCAGGTCAGTGATTCTCTGGTTAAAACAGGTGAGAGTGTTGACGAGGACAAGGCTGGAGATCACTCTGTCATGCTGACTGAGTTAGAATAACAGACTGGAAGCTTTAAAAGGAGGGTGGTGCTTGAAATCATTGTTCTCCTCTGTTAACCATGGTTACCTGCAAGGAAACACGTGCAGTCATCATTGCTTTGCACAAAAAGGGCTTTACAGGCAAGGATATTGCTGCTAGTAAGTTTGCACCTAAATCAGCCATTTATTGGATCATCAATTACTTCAAGGAGTGAGGTTCAATAGTTGTGAAGAAGACTTCAGGGCACCCAAGAATGTCCAGCAAGCACCAGGACCTTCTCTTAAAGTTGATTCAGCTGCAGGATCAGGGTACCACTAGTGTAGAGCTTGCTCAGGAATGGCAGCAGGCAGGTGTGAGTGCATCTGCATGCACAGTGAGGCGAAGACTTTTGGAGGATGGCCTGGTGTCAAGAAGGCCAGCAAAGAAGCCACTTCTCTACAGGAAAATCATCAGGGACAGACTGATATTCTGCAAAAGGTACAGGGATTAGATTGCTGAGGACTGGGATAAAGTAATTTTCTCTGATGAATCCTGTTTCAGATTGTTTGGGGATCTGAAAAAAATGCTTGTCTGGAGAAGGAAAGGTGAGCGCTACCATCAGTCCTGTGTCATGTCAACAGTAAAACATCCTGAGACCATTAATGTGTGGTGTTGCTTCTCAGCCAAGGGAGTGGGCTCACTCACAATTTTGCCTAAGAACACAGCCATGAATAAAGAATGGTACCAAAACATCCTCCAAGTGCAACTTCTCCCAACCATCCAAGAACAGTTTGGTGAAGGACAATGCCTTTTCCAGTATGACAGAGCACCTTGCCATAAGGCAAAAGTGATAACTAATTGGCTCGGGGATCAAAACATCGACATTTTGGGTCCATGGCCAGGAAACTCCCCAGACCTTAATCCCATTGAGAACTTGTGGTCAATTCTCAAGAGGCGGGTGGACAAACAAAAACCCATAAATTCTGACAAACTCCAAGCATTGATTAGGCAAGAATGAGCGGCCATCAGTCAGTATTTGGCCCAAAAGTTGATTGACAGCATGCTAGGGCGAATTGCAGAGATCTTCAAAAAGAAGGGTCAACACTGCAAATATTGACACTTTGCATAAGCTTAATGTAATTGACAATAAAAGTCTGACACTTATGAATTGCTTGTAATTTTACTTCAGTATACCATAGCAACATCTGACAAAAAGGTCTAAAAACACTGAAGCAGCAAACTTTGTGAAAACCAATACTTCTGTCATTCTCAAAACTTTTGGCCATGACTGTAGATGTTAGTAATTAAACTTGGAATGGGTGGTCAGTCCATACAATAATCCAAAGTCACAAAGTATATATGGAGTATATCATATATGAGTTTACCTCATTGCATTAATGTAGTATAGCTCTATATCCCCTAATAAAGTATAGTGGCTGTTCTGGGGAGACCCCCCTGCTGGGTGTATATACATCCTCAGATATTAATCCACAATCAAAATGCTGCAATAATGTATGAACTTTAGAGGTGTAAAACAGGTACGATCTCACCCCAAGGAACGGGGTGACTGTTTAGGGAGAAATTCCCCTCTCCTTGGATCTATGCAGCCAAACAGGAAATCGCTGCAGCAAATAGTAATAGCTCAGTGTAATTCAATTCCCTCCAGTGAAATGTGGTGACTGTTAGAGGGAGGACCCCCCAGCTTGATGTTTATACAGCCTCAGCTGATGTCCACAGTCTGGGTGATACGGGTAAAGCAGCTACGATCTCACATGAGCTAACGTTGTGGCTATTCGGGAAAGAATCCCCTCTCCTTCGGTATATACAGCTAGGCAGGAAATCCATGTTGCAGAGGTAATAGCTGCATAAAAATATAGGCAATCTAAAAAATGTCGACAGATGACAGTAGCACAGGAAAAAAAAACAAATGACAATCAAATGGTAAGTATTCGGTATGAAATGTGGAGTAGTCAACGCGTTTCATCAGTATTCATCTGACGTTCTCAAGAATACTCCACCTTCTTCAGCTTGTCTATTTAAGACAGTGTTCATTAATTTAATTAGTTCATTCTTAATCTACAGGTGCGGTTATCTCCTTGTATATCTAAGCCATCAGTGTACAACATATGGAATATATAGTGCACATTTGATGTTGAGTGTATAATGATATATATAAACACCATAATAATAAAGCTAAACTAAAACTACTGCTACAGGACCCTGCTCTGCTCTTATCACCTGCTTTACTGAGCAGGGGCAGGAATAAGTAGAGTGAAGCCCCAAATGGGCCACTGCAAGGTTGGAAGGTGAGGGGTGCCAGACAATTCCAGGTCACAGAACATAGACACATAGAATTTGACGGCAGATAAGTACCACTTGGCCCATCTAGTCTGTCCATTATTTAATCTATGGTAACCTCAAACCCTATCTGATCCTTAGTTCTTTGTAAGGATATCCTTATGTCTATCCAAAACATATTTAAATTGCTCTTCTGTATTTGCCCCAGTAGGTCGCCCTCCTGTGGCCCCCATCTGCTGTTTCGAGCATGCACAGACCAGAGAATGAGCAAATCGGGAAGGATCTCTTTTTGTTCTGTTCCTTGCTCCAGAGCAGGGGCCTCCAGATGAGTGGAACACAATTGCCGGGTACTCCCCCAAATGTTGCCATGGGGCCTGGTGATGCTATGACAATATATTGCTTACTGAGGCTGGACACTTAATTTTTGATCCATATAACAAGAGCAGCTTTGATATGGGTGGGTCAGAAAAATACAAACATTAGATTTAATTTTGTAGATAGGCATATTGTATGAAACCTCAAAGGGTGTGACTGTGCATATGTGGAGGCATTACACAGTCAGTGGCTTGTGATGAGCTTTTACAAAGCTGTGCAAAACGGGTGGACATCGGACCACAGCTAGCGTACATAGGTACATTTTTACACAATCTAAAGAAAAATTACTAAGTTGTGACACTTGAAATAAAGTCATCCCCTTATTGTGATGAGTTTTATACAACATAAGCAAGGGTCAAGCGAGCAGTATTTTAGGATACAAAAAGGAAAGGCTGTAATTAATTAAGGTGGTAATACCAGTATTCAGTCAATCTATCAATCAAATCCATTAGTTATCCAGGCAAACACAATTGAGCAAACTTACTTGCAAACTGGACCTGCCTTACACAAGTAGCAATACATTTATATAGAGGCAAAAAGACAGTAGATACAAGAGTACAATAGAATGAAAGTAGCAGCACAAAGTAGTCAGTGCAGGCGGACAATGACATTACAGAATGTGTGTGCAATAATATATGAGCATTGTGGAAAAATAAGTACGTATTAGCAATATGCATTTTGTGGAGTTACAAAGCCTCAGCCTGTGTGTGTAAGAATAATACAGATGCAACACAGAGTCATTGCTTAACTACAGTACAATACGCAGACCAAGCTTTAATTGTTCGTATAAAAGAACTTTCCACATTAAGGGACTCAGTATGATTCAACTAATAACTGTGTATTTAGAGAAAGGACACAGCCGGTGACAACGTACGTCCTTATATAACTCGCTGCTGCACGGATTTTCTTCCCAAGCAATTCTCCAAGGGGCCTGTTGTGCAGCAGAACGTTCTCTGGTTCTGGCCATTCTGCAGAGACTGAGAAAAACAAGCTATTAGTGAGGTCTATGGGGATTGCATAATTATCAGTCATGACTTGCCAGGTGATTGTACTCAGGAAAGTTCCTCCTCTCACTGTACTGGAATATTTAAAACCTTGGTTCATCAAGTCCCAGAAGGAAAGACAATTTATCTCCAATAAAATAGCTGTCACGTGAATTGGCTTTTAGGGATTGGGTGGGTTTACGTGACTGCCTACTGAAAGAACAGCAGTGATGGTTTGGTTTTGTGCAAAAATGACCCCAACTGAAGTCAGTCAAATGGGTATAATGGTCACTAGCAGATTATAAAAGACATTGTAACCACTGTTAGTTGCACGCAATGTAATTTGGGGTCATGAGATTGCTGTATATTGCAATGGCTTTGAAGAAAATACTTGTTCTGTGTTGTAACAAAGATTCATAAAATTTAAAAACCTCGGGGTAAATGTATCAAGCTGAGAGTTTTTCGGCGGGTTTGAAAATCCAATCAGATTCCAGCTATCATTTATTTAGTACATTCTACAAAATGACAGCTACAATCTGATTGGTTGCTATAGGCAACATCTCCACTTTTTAAACCCGTCGGAAAACTTTCAGCTTGATAAATTTCCCCCCTAGAGTTAGAAACGCACAAGGAAAGGGATCATCCTCTATTAGTGATAGTTATGGGTAATTTCCCATATACACGTTATATATTCTAAAATATTTTGCTACATCAATATCTGGAATAGATTTATTTTTAATAATGAGGAAATAAAATAGTTTTTTTAAATTGCAGTTAAATAATGCACTAGTGGACTGGAGTGCCTTCCAGTTTTTCTGTCTTCCAACCTGTTCATTTTTACAATTTAAAATTTTAAAACGTACATTAAAAAAAGTTTTTTCATATTACTCCCAAAATGCAAAAAATAAGATTTGCAATGTATTCCAATAGGTGGTCACATTTATGGGGATATTCCCTGGTTACAGAGCAGACCCTTGTTCTCTCCACACCAGAACTAGTATTATTACAGGTTCTCAGGAGTCAATCAGGAGTTGCCCTCTCCTTTCATTGGGATGTCAATTGTACAGGCACAATTTATATTGGGAAGCTCCTCTGCTGTCAACTAGACAGAAAAGAAACCAGTACCCGTCTCCCACCAGGCGTCTTGAATAGACACTGGTACATACACCGGATGGAATTCATGAAGTGCATAATCAAGAACTCGCAAAGGCATTCTGTGAGATCAGGAACCCTGCGTCATTCATTCCAATTTTAAACTCCTCTTCTGATAATTTTATGGAAACATCTATTACAATGATAAGTGTATTACTGAAATCTGGGCTCTCCAGGATTGAATCCTGCTCTACTGGCCAAAACTACGTAAGGTTTTCACTCTTCAACTTCCCATTTTTACGAAAAAAACAGGCCTAGATCAGGCCCTTCAGAAAATGATGTGGCCAACTGTTATGAACTTCTTACTGCCTACATTGTGTACTATATATATTTATAACTTGTTGACCCCTTGGGGTATATTTACTAAACTGCGGGTTTGAAAAAGTGGAGATGTTGCCTATAGCAACCAATCAGATTCTAGCTGTCATTTTGTAGATTGTAGTAAATAAATGATAACTAAAATCTGATTGGTTGCTATAGGCAACATCTCCACTTTTTCAAAACTGCAGTTTAGTAAATATACCCCCATGTATTGCTGTATTGTGTATTTTATTGTAAATTCTGATGATCGTTTCATAACATTTTTGATGAAACAAACTGACTTCAAATAATAACTTTTATCAGTCTTAGATGCTAATTTATATATATATATATATATATATATATATATATATATATATATATATATATATATATATATAGTATGTATATATAATATTGCTAGTACTTTATTAGCAAAAAGTCTGGTCTGGAAACTTGAGGCTAATTATTGAAGAGAGTATTGATGTCCACAAGCTCTGCATAATCAGTAGAGATGATTGGGCTCGGTTTTCTGAAAACCGAACCCACCCGAACTTAGGGGATCCGAGTAGGCTCGCGAGCTGACTTGGTAATTTTGTGCATCCACGGATCTGAGTCGAGGCAAAACGTCATTGTTGCATTGTTGGATTTTGTTGGATTCCATAAGTACCTCCCTCCCCAGGAGATCCAGCACCATTGCTCACACAGAAACAGGGGTAGCAGTGTTCTTGTCACTTTCCATTCTCCAGTGCCATTGCTCACACAGAAACAGGAGGGGTAGCAGTGTTCTTGTCACTTTCCATTCTCCAGTGCCATTGCTCAGTGCCATTGCTCACACAGAAACAGGAGGGGTAGCAGTGTTCTTGTCACTTGACAAAAATTGACTGTAAATTAATGTTATTTAGGTTAATAATAATGTAGGAACAAGAAAAGAAGCCAAATTATGTGATTTTAGAAAGAAATAGGGATTTTTGAAAAAAAAATAGGGATCCAAGGGCGGTTTTGCCAAAACCAAAACACGAAGTTAATCCAGATCCAAAACCAAAACACGGGTGTCAGTGAACATCTCTAATAATCAGACATGTGGGTGCTGATTCCAGACCACAAGCAGACATCCGGGTTCTCATCTGTTAGAGATGACTACTATATTGACTTAATTATTTTCATATGTAGGAATGCTGAGTCACAAAAGCATGTGGATCCATAAAGTGCTGTCAAGTACATTCCACCGGTACTTATGTTTTGATACTTGTCCTCAATCCGTAGGTTCCAAAATTTTCCCCAGGGGCCATGGCTTTAATGTAGATGTCACTTTGCAAAGTTATCATCTCATTGACAACCGAAAAAAGTGTCCTTGTGAAATAATGATTGAATTTTTACTGAAATGTCATCAATATCAATGTCCGCATCAAAGGGGAAGCACGGAAATGTCATTATAGGTTCAATTACTGTACGGTGCTTGGAAAGCCTGCCAAAGTCTGATATGATGTTTTGCATCTGTTCCATATATCTGCATCCAGCTGTGCAGATTATTATCGTCTGATGGTCTAGCTCAGACATCAGGATTTAGAAGTCAGGCAGTTCATACTGCTGCAGAGGCAAACACTGGAAATTACATTTCTGTCTAAAGCAGCAATATCACATTGAAGATTTATTTTACTTTTTTTCTTAAATAGTGAGGTAAGTAGCTTTTAAGCATGCATCATTTTTCTTAGCAATCCTTTTTCAAATCATTATCTATTTTTCAACATCTGCTTGGCTGCCAGACACAGTTAAGTCTGTTATACAGACACAGGCTCACAGCTTTCAGCATGAAAGTGATGAACGGGGTGAAAAGAAGGATGTCACAATACAGAGAGAGCTCAGAGGGGTGTTCCAGAACCTCTCTGCTCACAAATTCATGTGCCATGTGACTGTGGTTGCCATGGTAGTCTAGAATGATAAATTATTAATAGCAGCCTAAATAAAAATAAAAAACAAGGGAAAATGGTAAATTCCAACATTCTTATTATAGCCTGCCACAGTGATTTATGTTAAAAAACACCAGATTTTTTTCTTGGGATTGCTGATTTAACAGCGAAACAATATTAGGTTTGAAAGCATTTTTTGTGGTTTGCAAGTATGTGGCTCACTTGGAATGAAACCATTGTTGTTGCCTTTGATTTACAGTTGGGCCTTGCAAAGATGAATTATTGTTGGCAGTGAGCACAATTTCAATTCTACAACTTACTTCTTCCGTAATTCACTTTTAACAGAAAAAAAGTTGCATTTCATGTGTAAACATTTAAAATGCCTCTCCAAATTACCTTTATTTGCAATTGAATGGCATATGAGGCAAAAACATTTTGAATAAAAAAAATAAAATACTTAATCGTCCCACTCAGTGTGAAAATGGTACGGTTTCAGTTTCTTGGCACTTGTAGCACTCATACAGAGTACTTTTCTGTATATACCACTTCCACAATAAAAGAGAAGAAATGTGATATCCTGCATCACTAGTTCTCGGATAGAAATATATAGTATAGCTTACTACATACATCTCTTCACGCACAACAACAATATGCAATCAAACAGATAAGAACAGACAAACCCAATGCAGCAGTACGTGAAGGCATAATAAAAAAATCTGACTTTTATTTTAAATATTAAATATAGACAATATTAAGTTATTTAAAGATTATACTTTGTCATTTACAAATTAATACAATTATTTATTTACCACACAATAGTAAGCAACCGCTGAAACACAGCTAACAAAAAAAATCATACTCATACTTAATTAAAGATAGTACAATCTCAACTTATATTCATGAGATATATTGTAAACAAAACAATGCCGTGTATTTAATTGTGTTGTGTTTATAACAATCAAGTTTATTGCACTGGACCATTTAAGAACACAAAGACAGAACATTTGGAGTTAAATATAACAAAGTATGTCACAATGTTTAAGATATAAAAATTATAATTAAAATGACATACAGAAATACAAGTTGCAAACAATTTTCTAAAATAAAGTGGAATAAAACAGAAACCAAAATATCATGTATGTTTCCTAGTATCTGTGCCAGGGAAACCACAAGAAAGTGTGACAGCTTCCCAGAAGTAGGCTTATCCCCTGAAAAATTAAATATTTTAAAATTACAGATAAAATTTTAAAACCATTTTCCCCCTTAACCACCTTTACTACTGTCATGGTCCCCAAGGTCCTCTCACTCTTTCCTTTCTATTCCTCCTGAACCTGCTCTCTTGACCCTGCTCTGTCCTGCCTCAGCACTCTCTCTCCTCTAATACTTGCAGTGACCTATCTCACCTTTTCAACCACTCTTTCTCTGTAGGCATTGTTCCTTCTGCCTTCAAAGACGTGCTCATCACAGCCATTGTCAAGAAACCATCTATCGAATCATTCCTTTCCAAACTTCTTGAACGGCTAGTCTACAACTGTTTAACAAACTTTCTCACTGTTCACTCCTTCCTTGAACCCTTACAATCAGGCTTCCTTTCTCTCCACTCCACCGAGACTGCCCTCACCAAGGTGTCTAATGATCTTCTCTTCTACACCTAGTCAAAGGGCTACTTTTCCCTGCTTTTGCCCCTTGATCTCTCTGCTGCTTTTGAACCAGTTGACCATTCGCTCCTCCTTGACACCCTTCACTCCCTTGGCCTTCAAGGCCCTATCCTGTCCTGGTTTACCTCCTATATCTCTGATTTTTCTTTAAGTGTCTCTTAATCTGGTAACTGCTCCTCTCCTGTCCCTGTATCTGTTGGGGTTCCCTAAGGCTCTGTTCTTGGCCCATTACTTTTCACTCTTTATACCTCCACTCTTGGTCAACTTATCCGCTCCTTTGACCTCCACTATCAACTCTATGGCCTCCCTCCTCTGCCATGTGTCCGACTGCCTCTCTGCCATCTTCACCTGGATGGCTGGAAGCTACCTCAAGCTCAACATATCCCAAACTGAGCTTGTCATCTTTCCACCACCTAGTGGCACATCAAAACTTGCTCCCAACCTCCAATGATTTAAACGCTCCCTCAAAACTCACCTTTTCACCTTGTCTACCTGACCCAGTCCTAAGAAAGTTCCCTCTTCACGCTCCACCTGCCCAATTCCCTCCACCTCTTTCGTCTCCATTCACTACATTAATCCTCTTAATGTTAACTCTCACAAGTCTTTCTCTCTCTATCTCCTATCTCCTCAACCTGTCTGTAATGTTTTTGTGTCTACATATACTGTATGTAGCTTCTTTCTCTGTAGTCTCTTGCATTGATTTTTACTGATTCTATTGTTTCTCTTGTCCTTTACTTATCTATATTTTTTTCAGTTTATTTTTTGTTGATTGTGCGATGCTGCGGATTCGTTGGCGCCATATAAATAAAGATGATGATGATGATGATCTGCAAACCCGCCACACATAAGATGCGGTTTTATTTTACAGCTTCCAAACCGCAGGATAGTAATTATTGCAGTTTGGATGAGAACACATATTCAATGTGTGGTTGTTTGCCAACCACATACCAAACCGAACTTCAGTAAATCTCCCTCTTGCAGTATTTTACTCCACCTTTAAGAGTATCCTGTAGTATGACATAATGACAAACAGGATAAGTGTTATATATAACACTGCTCTGACCAGCGCCGGTTCTAGGGTTCACGGCGCCCTAGGCAAAATTTCGCCGCCCCCCCCCCCCCTAAAAAAAAAAGTAGAGTTTACTTAACTTTTCTCTAGCTGATCCGCGCCTTCTTCACGCAGAGGCGGAGTGATGCATTCTGGGAGGGAAGGGGAGGGGGGCGCCAGGAAAGAACTTTATTCACACTGTCTGTCTGACAGACAGTGATACTTCACAGATGCCCCGCGGACACTGAAAAACAGCGGCGGCGGCAACCCTCTCCTGAGCCACTGACTAGATTAGAAAATCTAGTCAGCGGCGCCCTGCAGGTCCCGGCGCCCTAGGCAACTGCCTAAGGTTGCCTAATGGGAGCGCCGGGCCTGGCTCTGACCAAAATGTTGGGTTGCCACCTGTCTGGGTCAATAAAATTGACATTCAGTACCTATATTGTTAATAGGGTAGAAACATAATAGGGATAGTATGTCGGGTATGTTTTTATTTCCATTTGGCAAACCTACTGAGAATATGGGAGCTATTTATGTGCTCAGCTAACTGTCCAGATGTTGCTGTAACTGATAGGAACCAATCAGATTGTGTAATTATTTTGTGCCTTTGAAAAAATAAAAGCAAACTGGTTGCTATTTGTTAGCGTTAACTTTGTGGTTACCTGTGCACCAGTTTTTATAAATATCCCTATTTTTTGTGACACAAAATTGAACAGCTAGTGTTGTAATAAACTAAACATCAATTTGGTGAATGGCACTTTGCTAAAACAAGTCTTTTAAAACGTGAGCTGTAATGATTACAAACAACCTACTTTACGAAATATTATTATCTACGTTAAAAAATATGAACACACAAATTAAAGGCATTACTCACAGGTGTCAGAGACACAGATGAATTATTTAATCGCTCCTCGTGGCTCCTAATTAATATATGCTAATAGAGTTTCTCTCTGCTGTCACAGTTTTAAGATACAGCTACTGCAACATAGCTGCAAAGTTAATTACTATTTTGTTGTTTAGATTAATTACATAGAAATGTACAAATAACTATTTTTCTGGGAAACGATGATTATTAGTTTGTTTGTTTCAGAACACAATGCCTCTCAGATTAAAATGGATCTGAGGCTAAAATATTGTTTTGTTGTAATACGGCATCATCTACATTGTTTTCAACAGCTGTGTATACAACCACTGCCAAAACTATGTGTTTGTTTTACCTGCTTGTTGAGGACATGCCGGGGTTTTTCTTGGCAAATGGTTGTTTTACTCCAGTTCCTGGCTATGTTAAGGTATCGCTAAAGTTTGTTTAATTCGTAAATAAATGAACGCTGCATTTCTAAGGTATTAGGATACCTTTATTCTAGTCAACATGATGTATAAACTAATTTAGCATTACAATGTGAAAAATAAAATAAAAAAATGTACTAAGCATTATCATTAGCATATTCTTTTTAATAGGGTTGTATTCCAAGGCATAACTACTAAAAATAACAGGATTGTGATGGGTCCCATAACCACCATCATAAACACATACCCACCATGATATCTGCCCCATCACCTGTCAGTATCCAGTAGCGCTCAGTGATGTGTACTAATCTCATTAGCAGAATTTAGCATATTATATAAACAATCGTTCTATTTTCCAAATCATATAACAGCCTGGATATAAAATTGTCATATTTATTTTGCACTTTAAGGCACATTTTGTCCTTTGGGACACCGCAGTGTATGATGTTGAGCCCCACAGCAGTTCCATGGGTAGTTTGATTATAGCCAAGAGAAATATCGGGCCCAGGCACAGCAACTTCTTGGGCCCCTTCCATAGTCTTCGATGAGGGTGGGTCCACACCAGGCTGGTGACTCCTCCTACTTCACAGGCAGGCCAGGGCCCCCAGGCAGGTCCTGCCCAGTACTTTTTGTACCTGCCCCCCCCACCCCCTCTCAACACCCCTGAATATGGTCAGTAATAATATCCAGCAAGGCTTCATATGGGCAGTAATAATATCGAGCAAGGTGTAATATGGCCAATAATAATGCCCAGCAAGGTGTAATATGGGCAGTAATAATAACCAGCAAGCTGTAATATGGTCAATAATATCACCTAGCAAGATGTAATATGGCCAGTAATAATACCCAGCAACATGTAATATGGCCAGTAATAATACCCAGCAAGATGTAATATGGGCAGTAATAATACCCAGCAAGATGTAATATGGGCAGTAATAATACCCAGAAAGATGTAATATGGGCAGTAATAATATTCAGCATGGTGTAATATGGCTAGTAATAATACCCAGCAAGATGTAATATGGCCAGTAATAATACCCAGTAAGATGTAATATGGCCAGTAATAATACCCAGCAAGATGTAATATGGCCAGTAATAATATTCAGCATGGTGTAATATGGCTAGTAATAATACCCAGCAAGATGTAATATGGCCAGTAATAATACCCAGTAAGATGTAATATGGCCAGTAATAATACCCAGCAAGATGTAGATGGCCAGTAATAATATTCAGCATGGTGTAATATGGCCAGTAATAATACCCAGCAAGATGTAATATGGCCAGTAATAATACCCAGCAAGATGTAATATGGCCAGTAATAATATTCAGCATGGTGTAATATGGCTAGTAATAATACCCAGCAAGATGTAATATGGCCAGTAATAATACCCAGTAAGATGTAATATGGCCAGTAATAATACCCAGCAAGATGTAATAACGCCAGTAATAATATTCAGCATGGTGTAATATGGCCAGTAATAATGCCCAACAAGATGTAATATGGGCAGTAATAATACCCAGCAAGATGTAATATGGCCAGTAATAATGCCCAACATGGTGTAATATGGGCAGTAATAATGCCCAGCAAGGTGTAATATGGGCAGTAATAATGCCCAACATGGTGTAATATGGACAGTAATAATGCCCAACAAGGTGTAATATGGACAGTAATAATGCCCAACAAGGTGTAATATGGGCAGTAATAATGCCCAGCAAGGTGTAATATGGGCAGTAATAATGCCCAACATGGTGTAATATGGGCAGTAATAATGCCCAGCAAGGTGTAATATGGGCAGTAATAATGCCCAACATGGTGTAATATGGCCAGGGCCGCCAAGAGAAATACTCTACATAAAGTGCATTTTTATAGATTTTCTTACTTGCAAACACATGTCTGGCGCTCATACGTGTCAGTCAGCACTTATACCTGCCCTGTAGATAGTGCAAGTGATACGGCTAAAAAACTCATACAAACCCAAGAGAAGCATGAATCAGACGAACGTGTGTGCGCCTCATCATCCTTTTCTGTACATTGCCGATGAGCGCCCGCCCGTTCCCTCCCCTCTTCACCACTGAAATTGTAGGCAGTCAGAAGTGTGATTTGCACATGTCTGTACATGAATTGGATGCGATTGTGTTCACTGGGATAAAGTCCTTTTCTGAGCTCAAGGCGGGACGTAAGTCTGAAGATGAATCAGA